>NW_027040899.1:0-312500 GCF_037179485.1 Ochlerotatus camptorhynchus | reverse complement strand
TTACAAAATCCTAAACAAATTTTGAGAAAAGTATGATATCACAATGGGGTACATTATGCTTTCGAAATACTCTTTAAGAATATTCCTATATTATTTGTTATAGATTCTGGAGTCATTACTGATGGAAAAATCCACCAACATAATTTTGATCAAGTTTGATATATTACATTCTTCACTGTCCGTTGGTTGATTAGAGATCACCAGAGACAGAACGCAGACTATTAATTTCACCAATGTAATGAAAAATTTTAATCAAAGGAAAATAATCTGTAAACTAGAATGATTATTCTTACTCATTGTTCAATACCTTCTATTCACTCAGCTATAATTGGGTGATTGACTGAAATTATGGCGAGCGTAAAAAGGTGGATAGCTCAATATTAAACGATAGGAGGTTTTACGCGATCATTAAAATTCATATATTCATTTTTTATATATCAAGAACAACATGTGAAAAGGGCATATAAGCTTTTTGTAAACAAACCTTCTAATGCCCTTTTCTCGCCACCCATTTGACAACAACGCAAACCATCAGCATCATTGGGTAGAAGAAACTTTCCTTTTCCCGATTATGTTGTTGGTTTGCGTGAGCGACCCTCGGTTGGCGAGAAAATGGCCTACAAAGGTTTGTTTAAAAAAGCTTGTATGCCCTTTTCACATGTGGCTTTTGAATATATTAACTGCAAACCCATGGAAACAAATTTGCGATCGATGCGATTTTAAGGCGGAACGAAAATATATGCAACAGCCCACCATGTCACACGAATGGAAATTAATCAGCAATACAAATTACATTCTATATTAGATTTCCGTAAAACTATCTGAGATCGGTATCTAAACTACAACATTTTTCAATCATCTGCATGGCACAATGCGGCATTTACGAATGAGGATGTGTACCTCTGCAACAACCTTGGTTTAGAGTAGCAATTTGCTACGGCTATGATGAGTCCGATGAAAGCTGCCACAGTATTTGTGGATGAACTTTGTTCTCCGCAGGAGGGGGTTAATTTTGCGAATCACTCGGCGCCTAATCATCAACTGGTCAGTATCGTCTGTTTATTTCAGAGAATTTTATAATAATCATGTTTATTTTTCGGTCGGACGAGTAAATTCAACCTCTTGGAGGATACCTTGGAAGAACCGTTGGGTGAGTTTTTCCTAAAAACCCCACCCATACTTTAGTGTTAGCCAGGTTGAGTTGAAACGTCATCTATTGAATACGAAACATTTATTTTGAAGAGCAACAAAATAGCAAATCATTAGTGAAAAATTGGAATCTGTTGCGTTTCATCTATTCGTTAGCTATTGGATATTCCTGACAATCTACAGTGGTTCAGATTGGGAATTTAACCGGAATAGTAGTCTTAGAGCTTTTGCTGAAATATTTAGACGATTGGTGTATTTTGTGAAGTTTTTTGTTTGAAAAGTCCCTTCTTTTGGTGGTTGTAAACATAAACCCTGAAAATAATTGATATTTATAAACTAACTAAAAATTCTGAAAAAACAGTCTAAAACGCAAACGTTAGGAGATCGATTTTTATATAAAATTGCTTGACATTAATGCAGCTACAACTTGATCTTTGAATATCAACTAATTTGAGTACCACTCTATTGTTTACAACCACCCTGCCCCCTGTTCAGTGAGGGTTAGTGAGCGTTCTGACAGGTTGGTCGAGGCAGATTTCATGTGTGAGTAAGTGAAGAACATTGTTATATGCAATTCACTTTAAAATGTGGGTTTCATATTTCATCACATGTAGTTCCAAAGAGCCTGAACGAAATGTGGCGCTTGCAAAGATCACTTGAAGATACGATATGACGGAATAAATTCTTCCAGAAATAAGTTAAGATAACATATTGAAAAATGTGTTAATTTTTAGTGAACAAATGTAATGTTGCATTGAAATACTTTAAATCGTGTTAAATGTAAATGTTCCCTTATTTCACATCCGATGAATCAATCTGAACGGCCATACCGTTGTGGTTATATCATAGCATTGCTAACAATGTATATATCTATATCTTTTCCGGTACCATGGAGTTGACAAAGTAAAATTAAAAGGATAGCCGCAAAATGAAGCACATGCGATACGACAATGGAATGATGTTCATTAAAAAAAAAACCCGGAGTCGCGAAATGTCAATTTTCCGCAATGGTGTTACGGTTTTATAAGACGCAACTAGGAACTCAAGATCATCACACTAAAATAATGGACGTCGATATATCGTGGATCACATCAGAAATGACATGGGAGGCTTTCAGGAACTAGCAGTGATGCAGAGATGCTCAACGAGCTCACAAATAGACACGAAAATTTAACAGACGAGTGAAGAAACAGCGAAAATTGGTGAGGTTGTTTTAAATTATTGCTCATATTTATACAAGTATTGCTTCTGGGGTAAAAAAGCTGTTCCCAAATATCATCTGTTGGTGCTCTGTATAGAGAAATTGCATCCGTGGTTGGTCAATCATGCTAATGCTCAGAAAAGGACAATTTAATTTGAAACAACTTCTATAAAATCACTAAAAATGGATAAAAATTGATAAATATATAGTTCAGCTGAATTGTCGTTGCTGACCATACTTGATTAAAAATATGCATTGTGACAAATCATGTGATACCAGCCTAAATTTGGACAACCAATTTTGATTTCCGCCTTCAGCATTCAACAATAAAATCTCCAGTCACCTTTCGGACAGAAAGCAATTTGAGTCATATCCGAGCTGGTTCCAAATTCAAAACACAAAATGAAAAACGATCTGCGCTGCGATAACAGCCTTTCTTCAATGTTCATCTGCTTTGATGACTTCATCTCATCGTGCCAGTGCGGTACAGAGTTGGAGGTGAAGGAGAGAGAAATCTTCATATTTTGATCTGCCGGGAACACCGACAGGAAGTCAATCAGTCCATTTCCAATTCAAATTTCACTCCATTAGCCTGTAACAAACAAAACTTTATTACCGATTCAATCAATTTTCCATTCGGCTATACTGTTACGGACGGGTTATCTTCGTCGTTGTGAGCTTGACTCTGGAGGTGGTAGCAACCCCTTAACAACCGAAGACGACGTAGGCGATACCAGCGAATGTCAAAGTTCTTTCCTCATTCCGAGTTCCTACACAGATCGCTTTGGGGCAATCTTTGGAGCTCACTGTGACTTACCGACAAACAAAAGGTGTAATGAGAAACGTTTGAATTCCGCAAGCGCCAAGAAAGACGTGAAACGTTGCGGTATTAATAGACTTACGCTGCGGGGGAGTAATGGTACACTTTCGGTGGGTGAAGCAATCCGATAGGTGAAAATTCGAATTTCCCAGCTTGCGTAAACATTCAACCGGAACAGCACCAATGGGTGCTGTGTGGAGCATTAAATCGCAATAATCATAAATATAAACATTAACCAGGCAGTGATAATGAGAACACGCCGGGACGACAGCAGCAGCCGAGAATGGAAGCGTAAAGCGAAGTTACATTTGGACAAACACCCCCATTGGAGACCGAAAGCGAAGAAAAGCAGCAAATGAAGCGGAAGTGATTGAAAAACAATTTCCGACTTTTCTCTTTCTCTCTACCTGCTAGTCTTTGACGTTGTTGTTGTTCGAAGAAAGATGGGATCATATAGATATATATAGCTATTGCGTGGTTGTGAGCCTATGGCTGGTATTGATAGACGAATAGAAGAGGTAAGCAACTTTTTCCGATTCTTTCTTAGATCTCAACTTCCGGCATCAGCAGTTTAAGATCCAGGATTGTATACAGGCGTAGGCAAATTAACGTTTAAGCTGAGCTTGGTTTTTTCTTTCCTGTTTGTGATGGTCGATTTAAACGATAGAAAAAGTTTTTGCATGCCATCATAAATTTATTGCATGTTGTACGTCTGATGCAGTATTATTTTTATATTGTTAAATTGATTGAATTTTATTCAAAAAAGTTTTGACTGGATCGCCTATAACTAGAGTGATATTTTATTGTTTTCAGTATTTTAGTAGCTCGGGTTCTTTATGCTATCCAAGCGGAACTTTATACTGCACAGTAGGCTCGTAATGAATGCTAGAAGCAATAAATTAATACCGTTCTTGGATTGATCTAATGAAGTAGGGAATAATATCTGAAATTTCCGTTTTTTTTAACCTTAAATGAATAATAGTTATTCTTTGTCATCCATTATTAAAAATCAAACCGATATTTTCTTGAAAAATACAAACAGTTGTGAAGTAGGGTAAGTGAGCCAGTTTTTGGTCTTAGTGGTCCTCTAATCATCCCGATCTTAAATTTCATCTTTTTTTCCAAATGTATTTCAATACAAAGTTAGAACAAAAGGTGTGCACCGGATCATCACTATGGTTTACCATGCTGATCGATGTTTTGACGGAGAATTACGTCTTTCGGCAACATATTGAGGGAACAATTTAAAAAAAAAACCCAAAATCAGCCACGTTACGAAAAGTGGTCATGTTTTGACCACTATCAATAGCGAATAGATTTGAATTCTAAAGAAACCAATCGATTGGAAATTTTTCAACGAATCTGTTAAAATGAATACTTTATCAATTTTCAATACGTCACTATTCAAAATTACACAACTGTTGCAATGGTGCTCACAATTATTACCAATTTCCTGCCAAAAGCACTTTCCCCAACACAGATTTCAAAATCGAATTCCATCCGGTCTCGTCGAACGGTGTTTATTCAATCACCGCGTGTGGCGAAAGGCTCCCAGCAAGTAGCTGACCACAAGAGCCCTCGATTCACCGAAGAATGAGGAAGAAGTCACACCGCTACTGATCGGATTCAGTTGGTCGTCGTGAGCCGCTGTGGGCCATCTATGCCAAGCGCGTCACCTTCGGTCCAAACAACATACAGCTCGCCAGCCTCATCCGTGTTGAACACCCTAATAGCTCAGCATTACTCATCCATCACGACAAAACGGTTCTTCTCAGGACCACCATAAATTATTGTTGCTTAAGAATTAATTTTAATTGTACATTGGTTCGCCTTACTGCCAGCCACATCACCCCCAAAGCTCTTTGATAATGTACCCAGCAGTCAAACGTTTGTGGTCAAATGCGTAACAGTATTGAAGTGGTACATAAAAATTCTCGCAATGATCGAATACCACATGACCTTGTCAGTTCTTCGAATTAAGGTAGGGTTTTCTCCAGGACGCTAGAAAAAAGCAAAAAAGTTTCAAATTTATATGATTGATCACGAATATCTCTCGATTGGAAAGTTTAGGCAAGAAATTTCTCTAATCAAAAATTCCGTGCGAAGCGTTTCCGTGATGGGAAAAAGTGCTTTCCTTAACACAGTATACCGACTATTGATGTACTTTTCAATTACATACTGCCCTTCAGAAAGCGGTTTATTTTTTTTTTTACTCTTCAGTATATTGTATTGATGCAAATATTGACGACGAATATTTACGCAAAATCAAAAAAGTTTGCTTTGGAGTTTCAATATTTCCTTCATTTTCCCCTGCTATTTGACTTAACAATGGGCGATATTGTGAAAAGTATCGATACTTGAGCATCGATATATCGAATTGGCATGTATCGATAGGCTCAAAATATCGGATGAAAATTGTCGATATTATCGATACACTGGAGTCGCTTTTTACGCGGTTTTTTTTACGCGGATTTCGGAATTTACACGGTTTTTTTTACGCGGATTTCGGAATTTACCCGGTTTTTTTTTACGCGGATTTTGGTTTTTTTTTACGCGGATTTCAGAATTAACGCGGTATATCGTTATACACTAGAGTCGCTTTTTACGCGGTTTTTCTTTACACGGTCTTTTTTTACGCGGTTTTTTTTACGCGGATTTCGGAATTTACGCGGTTTTTTTTACGTGGATTCCGGAATTTACGCGGTTTTTTTTACGCGGGACGTATCACCCGCGTAAAAAGCGACTCCAGTGTATTGCCGTATCGATACAGGTTTAAGAGAAACTTCGGCAGTTGATAAAAGGTAAAGAAATGTGTTATTATAAAAAAGTAAATTGATATTTCATGGAATATACAAAAAATCAATGAAAAACATAACTTTTCTAGATGAACATTTGAAAAGGTCCTATCTGCATTGATTGATTCTCTTCATCGACTTTCTCCAGAAGCAAAACATTTTCTTGTTGTATTTGACGTTTTGAACGCTAGATAGGAACCTCCTTTTTGCAAACTATGTGGTTAAAATAGCACGAAATCTGTTTGCATAGCAGTGGTTATCAAAAGAGAAAGTCGATGAAGAGAATCGATCAAAGCAGATAGGACCATATGAAATGTTCATCGAGATTTCATTATTTACTCCTTGAAACAGTAGGCGTCTTCAATAGAGCTTAGAAACACACACTTCGCCATTCTAGTAGCGTTCAGTCTGAATAGGTTTCCATATGTTCTGCCCGTACTGAAGAACGGTCTTTCAGACGGTACAGATGTTACCATCTTTGAGAGGTAGTCTATTGCTATCAAGAAGAGGTGTGGATATTCGCTTTTAATGATACTACAGGCTTCAAGAGGATCAGATGATCTAGGAATGACTTTCTGTTGTAAATAGTTGCAAAGCTCTCCAGATATTCCGCTCGATTGGTTAGGTTTCATCGATGCCGTTTTATTCCACGACCTAGATTAAGAGAATGAGAAGTTTCCCAAATAAAATTGTTATGGTTATTTTGCTTAACGACGTGGATGATACCCCGATCCTTGTGGAATAGTTCTATCACAGACAAACAGACATAACACTCACAAATTGTTCATCGCACAAGCATTTAACGGTCAATTTAAAAGTATCTCAGTTGGTAGTACTGCCACATGTGGCGCGCATAGTCAATTCCCTTGCGTTTGGCGTTTACACACTACCGCCATCTGTTCAGCGTACTACCCACCACAGTGTATTCAACAGATGGCGGTAATGTTTTAGTGACGATGTTTTACAATGAGAAATATTCATTGTGTTATGTCTGTTTGTCTGTGGTTCTATCGTTGGGTTATCGTTCATTTATGGTATCTTTTTTTATTATGGTTGTAATCTATAAAAAAGAAATAAATGAACAAGTCAGCTACCGAACGATCGTAAATGTCCTACAGGCTTTGTTTGCTGCCTTGAATCTAGCTTGTCAGATCATCGTTGGTAGTTTCTTCATTTGTCAACGAGTGCCCCTGCTCTACCCTCTCTGCTCCTTAAGTTTATTGTTTGTTGTATTACATTTTATTTGTGCCACCATCGATAACAAGAACGTTTATCTAAAATTAAATACACGGTACTCAACAGCTTTACCACACATGAAGTGATTAATGTCATAAACTACATATATACTGTTCATTATCTTATCATTTGATCATCTTATTTTCTATGTTTAATTTCTTCTCATTATGCTAAATCTAAAGGAAAATAGTTGAATTTAGAATTTTTCCTCAAACGGAATTTTCTCAATTTTTATTTTATTTAAAATGTTAATTTATTTTTAAATATTTATCAAAAAAATCATATCAGTATGGGATACCTGTAAAAAATATTCAAAGTCATAATTTTCATATATTCAAAAGAGTGCAATATATTTTTTTTAAATAATTTTTGTCATATTATTTTTTTTTAAACATTAATTTTTTTTAAATAATCGAAATAAATCAATATCTTGGCAAAGTCGATATTCCATTCCGTGCATGTAGCTTTGAACTCATTTGCCAAGTGTTCCATAGTATGAGAACCCTCCATGGGGCAAGAGCGATGGATTTCATAGTTTTTTGTTCGTCGTCGAGGAAATGTAAGGTCATGCCCAAATAACTCTTATTGTTTCCAGTGTGTATTCACACATCTGCTGTCATACAGTATTTGTCAAAGCATTTGATTTACAATTTCATTATTTCGCTCAATGACTACGACAATGGCAATGACAGTAAGATGTTTGGAATTAAATTAAGTTGAAATTTGTATCTAGAGAATCGATTAAAAACATATATTTAGTAGTATCGATATATCGGGATAAAAGTATCGATGCAAAGAAATATCGGACTTTGTAGTATCGATACAAAATATCGAAATATCGGCTCAAAAGTATCGATATTATCGACATTGATACAGTATCGCCCATTGCTAATTTGACTACAGCAGCATAAGAGGCCTGTTTCTTGGCAACTTTTGTCACGAAGGCTGTTATTTGTCTTAGAATAATCCATCGGTTACAATAATCTCATATTGATGACCCACCAACATTATTGTTGAAAAACATGATGGAAATATTGATAATACTTCACATAAACACCTTGATATATCACATTTGACGTTTCGTTTGTCTACCTGCTGCTTTCTCATTCACCCTAAGAAAAGATATTTCAAATGTAAGTTTAGTTTACCCATATTGGACTATAGGGTGTCCCAGAATGTTCAAGCACGATTTAAAAAAAAAGATAACGTAATTCTGTTTACAGTGCAAAGGCCTCAAAATCCAATATCAATCTGAGTAAGAAATTAACCAGTAATAGACCCCATACGGTAGGAGCAAATACACAACTTAACAGCAGCAGTGACAATGTCGCACACTTCCAGGGTCAGTTGTTTATAAACAGTTGCTACCGCGTCGTCAGCGATGCGCGCTGGCTTAACTAGGTGCTTCGAGAAAGGTCAAAGTAAACATTGGTGAGTAAGCATCATACATAACCGTTCCTACCGCGAGGAGCATTAATTCTTGTTAAAAAAAAACAGACACCGACTTTCCAAGAGAAAAACTATCTGTCTCGCTTTATATGTACATACTGGAGAAAAACTATTGTGTAGAGTTTAAGTAACAAATTCATGTATAAAAGGTTTCGAAGAATAAAAGAATCGGGGCAGTTGTTCTGATGAGTTTATTATCCGAGGTTTGCTAGGTGCGGACGAGCACAGTTCCAACCTCAGGATAACTGATTCATCAAAGAGCTTTTTCCATACAGTAGAAATGGAATTGCACTGTCTTTCATTTTACGGAGAAAGAAAGACCACGCGAGTTGTTGCTCTACGTTGGGCACTTCAACACGGGAGTGAAACATGGATGCGCAACGGAGTATGGGCGCTTCAACAGCAAATATCCGATGTTTATTTCTTATTCATGTTCTCTACAGTATTCTTTTACAGTTAAACGTAGAAAAACCTAAATCCGATCAGTGGTAAGCCAAGGAGCAGATTTTTTATCTCACCAAATCTTTCGCGTCGTCAACACTACGGCCATCACGAACGGTGTAGTACCGATCATCAGGAAGAGTTTTGTAATTAAATTTAACGTATAATTCATCGTCCATAATCACGCACACCGATTTTCCGCACAGCAATTGGTCGTATAACTTACGAGCCCTCAGTTTGACGTATGCGGCTTCTTTTTCACTCCACTTAGGCTTCTTCTGCTTTTATACGTTTTTAGACCCATTCTTGCCTTGGCCCGCTGGATGTTACTCTTCGAGGATCCCACTTTCTTAGCCACATCTTGAACCGAAGCACTTTTCTTGCGAGTGAAAGCTTGCATGATTTTCCGGTCCAGATTTCGGTCAACAGGGTTCGGTTTACGTCTTGATTTTTGCTTGTCCTGGAAAGTTGCTTCATAACCATACGAGTTTCGAACGGCTCCGATGCTTACACCTTCCAATTTCGCTAATTGACTCAAAGAAATGTTCGGGATAGTACACCATTTGTGGCTGATCTGTTTGCGCTTTTTCAGAGAAATGCTTCACATTGTCACGGACATGTAAAGAACCGACACTTGCGATGCAGGAAACTGTTGGTCACAATGTAAACAATTATTCAGCTGTTCAAACGTCATCTGAAACAAGCAGGGCACAGTGGTCCAAACGGCGAAAAACGTGATCGTGTGAGATTACGCAAAATCCTTTGACTTTAGGTATATAGTGTCTTCAGAGAAGTTTTCAGGCCTAATTGGCGCCATCTTTTGACGGTAGCCATTTTGTGATCAATCCCCCTAAAAGTGGGATCCATCACTCTTTTTTTTTATCAAGTTGAGATAGAAGGTTTGTATATTGTGCAAAGTTGTAGATTATGTCAATACAAACAACTTTGCTGAAAACATGAACCTTCTATCTTTTTGCTCAATTGATCTATAAAGCGTTTTTTGTGGACGTGCCCCTTAAATCATATTTTTTTATCATAACTTTTTCTATGCAATTTTTACAGGTTTGCAATGTTGTAAGGACTTCTTTGTATTGTTAAAATACATGTTATTAAATAAAATTGTTTCTCGCTATTTCCTATATACTTGGAGATATTTGGGGTTTTTCAATAAAATTGGCCTATTTTTGAACTCAAATATTTCATAAGGTGGCAAATGATGGCAGATCAAACAACTTACATTTGAAAGTACAACAAAAATGCTGCAAAATCATGCCAGAGTTGTCTACATCGGACTACATCCGGAAAAGTTACAGCTGTTTTAAGAAGGGATCAAAATCAAATGTCTCCTATTAAATATTTGATCTCATTCGAATGGCAACATTCAGCTATTCTCATTCGAATGGCAACATTCAGCTATTGATCACAAACCACGTGTCGGCTACGTTTGTGGTGGTAAGAGAGCTGTCAGCACTCTCTATTGTTTAGATTTTTATTGGTTTAGTTTGATGTGTATAAAAAGCATCTCACGCACACTTGTTCAATTATCTCCGATAGTACAATGCAAATTGGGTTTTTTGGTTAAAGAAATAACACGATGTCTTGAAATAGATGCAGAACTTGTTGATGTTATGTCAGAAATTGAAAATTACTTGGATAACATTTGCAAATATTTCAGCCAGCTGTGGCAGAGGCATAACCGCGCAATGGCTAGAATTCTGGAAAATAACGTTACTTATTTTGACAAACCATTTTGTTTACCGCAACATATCCTTAAAAACATTCCATCAACGTCCAATGTTACACACAAAATAATTAAAGCGTTAATCGAAACCTCAGACTGTGTGAAAAGACGTAGAACAGCGGTGCTTCGCTCAGCTCACCTATGCTGCACAAATGTCATTGCGTTCAACTTGGCAAAATGATTCTGCTTCTATTGTCAAAGAAGCTACACAAACTTCCCCAACTCGTGCGACAAAAATTTTAAAATCCTGGAAATCATCGAAACTTTCGGAAATAGTTCCATTCTCTGACTCGGAAGCGTTAGCTTTGATTATTGAACAGGATTTGACAAAATCTCAATACATCAACATTTGAAATGGTGCAAGATTGAGAAATGCGCAATTTCCTTCGTACCGTAAGGTTTTAGCAGCAAAACAACAAAGTTACCCTGATCAGGAATATATTCATGTTAGCGAAACTTTAATTGAAGTACAACTGCAACAACTCTTGGATCACACTACTTTACGGATTTTGCAATCTTCTGCAGATATAGTGAAAGAGCTTTCCGCCGATGAGCTTTTAAAAGTGGAAATGATTGTGAAATGGGGGTTTGGCGGAAGCAGCGATCACAGCCAATATAAACAACGGTTTACAACGCACATGTTTTTAACGTCAATTGTCCCGATAAAGGCGGAAACTAACGGAAAAATTGTTTTTCAAAATCCCAAACCATCATCAATTCGGTTCTGTCGGCCATTAAGAATTCAGTTGATCAAAGAAACAACAGAAGTATCGGTAACCGAAAAACAAATTGATCGTGAAATAGCAGATCTCGTTCCATTCAAAACGAGCATAAATGGGAAAACTGTGATTGTGGAATACAGCATGGTTTTAACAATGATTGACGGGAAAGTTTGTAATGCTATCACATCTACAGCATCCTCTCAAAGATGTTACGTTTGTGGTGCAACTCCAAAACAGATGAACCAAATTGAAGATGTTCAAAAACGCGTTGCTGATGAAACAACGTTCCAATTCGGACTATCGACTCGTCGATTTATGGAATCGACGCCTGGATTTGATTTATGGAATTTTTTCTACATGTTTCGTATAGTCTTGATATAGAAAAATGGCGAATTCAAGGAGTTGAAATTGAAAGGATGAAAGAACGGAAGAAGACAATACAGAATCGGTTCAAAGGGAACTTGGATTAATAATCGACAAACCGCGTTCGACTGGGGCAGGAACGTCAAACGACGGTAACTCAGCTCGTCGATTTTTCAGAGATGCAGAAAAGTCTGCAGAAATCTTAGGTAAATATGTATCAGTTTATACTTTTCTTTATTCCAGCACGCATTTTTCATTATCTAGGTCTAGACTTACATGTGATTCAGCGATGTGGTACAATTTTGCAAGTTCTGGCTTCTGGTCGTACAGTAAATGTGGAAAAATTCATTATTTACTGTATAGAAACGGCACGAAAACTAGTTCACCTGTATCCGTGGTTCTACTTGCCTGCCTCTGTGCACAAAATCCTGTTACATGGTTCGAGAATCATCAACCAATTTATGGTGCCCATTGGTCAACTTTCCGAGGAGGCACAAGATTCGATGAATAAAGTCATCCGACAGACACGAGCGTTCCATTCAAGGAAAATTTCTCGGGTGGCAACGAATACCGATCTGCTGCATCGATTGCTTGAGTTGTCTGATCCATTCATTACAATGAATAGGATTAGTACATGCAAGCCAAATATGTTATTTTCTAATGATGCTCGATTCCTACAAGATATGAACGACTCAAGTACTGGGTCTGATTCTGACGATACTGATAGCGAATAAAGCAACATAAAATGCGGGTTTTATTTTTTATTTTAATTCAAAAGAGAGTGTCATTAACGCAACATATCAGTACAAGAATGTTCATAAAGCTTTGGAAAATGATCGAACGAAGAATTAAGATCTTTATAAACATACCAGATAGATAGTCACAGTATCTCGATTGTCGCCTTTTGAATGAGATCAAATATTTAATAGGAGACATTTGATGTTGATCCCTTCTTAAAACAGCTGTAACTTTCCTGGATGTAGTCTGATGTAGACAACTCCGGCATGATTTTGCAGCATTTTTGTTGTACTTTCAAATGTAGGTTGTTTGATCTGCCACCATTTGCCCAAATATCTCCAAGTATATAGGAAATAGCGAGAAACAATGTTCTACAATAACATGTATTTTAACAATACAAAGAAGTCCTTAGAAAATTGCAAACCTGAAAAAACTACATAGAAAAAGTTATGGTAAAAAAATATGATTTAAGGGGCACGTCCACAAAAAACGCTTTATAGATCAATTGAGCAAAAAGATAGAAGGTTCATGTTTTCAGCAAAGTTGTTTGTATTGACATAATCTACAACTTTGCTGAATACACAAACCTTCTATCTCAACATTAAAAAAAATAATGTTGGATCCCACTTTTAGGGGGATTGATCACAAAATGGCTGCCGTCAAAAGATGGCGCCAATTATGCCTTAAAACTTCTCTGAAGACACTATATACCCAAAGTCAAAGGATTTTGCGTAATTTCACACGATCACGTTTTTCGCCGTTTGGACCACTGTGCAGGGGTGTTCCAAAGTTGTGGATAGACATTCTGGGACATCCCATGAACCGGAAAAACTCAGAATATGAGTACATTTCTAAGCCTACTTTGGGTATATACATTCCATATATCAGTAAGTTTAAGGGGAAGTTTCATATAAAAAATAAGACCTTCAGCCAAACCGAAAAGTCGATGTTTTATGGTTTGTAGAGTCCAACTTTATGCCATGATGACTTACAAAACAATGGTTTGCTCGGAAATTTTCCTCAAAAAATTAGAAAAGATGTGATGTTGTTAGATTTTTTTTTATTTTTTCCAATATTTTTAGAAAAATCGAAACGTAATTAGTTTTTTCGGAGCCATGAATTTCCCCTTAATGTAATTTTTTCTTGAATTTTTAGCGGGCTGACTAGACTGATGCAAAATTTGAAAATTTCGCTCCACAGTGCTTAAACGGTTCCAAATTGGGCCCTGATTAGCCTCCTAAAATTTAAACTAATTTAGTAATAAACTGATTTGACACAAATCATTTGAAGTTTATATGGAAATTACTATGGGAACCATATTGCTCTGATGGCTACGCTTGTAACTACAACTTTGTTGAACATCACTTTTCGATAAAATGTAAGGAACAAAAGTTATTTATATTTCAAGTCCCTGATGTCTTATGACCAAAAATGGTCAATCAACTATTCAGCAGGCAAAACTGGTTCTGGCGCGTAGAATAGAGTACAAAAATCATGGCTCACTATGTCACACTGCAGAATACAGTGTTTCCTACCAAACAGCCGCATGATCATGCCATTTTTTTTTTTTTTTTTTTTTCTTTGGTTTGTTTTTTCCGTCGATCTTGTTTTCCGTGCTGAGCACCAATGCTACCGACGTGCTAGGAAGACAGCTCCTACACCTAGACCCTACCTATCGACCCATCAACTCATGAACCGGGGACCAACGGCTTTACTTCCCATCCGAAGGAAGGCGTGATCAGAGATGTTATGCCTAAGAACATCCCGGCGGCGCCGACTGGGATTGAACCCAGGCCTGCTGGGGTGAGAGGTAATCACGCTCACCACTACACCACCGGTGCCGTTAATCATGCCATTAGATTACAAGTCTTTCAAACAATTAATAACTATTCAAATTGACGTTTGGCTGAAAATCTATCTTCTGCGAAATTGTAGCTGCGGAAATTTCTTATAAAAATAGTTATACCCGAGCAAAGTTGGATATCAAAATACTATTACAATTATATCACATTATGTTTTTTTGAAATCAACAATAATTTCGGATCTGTGGAAATGTGAGTGCATTGTTTAGTTATGCATTTTAAGAAAAGATGGATAGAAAGGAATCAAATGTCGGATTTATGAAAGGATAAAATGAAAGGATAAGCAGGGATGCTACAGAGGTCCTCCATAAAAATACATGCAAATGTGTTATGTTTATATCTCTGTAATCTTACCTTAAATGTTCGTTCCTTTTAGGTCATTTGAAAGGTATTTTATGGAACTATCTTCGTAGGTAAATGGCTCAATATAATTTTAAAATTTTGAATATTCAAAGATCACCCAAAGTTGTAATTGTTCAGTGCATAAACCATGCCTTTCGCTAAGTCGGCGTATCAAGGGACCAAACCCCCTACTGTCCTTCCCATTGTACTCGTCAGCTCGTGTGGTACTCTAGACTCACATGGGTGGTCGTATCAGGGTCCACCCCCGGAGCTTACACAAATGTAACGTTTTGGCTTGTAACGTATTGATTTGTCTGTATACGGTTTGCAGTTTTCATGACATGCATCAGCGAAAGAAAGGCGAACAAAAACTTATAAAAATGATACCATATTTTTATACAGACCTATGTAAACGAGAATAGATCAGTTCAAACTAACAAATATATGTTAACATGAAATAATTTAATTTATTTTCAATTTATTGAATTACGGCGTTCGCTATTTGATAGATTTGAGATGAGATTCAGTTTATCATGACAATGTAATCATATGGTGTGACGTATTTTGAAGTATTTTAAACCGGTTTGTTACTTGGAATGCATTTTAATTAGCAAATTTTCACTCCAGCTACTATAAATAAATGGATGGGATCTGAATTTTAAAATATGAAAATTGAATTCAATTAAGAATATTGAATATCGATATTGAAACTTTGAATTGAATGTTTGTTTATTTTAAAATAAAATCAAATAAGAAACAAATCTCGTAGTCCCCCGCACAAACGGGAACCATAACTGGACCTTACCGAAAATGGTTAAAAATTGTTTATAATCCCTGCTAAACTTTAACTGAAATGGTTATTGAATTTTACATGACCGTTTGTGTGATAAAGTTTAAACCTTATGTATTATGGTTTTTTGGTAATGAACCTAACACATAATGGATTGTTAAGAACCATTACCATTCAAAATAGGTGTTTTCTCTATACATTTTCGGAAAGAATACTATGTTAGAACCTTTTACTTATGGTTTGAGAATTTAAATTGTTATGAATATGGTAGTCAGTAAGGTCCATGGATGGTTTTGTAACATCGATCAACTTTATGTGAAATTCGCGATACATTATACATATACATTATACAAGTTGATCGATGTTACAAAACCATCCGTGGACTATATTGACTACCATAACCATTACCATTAAAATTTAAGGTAAAATGTAAGATGTTGGTGCCATCTATGCGGATGAGTTTCGAACTATCGGCTCATACCAAGTTATGGTCCTTGTAATAATGAGTAACATCTTCGAAGATATCAAGCCTTCGTTTCAGATCTATTAGTTTTGCCGTCTAAATTGCATTCGTGGCCCACTCTGCGGAGGCGGTGGGTTTGATTCTCGGTTCAGTGAAGCCATGAAATATACAAATAGTGCAAGCTTAGAAAACTATTAATTATCAACTGTAGCAGCGACCAAATATCCCTTTAGAGTTTTGTCGTCGGGTTCATGCAGTATTGTCACAACTCAACATAAAAATCCTCGAGAATTCAGCTTTGTTTTTGAGTTTTGATGTAGATATTAAGCCTGAATTCCAATGTTTTGTCAATCCACCGCTACAAGAATGTACGACGATTGAAATTTAGGTGTTATAAAGTAACATTATTTGGTTTTTGTATGCTTTTAACCGATAAATCGAAAAAATGGTAAAGTTTGAGTTGTAACAGTATTGCATAAGCCTGACGGTTTGGAGGATTCCTGCTCGAAATAATAGCAAAGAAGGATGCAGAAGAAGAAGATAAAACATATTCTACAACGCTCCACGACATACCAAACATACATACCATCATTCACAGGATTATCAACATTCGCACAAAATCTGCTTCCATCATCGGTACCTATCCCTTGTCAAACGGGATTCATAATCCCATACGTTCTACCGGGTCCGTACACTTTTTTCAGGATATTAACAGGCCAGTTGCTGTGTTATCTGGATCCTTCATTAAAATCATCCCCTACACTTCTGTGTATTGTTGAATACCGATGCGTATCAATAAATACAATCACGTCTTCCACTCAATAACTTTAAAAGCAAGATTTTCCCATTCGAGTGCGGTCCCTTTTCGACTCCCCTTTTCACCGAGAATATCGTTTACTCAGGGATGTCGGTTGAGTCGCTCAAATCTACAGATCATCCAATAAAATCCAATTTTCCAAATCAACCAAATTTAATAAGCGAATGAAAACAGGATTCTCACACATTCCTACCCATTCACCGACGACCGGTGGAATTTATTTCTTCGGCTCCGCTCCTAATGGTATATTTCCGTCAAAGCGTTCGACAGCAAAGAGGCGGTGAACGACGGCAGGGGAAGAACGTATCTTCGGACAAGAACAAGCTTACTCGTTTCCGCTGAGATGTGCGTTCCATCTATGACTGGAGGATTTCGAGTACCGTTCGTGGGATTTTTGGAAAGAAACGCCTCGGAAGGAACATTTTGTCTGCCAATTTGTGCTTTTTATTCCTCTCTCTAACGGTGTTAATGCATGGGGATAGAAAGTAACACCAAGACAGGAATCCACTTGATGAAAGACATCCTAGTGGTACAAGGTGTGCTCCCAGAAGGAAATGAAGTGTAAAGGGTAATGTAAACTGAATCCCTTTTTGGCAGCTCAGAGGTGTGCGTAGGTGTGTAATCTGTTAGGTTATGGGGATGACATCAATATTCAAAAAAATCCGGTTTTCTCATTCCGGAGGTGAACCAGCCCCAGGCTGAAAGATAATAAAGATAACCTTTCCGTTTTCTTATATCACTTCGCAGTTTGATAACGTTTTTGTAAAACTTTATGAGAAACAGAGAGGCTCAGCATCCTCATGTGCACATTAGATATATTCTGTGAACTAGAGAACAGCATTTATTATTTAAGGCAAACTTGACACATGTAAGACTACTTGGCCCTTTTAAATTACATTCTTAGCATTATGGTATCAGCATCGTAGGCCACTCCCGTCATGTCTATTATCAATCGTTCACTTTTGGCTAGAGTTTTATTTTTTTGATATCTAGAAGCTTGCCACAATTACTCCCATCATCAAGTCCGGTAATATTCACAGCGTGGAAAACTACCTGCCTCTGCTCTACCAGAATGAAATAACTAAATTTTTAACATCATTATATCAACTCCTTCAGGTTTTCGGTGTGGAAAAGAACATCAAAATAATGGAAACAAAATAATAACAAATTTTTTTAAACTTAAAGTTGATAACGAAATATGTTAATATTTTGTCAGATTTGGAATCGCAGAAAGAATAAAATTAAATAAGTTTAAAATTATGTTCAGTTTCGACAATTGTTTCAGTATCTCCTAAGTATTCAGTACATTTATTACGCTACGCTTTACGAAGGAAGAAGGTTGGACATAAAATTCATTTATACGTTATATAATAGGTATACGAAACACGGGACAAAGGCAAAAGGGTTGATTAAGTGGACTCTTATTTTATGTCATTTTTTTTATTTTCTCTTAAAATAACTACCTCCTAAGCAGAATACATATAGAATTAACCATTGTTTCACATAATTCTTTGATTTTTTCATCGCATCTTTCTAAATTTAGACAAAAATCAGAATATTGTGATCAAAATTTAAGTCTTGCTAATAGTACCCGAGTCTATAGCTATAGCTAAACCGCACCTAGCCAACTCATATCAAAGCAAACAATGGTCTTTCGCGAAACAACAACAACCACAGAGTGATTTTTAAAATGCAGAAAAGGGTCACAATTTGCCCAAAAACACAATCTGAATCTGAAATTTATTGCTCATTACTTAAAAACCTTTGGTAGATGCATGCTCCAAATCTGCTCAACTATGTGATTATTTAACTGTTATGTGCATAACGGGATACACAGGTACCTCATCTGCACTTTGAATAATGGTGTAGAAAAAAAAACCTCACTTACATAAGGGTTGAAATCAATTCTATACCAACATTTCCTGGTCTACATGTTACATTACATGATTTCCAGGTTTATAATTAGAAAACTATTTTTAACTGCGTTAATTTTTTTTTTGCTGAAACAACAAGAACAGCAATTAACGCAAACTTGTTGAAAGCATGACAATCAGTTTGAAGAGCAGCTTTACAATCACATCCATTAAATGTCGAGGAGGGTGACACATCTAAATCTCAATTCAAGATACTCAACAAATCTCACATTAGCAAACCAATCTTCGAAAAATCTTCATTCATTTCTCGCATCCACTTGCATAGGCAATCATCTTTTTGCAAGAAATATTCAGAATCGTTATCAATCTTAGCGTGAGCACAGCTAACCACAGCAAAACACAATTTTTCCTGCATCGTAGATAGAGTCGCCCCTCTCGTTAAATATTGAAGTTTAACAATTATTTAAATTTTGTAAGTTTTAAATCTCAAAATATTCAATGTCTTGAAGTTTTGTATTGCATGTACAAGTTCAAGATATTAAAAAAAAATAAAGTGCCACAATTAAGTGAAAAAAATATTGATTTCAAGTTTTTAATTGACTTGATGATCAATTAGGGATCTACAGTGAAGTACAATTAACTTCACAACAATTGTAGGAATTTTACAGAAGATCTGAGGAATGAAATGAAATACTGAGAATTTCAGTCAAAATTCACAAACAAACTGCGGAAACATAAGGGAAGTTAACATCCTTAAAATATGGGGAACTTACTGGAAGATTCAATAACATCAAAGCAGTTCTACTGCAGGAACTTTTAAGAAGCTCCTATTATTTCAGAGAACTTCATCGGTGTCAAGCAAACTTCAGAAATATATAGAACTTGAGAAAAATAGTGGAAACATTTAAGAAGTCCTTTGAGGTACCTAGGCTCAAAGGCTAAGTACCTCAAAGGATCTAGAGATCTTTGGAGAATTTCAGAGATCCTTTAGGCAGTCCCCGTAATTTTATTTCATACTTTTGGAGTAGTTCACAGATCCATAAGTGTGCATTTAAAAAAGTTCAGGATAGTTCCGTTCTGTAAAATAATCGAGAAGCTCCGAGAATTTCAGGGAAGTACTAAGACCTTCATGGAATTTATGAAAACTTGAGATAAATCTCAGGAATTTCACAGAAGTCCAGATAATTTCAGGGAAATTTAAAGGTGTTTACGAGAATTTCAGTTATTTCAGAGCAGAACCGAGATCTTCAAAAGAATTGAGAGCGTTAGGGATACTCCAAGAATATCAAGACCGATCAGAGAATCAAAGGGCAGTTCAAATAATTTCAAGTTGATTTCAAAAAACTTAAAGAAGTTTCGAGAAACTCAGGGCTTTTCTGGAAACTTCAAGCAAAGCTCCGAAGAAATTTCTGGAACGCAATAAACATCGATCTTGTTTCCTAACTATCAACCCATCAACTTATGGACCGGGGAACAACGGCTTTACTTCCCTTCCGAAGACAGGCTTGATCAGATATTGTATTGTTTGGGTCACACATCACCGCTGAGAATTATGAATATGTTTCAGAAAATTTGCTGGAACATTTAACAAATTTGGAGAGCTTCAGGGATTTCCACATAAGATCAGGGTGATTTTTTTTTTGTTTAAGGCAAAGTTCCGTGAGCGTTTAAAAAGTTGTGAAAACTTCAAAGCAATTCTATTACTTACAGTAAAATTGCTTGTTATTATAAAAAGTACTGGGAAATTCAGTCAGAGAGCTTTGAGGAAATTCAGAAACCTTTTGGGCATTTTTAATAATACAGAAAAATGTAAATAGTACTATTTTCGAAGCTATGAATAAGTGTCGATAATTAAGGGGAAGACAAATCTTGAGCACTTCAGATAAAATGATAGAACTATATTAATTATTTCGTTTTGATTCCAAGATAATTGTGGAAGATAAGCTTTTAGGACATTTTAATTCAATTCAGGTCAGTACAAAAAGTTTTTTAAGAACTGCAAAAAACTTTAGAGAAGTTTTAAGAATTTCAGGCAAGAACCTTCAGATCAGCTTCATTAACATAAGAGAAACTACATAAATTTTTTAAAAAAAGTTTCGATAACTTCAACGAATTGTTAAAACTTTAGAGATGATCCATGATCATTAGGAAAATTTAGAAAACTTTAGAAAGTCCCAAAAAGTTCAGCGAAGTTTAAAAATTTGGTAAGAAGTATTGTGAGCATCAGTCTCAGTTTCTCAAAATACAAACAAATTTCAAGGCAGTTTCATAAACTTTGGGGAAATTTCGGCAGCTTTCAAGTAGTTAAGACCTCAGGTTAGTCCATTCGATATTCAACGGAGATTTCTCATGAAAATTCCCTTGGAGCATTTGCTTTGTATTTCCCGAAACTCTCTTAGAAATTTTCTGAAAATTCACTTGAAATTCTTAAAGGGTGATACGGTCAAAATTTGGTCAAGGGAAAACGCGTGTAAATCGGTGAAATCGTTTATTTAAAAAATCAAATTAAATTTCTTTTTCAAGTTCAATTAGTATAAAATTCAGGAAAAATATTCAGTTAGGCTTCCGCTTTTCCAAATCCGAATTGCCGGGCCTTACGCTTGACCCCTGCCATCAGATTTTGTACAGCCGCAGAAAGCCAGTTTGCCTTGAACTGCTGCTCGCCCTTAGCAGTTTTTTTGGTCTTCTTTAGGTTCCGCTTGACAATAGCCCAGTATTTCTCAATTGGGCGGAGCTCTGGCGTGTTGGGAGGGTTCTTGTCCTTGGGAACCACCTGCACGTTGTTGGCGGCGTACCACTCCATGGCCTTTTTACCGTAATGGCAAGATGCCAAATCCGGCCAAACATCATCAATGAGCTGGCTCTCATACAGACAAGCTAAGTTTGTTTTCACTCCGTTTTAATCGTCCAATTTTACTGTTGTTTTGATTTTAACTAGTGAACCGTAGTGTTTTTTTTTAACTTGTAGTTATTAATCGCTGTAATTAGGTGTTTTTTACGCGAATTAAACGATCCCGTTCGTGTGTGTACAGTGCTGTGGTATTTTAAGAGTTGAGCCTCTCTCCTCTCACCACACGGGCTATTAGTATCGGTGCTTTGATTGCGGTGGCCCTAGTGGGCGATTTGATTCGAAAAAACTTTCCTCTGGGACCAGTGAAGTGATTTTTGTCGTCTGACCGCGATATATATCGCTGTCAATTCATCGCTGCAGCGCTTTTCACCGAAACGTCATCAGAAGCCAGGTGAGCTGCTAGAGATTTTTATTTGGGAGGCTGGGTTGGGGTCGCCCTAATGGCGACTTCTATGGGGGGCCCTCCATCATGGGGGGACCAACCGGATCCAGGTGGCGGCTATCGACACGGCGTAGGAGGACGTAATGGAGCAAGGTTACCACCCTTTATGGACCCGCAGGGGAATTACGGTACGGTGCAAATCCTACGTCTGCAAGGGCTAGGAGATCCACGTCAAAAATTGCCGAATCGACCTTTTGATATTCGCAGGGATGTACAGCGTATTGCAGGAGGACAAATAGAAGGTGCTTTCAAAGAGGCGCAAGGAGCCACCTACGCACTGAAGGTTAGGAGTGCTCACCAATACGAAAGGCTGCTGCAGATGAAGCAACTTAAATGCGGTATGAAAGTTGAGGTGATACCCCATCCCTCGCTCAACTCTACGAGATGCGTAGTAAGCTGCCGTGATGTGGTCGATGATACCGAAAATGTTCTGCTCCAGGACCTAAGCGAACAAGGTGTCAAAGACGTCCGACGAATCACGCGCAGGGCTAACGGCGGTAGGGTGAACACACCAACCCTCATACTCACATGTGAGGGCACGTGCTTCCCCGAATACATCGATTTTGGTTTCCTCCGTTGTCGTACCCGGCCATATTATCCGTCGCCCATGCAATGTTTCAACTGCTGGGCCTTCGGACATACACGAATGCGCTGTAGGTCAGCCAAGCCGATCTGTGGGAAGTGTTCCGGCGATCATCCGATCGCTGAGGACAGATCGTGCAACAACCCAAAGTTCTGTCCCCGTTGCAAAACTGATGAGCACTCAATATCCGACCGAGCATGCCCGAGTTATTGCAGGGAAAACGATATACAGAAGCTCAAGGTGGACAGAGATCTGTCATATCCTGAGGCGAGAAGGTTATATGACCAAAGCCATGGGGCTACCTCCTTTTCGGGTGTCGCCTCGGCCAGCCTGGAGGGAACTCTAGCAGAAATGAGCAGGAAAATCGAAGACCTTGCCAATGCGGTTCGTGACAGGGACACGGAGATCGCCCAGCTCAAGGCTGCGCTTGCTATAAGGAATTCTGACAACTCCAATAACACGATTGACACCCCACCTGCTAACCCGCCGCCACTAGAGAATTTTTTCGCAATGATGCAGCAACAGATGCTGCAGATGAACGATAACTTTCAGCAGTCCATCAAGGCCCTCGTGGCTACCCAGATTACCACTCAAACAAAACTACAACAGATTGAGGCAGCCATGAAAACGTCCGGTCGGTCCCCTCCGGTACCGGCTCCCCAGAGACCGCTATCGCAAAGGCCGAAGGCCACATCCGCTCCGTTGCAAGTAGCAACGGGCAGTAAAAAGATTATAAATACGTTTACCGAAAAACCCAGCACCAAATCAAGCGTAGGAAAGAAAATTGTAACCACCGCATATGTGCCCACCTCGGAAACCAAAACCGCCGAACCGGGCACACCTACGGCTAAGACTCCTGTTACAGTCTCCTCGCCAGTCACACCCAGAAACTCACTGGATTTCAACTTGGTTGAAGTGATTGACGTCACCAGCGATAGATCCACATCACCGGGGAACGCCAGTGACAGGACGATCACCCCTGACTTCAGTCCGAACCCAAATGCCAGAGTCGATACGCCGCTACCAATTACCAACACGCCAAAATCCTCCAAACGACCGAGTAACGTTCTCAGCCCTCCAATACGGCCACTCCACATAACCCAGCCTCCCATGATACCGAAGTCTCTTCGGTTATCTCCGGAACCACCTGATACCGTTTGAACGGAAGTTGCTGCTTCCGTTCAACGGCCACCGACCACCGCCTGACACTGGATATCTCTAATGGCCATTCGAACACCTAAATCACCGCAAGCTACGAACCACCACGAAACTAGTTCGACTTCTGTCCCGGGCAACCGAGGCACCGTTGAACTGGAAGCCAAAACCCCACCGGAATCTTCGGACACCCCTCCGCACCCGAACAGATCGAATGAAAACCATAGTGCCTCAAGTACACGGGGCACCTGCAGTGCGGACGTCATTCCCACACCGGTACTGCTGGACCACCCCTGTGGCTCGTGGACGAAGAACCCAAAGAAGAACCCAGTGATAGCCCCCGGCAGTCGGGGCCCCGTTGGTGCGGAAGCCTTTCCCACACCGGAACTAACGGTAACCCCCCGGTACCGGATGGAAACTGGAAGAGGGACGGACAAGGGTGGAAACACCTATTCCCCTAAGGATCAAGAAGAAACGAAGCATCATCAAGATATCGGGACGGACAAGGGATGCTACGCCCATTCCCCGAAGGACTCCGAGGGACGCAAGCCACTGAACACGTCGTTTGACATCTCTTCTTCCGTTGCTGGGACATCCCTGCCTTGGTTGGGTGGAATACCTCCATCTGTTCCTGGTGGGGCTCTGTCTCATGCAACATTGAAAATGACCGTATCGGAGCTCATCAGCATCAACACCACCTGTACGCCAAATGCAATCATCGATCCCAACACCGTTGGGACATCCCTGCCCTGGGTTGGCGGAATGCCTCCGCCTGCCCCTGGTGGGGATCTGTTTCATTCTGGACCCAACAAACCGTTCAATGTAGTTTTCACGACCGACGAAAAGCCCTCACCTCCCCTTGGTGGAATTCGATCCCAATCGACACGGTTTTCAACCACTGAACCGGAGCCAAGCAGGGTTACCCGCTCACAACCAGCTAATGACTTCGCTGACGGGATCAATCATCCGCAAACTTGCCTAAATGTACGTCCTCCCGTTGGATCACCCCTGCCTTTGATGGGTGGAATACTTCCGCCTGTCCTGGGTGGGGCAATGTTTCATTCGGTCTGCTGCTCGAGCCCACTGGCGGTTATTTCCGCTGTGCCATCTCCGTCTTGGTTGGATGGAACGCCTCTATTCAATCCAGATGGACCTCTGACTGACGTGGATCCCACGGCCGATGAAATCGACGTCACCAGTCGCATGAACTTGTCCAGCGGCATACATCACGATAGCATCAACATTCCCCTAGATGCACGGTCCAATGCGAAGAAATATGACCAATGGAAGGCCAGCTTTCTCCCACACTGGGCACCTACTGCCTGCTCGTCATTCGACCTGCCCGACATTAATGCAGCACCAATACCCAGCCAAAACGTACGTCCTCCCGCTAGATCACCCCTGCCTTTGATGGGTGGAATACTTCCGCCTGTCCTGGGTGGGGCAATGTTCCATTCGGTCTGCTACTCGAGCCCACCGATGGTTATCTCCCCTGTGCCATCTCCGTCTTGGTTGAATGGAACACATCTATTCAATCTTGATGAAGCCCTGACTGACACGGATCCCACGGCCGATGAAATCGACGTCACCAGTCCCATGAACGTACCCAGCGCGTCGTTCGATCTGCCTGACACTACCGTCGTACTAATACCCTCGCTCGCTGCAACGGCACCAACGATTGCGACCTTTGTGGGAATTACACCTGGGTTGGCACCCTCAGTAAGAGCCAACACCACACTCGTCGGCAATCATCAACACCGAAACCGGAACATTACGTCCAATGGACCAAGCAGACGTGCAACGGAAAATGCTTTCCTGGCTATCCAGTGGAATATTAATGGGTTCCAAAACAACATCAGCGATCTGGAGATTATGGTTAGGGATCATTCCCCAGCCATTCTGGCTATCCAGGAGGTACACAAATCCAGCGTCATCAGGATGAATCGGTCACTGTCTGGGCAATACCGATGGATCCTCAAGAAAGGAATCAACATCTACCACTCCGTCGCCATCGGGATTAGATCATCTCTTCCATTTGCCAGGATCACCACACCAGCTGACTTGCCAATAGTAGCTGCAAAAATACGCTGTCCGATCGTTGCCACGGCCATCTCGATCTATCTGCCCTGCCAGAAGATTTCAGACCTTCGAAACCGCCTGGCAAAATTCCTTGACACCCTGGAAGGCCCTCTCATTCTGATGGGAGACGTCAATGCTCACCATCAAGCATGGGGACGACACCCAACGAATAAAAGAGGAAGCATCATCATGGATATCGCCGAATCCAGGAATCTCATCCTGCTAAACGACGGGTCCAACACGTTCGCCCGTGGCCGAATGTCAACGGTTGACGTCACGTTCGCTAGTGCCAGTATCATACACCGATTACTGTGGATGGTAAACGATGACCCGAGGGGCAGCGACCACTACCCGATTAGTATACAGCTTGATGAATGCCCACCCGAAATATCGCGAAGACCCCGCTGGATTTATAAGCAGGCCGACTGGGAGGCCTACCAGATCGCTATTGAGGAAAACTGTCGGCTCAATTACCACCACACCATAAGCGACTTCACTAAGATGATGTTCGATACCGCTTCGAAAACCATCCCAAGAACAAGCGCGACTCCGGGGAAAAAGGCCCTTCATTGGTGGTCCCCAAGTGTCAAAGCGGCCATTAAAGCCAGGAGAAAGGCCCTTCGGGCAGCCAAGAAACTTCCTGCCAACCATCCGGACAAGGAAACAGCACTACAACACTACCGAACGAAGAGGAATGACTGCAGGGATATCATCCGTGAAGCTAAAAAGGGGAGCTGGGAGTCCTTCCTAGACGAGGTTAACCCCAGCCAAACAACAGCTGACCTCTGGAGCAAAGTCAATGCGATAAGCGGTAAAAGGAGAGCCCGTGGTATCGCCATCGAGCACGACGGAACGACCACACGAAATCCAGCTGAAATCGTCGACATTCTCGGCAGCTACTTCGCGTCACTGTCATCGATCGACAGGTACGACCCAGCATTCCGCCGGAAGAATTGCCCGACTATCCACTCCATAGGAAACATCCCGATCCCGAATGACAGCGACAACCTGGACATCAATCGACCCTTCCGCATGGATGAACTCGCCCTTGCTTTATCTAAAGCTAGAGGCGCATCTGCTGGACCTGATGAAGTGGGATATCCTCTCTTTCGATACCTCCCTATCGGGGAGCAGGCTAGGATGCTAGAGTTGGTGAACCAGGAATGGATGGGTGACACTTTCCCCGACCAGTGGAAACACAGCTTGATCGTCCCAATCCCCAAACCGAACTCCACAGGGCACGAGGTGGACAAATTTAGACCCATTTCGTTGACCTGCTGTGCGTCTAAGCTGGTTGAAAGAATGTTAAACAGGAGATTGATCCTGTACCTGGAGGAAGGGAAACACCTGGACCACCGACAGCATGCTTTTAGACCAGGTCACGGAACCAGCACATACCTCGGCTCCCTCAGCGAAGCTTTATCGTCAATGTCCGCAAATAACCATCACGCTGAATTGGTTGCGCTTGACCTATCGAAGGCCTACAACCGGGCATGGATGCCAGGTGTTTTGGACCAGTTGATAGCCTGGGGTCTAAAAGGACACGTGTTGAAGTTCATCCAGAACTTCCTCTCGCACCGGACCTTCCAGGTTGTCCTGGGGAACTGCCGATCCAAGATTTTCGACGAGGAGACTGGCGTACCGCAAGGGTCGGTGATAGCGGTCACCCTCTTTCTCGTTAGGATGAATGGGGTATTCACGAGGTTGCCGGTTGGAATATTCATTTTCGTGTATGCAGACGACATCGTCCTTATGGCAATTAAGGAGACTGTCAAAGCGCTTCGAAGAAAAATTATTCAAGCCACGGCCTACATCTCGAATTGGGCATCAAACGCGGGATTCCAGATGTCCGCAGCAAAAAGCGGGTACACTCATATTTGCCCGTCCAATCACCGGATCCTCAGCACGAAGATCAGCATCCAGGACGAGGTAATTCCGTTCAGAAAAACCCTTCGGATACTTGGTGTGCATTTCGACCGCTCTCTTACGTTCAACACGCACCTGAACGAGGTAAAGAGTGCTTGCAAACAGCGCCTAAACATCCTGAGGACACTAGCAGGCCGACATCCTAACGCCAACCGGACCTCACGCTTCAATGTTGCGAAGGCTATAGTAAACTCGCGGCTGACCTACGGCATCGAGGCTACGTACCTTGCCAAACCACGCCTGGTGGAAAGGCTTACACCAGTCTACCAGCAAGCACTTCGGATTTCTTCCGGACTCCTTCCTGGTACCCCCGGGATCGCCACCTGCATCGAGGGAGGAGTACTCCCCTTCGACCGCCTGATTACCGCGACTATATGCAAACGCGCCATCGGGCTGAATGAGATAACGTCAGGTACAGACGAGGAAGGTTCCCTTCTAAAGGAGGCCAACAAGTTCCTCAGGGAAATCTCCAACCGAGCTCTCCCCCCAGTGTGCAAGACACATTGGGTTGGAGCCAGAGGCTGGAACAAACCGCCAATTAAGACCGACCACACCATCAAACGGCACTTCAAGGCTGGTTCCAATCCCTCTGCGGTAAATCAGGCGGTATTGGATTTGCAGAGAAGGACGTACGCTGGATACGCCATCCGTTACTCGGACGGTTCCGTAGCCCAGAAAAGGGTGGGCATCGGCATCTCCGGTGACCACCTAAAGGAGTGTCATAGGCTCCCGGATGAGTGCTCTATTTTTTCCGCCGAGGCAGCCGCAGCTTTTATCGCAGTTACTACCCTGGATACACGGCCAATCGCACTTTTCACAGACTCTGCTAGTGTAGTCACTGCACTTGAATCCGCAACCAGCAGGCACCCCTGGATACAGGCCATCCAAGAGTACGCGCCACCCAACACGGTATTCATTTGGTTGCCTGGACATTGCGGTGTAAAAGGGAATGAGGAAGCTGATCATCTCGCCGGAACAGGCCGTCGTATGACCAAATATACCCGGAAGGTCCCCGGGCAGGATCTGAAGAAGTGGGTCACCAAGACCGTAGACCAATCCTGGAGCCGGGACTGGCTCGCCGGAAGTATACTGTTTATACGGAAGATAAAAGGGGACACCAGCAGATGGGAGGATCCACCCCTCCACCGTGAGCAGGTTGTTTTATCGCGACTCCGGTCCGGCCACACAAACGTCTCCCACAACTATAAGGGGGACGGACCCTTCCGGAGGATATGCGACCACTGCCACATCCCACAGACCGTCGAGCACTTCATCTGCATATGCCCGAAATACGATGGAACCAGGAGAAGCTACGACATTTCCGGCAGCATCCGGGATGTCCTCTCCGATGATCCCGTTCGGACTGCTACGCTGTTTGTCTTCCTGAAGGAAACCGGACTCTTCAATACGATTTAAACTACTCGGCCCACGCAACCCTCAATGACTAGCTCCAACTACCGGCATACACGATACGTTTCAACCCTGAACCCTGATGACAACTTACCGCAATCCAATTGGAAGTCCAACTGAATTAACGCAGATGTACCACGCCAGTTCTTATTTTAATATGTCCTTTATGTTTATACTGATTTGTGTGTTATGTTAATGGTGTTAATGGTTATACAAACACTGTAGCAGCTCTTACAAACCTTTTGGAACTCCCTTCTGGAGTTCCCAAGGCGAACCAGCCAATGGCTGAAAGCCTTGTAAATAAAGGAAAAAAAAAAAAAAAAAAAAAAAAAAATCCGGCCAAAACAGTACGGAACAACCGTGTTTCTTCAGGAAAGGCAGCAGACGTTTATTCAAACACTCTTTCACGTAAATTTCTTGGTTGACAGTCCCGGAAGCTATGAAAATGCTGCTTTTCAAGCCACAGGTACAGATGGCTTGCCAAACCAGATATTTCTTTGCGAACTTTGACAGTTTCATGTGCTTGAAAACATCTGCTACCTTTCCCCTTCCTTTTGCCGTATAAAACTCCTGTCCCGGAAGCTGCTTGTAGTCGGCTTTGACGTAGGTTTCGTCGTCCATTACCACGCAGTCAAACTTCGTCAGCATCGTCGTGTACAGCCTCCGGGATCGCGCTTTGGCCGTCGTATTTTGTTTATCATCGCGATTTGGAGTCACTACCTTCTTGTAAGTCGATAGTCCGGCTCGTTTTTTGGCTCGATGCACGGTTGTAGACGATACACCCAGCTTATTTGCGGCATCTCGGAGAGAGAGGTTAGGGTTTCGCTTGAAACTACCGGCAACTCTCTTTGTCGTCTCAGCGGCTTCCGGTTTTCGATTTCCCCCCGATCCAGACTTCCTGGCTGTCGACAAACGTTCCCCAAACACTTTAATTACATTTGTAACGGTTGATTTGGCAACTTTTAGCGATTTTGCCAACTTTGCGTGCGAGTAGCTCGGATTTTCGCGATGCGCGAGCCAAATTTTGATACGCTGCTCTTCTTGCTTGGACGGCATTTTGACAACTGAAGAGTGAATTCCAAAATCAAAATAAGAGCAACATTCTACACACACACACCTTCAAAATGAGGGGTGTTCAGGTTTTTTAAATGCAAAATTGAAAGAAATACGTCAAGTTGATATTGACCAAATTTTGACCGTATCACCCTTTATCTGAATTATCTTAACAATATCACCAAAATATACACACTTAGAAATTATTACCGTATTCGGTAATTTTTTACCGAACTTTCAACAGCTGAACGTTCGGTAATCGAAACGATTACCGAACAATCGGTAAACAGATTTTTTGATGAGCTGTCAAAATTACCGAACAATTCGGTAATTATTTACCGAACTATTCAGTATTTTTTAACTGAACTGTTCCGTAAATGAAAATTTGCTGATCTTGTGATTTTTTTGTTTTTTTTCGGGTGAATTGAAATTTAAAGCTCTTTTTGCAATATTATTTACGAGATTTTATTCAATAGTAAACATCTAGGTAAAAATATTATTTAAAATAACATATATTGCTCGCTGGGGTATTCTTTTCGCAGGTGGCTGCTTCCATGTTGATGCCAGTCCAGAAACATTGACTGGAACCTGATCCCGAAAGCACAGAATTCCTGGCAAGGAAAACGTTGCTAAGTGTGTACTTAGAATACTTCTTGCAATTCCATTTTTTTTTTCCTTTGTTCGGGACCTAACACTACTGCGACCAGTAAATTTATCTATTGTAGTATATCCCGTGTCCTTAGTTAGTGCATGTCGTATTACTCCATCACTATTGAGAAATGATGAAGTATTCGATTTTTTTACAGTTGCCACTCTTGCATTTATCGCAAGGATCCGACACTAATTGAAAGGTCCCGCTATTTATACCCTTCGGAGTGTTGAAACACCCTCCAAAGGCGCACCCCTTTGTCAGTCAAAATTGGATTCCTTAGCAACAAAATTAAGGTATGACACCGATAATGATCATGCATCAGAACCCTAGTCTTAACCACTTCAAACTAGGGAACAACGAAGAGAAGATTAGGAATCACATAGATGAAGACAACTAACTCATTTTTTTGCCTTGTTTCAAGATCATCCTCGGTAGACAAAGCCGAGTCTTGTCACTATCAACAAGGCATAAAAAGTAACAAGGACTAAGATGTGTTCCTTGGATTACTGAAAAATCCTGTTCCCCTAGTTTGAAGTAGTCAGGAACTGGGGAACAACGGATAGAAGATTAGGAATCACATAGGTGAAGACAACTAACTCATTTTTTGCCTTGTTTCAAGATCATCCTCGGTAGACAAAGCCGAGTCTTGTCACTATCAACAAGGCATAAATAGTAACAAGGACTAAGATGTGTTCCTTGGATTACTGAAAAATCCTGTTCCCCTAGTTTGAAGTAGTCAGGACTAGGAATCGGTGGTAGATCTTACATCCCGTAACGTACCACGAAAAGGTGATCTACCCACGTTACGGGGCAATTCCATTTAAATATTCCTCAAAAATTTGGTGGGACTTTCTTCCTTTTTTAAATTTTCCTCGGAATCAGCAAGAAACCCTTTGAAAATATTCTCAGGTTTGTCATTGAAGTCATTATGAATCTCACTCCTTGGAATTCTACTCATATTGAAAGTCTCCTACGAATTCATTCGCATTTCTCCTCACACATTCATTAGATTTCTCCTAATAATTTGTTTGGCAAACTCTCCTTTCCGAAATCCTTTGAAGAGCTCCTGGAGTTATTCTCAGATTTAATTGTAATCCTCTTTTTATCAGCCCCCTCTCTTCCTAAGTATACCCAACGACTAATGATCAGGATTAGTTTTTCCCATAAACTTCATGAAATTATCCTCAGAATGCCCTTGAAATTTTTATTTGTAGTTCACATGAGTTTTGCTCCTCAGAATTTCTTGTGTGGTTTAATTAAAATTAGCTTTGAATTAAATTCAGGGTTTTCTTGAAATTTTACTCACCACGCCTTGAGCAAATTGACATCAATGTTCAACCCAGAGCCCTACGGAACAATTCAATGCTACGCCTCCCCATACAGCGAACTAATTATAACATGTTCAGCGCAATCGGTGGTTTACAGAGACTCTTCAATAGGATCTCCTGGAGGCGAACCAGCCCAAGATAAATTAATTAATTAATTAATAGGATCTCCGTACTATTTGATCGCTTTGCTTGAATTTTGGAATCATTAGATGTCATAATCATATTTCATAATTATCATAAAAAGAAAAAAAAAATATAATAATACAATCGCTGATTGTGACACTCTGAAAGCGACATTGACAGATTTCATGTGTCAAACAATACTTTACAGCCTCTTCTTTTATCTCACAAGTACAAAACATCATAATAACATCTAATGATTTCATAATTCCGAAAAACATTTTTTATATCAAGTGTTAAAATGTTGTTATAATTCTGTGACCAGGTAGTAGATCTAGTGTTACACTAATATAATTCCACACATTTTATTGACGAATTTCCATGTGAAATTCCACATGATTTTCATGTGACCACACATAAACAGAATCCACCCAGAAGCACACATGAAATGTATGAGTCAAATGAATACTATGGGTTGTTACACATGGCTTTTATGTCCACACATAGGGGGAATGGCTCTAATGTTGGCCTATGGATTTAAGATTGGGCCCATCGCTAAAAATCTGCTAATGGATATTTTTGGTGGCCTTTGAAAATTTAGTCGATTGCTGAATTTATGTATGGGCCCAAATTAGGGGCATTTTGGCCGACATTACATCCATTTCCCTTATATCATTTGGTGATCACATTGCAAAAATTCATGTGTGGGGCACATAAAAACAATATTTAAAATTTTATTAAAGCAGGTTATTTTTGTTATCTTAACTACATCCGGGATCTCAATAAAAACAACCGTAGTAGCCTCTCTAAAATAAAGACAAAAAAAAAAAAAACAAAATAACACAGGGTGGTATAATCTCCATATTTCTTTCTGGTTGGGCCTCGATCCTGAATGGATTGGTAAAAGCTCTCGAAAGTCTTCTGCATGACAAGTAGTATTCAGTTGTTCAATCCATAATCTCTCAATTCCAGCATGGCATTATGAAACTTGGCGATCTCCAACTATATGACCTTCACCATCACACTTATTGGCAGCATCGAGATGCGGCAACAAGTAGACGCCGTGTAAATTGAATTCTCTAAGGCTATCGATAAAGTCCCTCACGACCTTGCTGTCACAAAGCCTTGGTCTTCCACCGTCTTTCAGGAAGTCGTTTGTCGTGGCTAATAATTCCAGATACGAAGTGGTCGGTATTCCATCGGGTGTTCCAAAAGGGAATTACTTAGGACCTCTTATTTTCGTTTTTTTTTATCATCGATGTGTGTTACCAGTTAAGTTCCTGTAAAATGTACCGTGTGATAAAATCGATTCTAGATTATTGTGCAATTCATGCTGATATTGAGCGGTTAATGTCGTGGTGTCAGATGAACGAAATGCAAGCCAACACTGCCAACTGCAAAGTCATTACCTTCGCTCGTGGTCACTCACCGATCAGATTTGATTACTTGATAAGGCAATCGCTGCTTGAAAGATTTTTCGCCATTAAGGATCTTTGACTCTCTTTGGATAGAAAACTAAGATTCAACTAGGACAGATCCATGTCAATTGCAAAGGCTAAATTACATCCTGGGGCTCTTGTATCACAATAATGCGCAATTTGACAACGTGCACGCCTTACGGCACTGTCAGTGATTCAGGAATGCAATCAAGCGGAACAGAATTAGTAACCCCAAAATGGTCTTGGGCAATGTGTTTTTGAATAAAAATGTCCATCTTATGGGCAAAACCAATAGTACTAAACTTGTTCTTAACTGCCTTTTAAAATGTAACTTTTTAATGTTAGGAGTCAACTCACAAAATACACAAAGTTTGCAAAGAATTCAATCACTAAGGACTGCTCTGAATCACTGCAGACAGTTGCAATGATTTCGGAAGGTACTGAATCATTTCACAAAGTATTGAATCATTTCAGAAAGAACTGAAACACTACAAAAAATTCAGTAACACTTCAAGATGGAATGAAAAAGTTTGTTATCACTTCCCGGAAATAAACTAGCACGTGGCTAAAAATCTCATAAACAAAGTATTAAAATCATTTTTCAAGTACTGAGTCACTCTAGAAATGTTACATTTCACATTAGAATGTGCTGAGCACATCATAAATGCTGCGAATCTCATCGGATAGTATTGAATCACTTCAGGAAAATTTCGGATTTACTTTAGAAAGTACTGAATCATTAAAGAGGGTCTGTAATCATTTCCGCAATAACAAAATCATTTCGAAAATAATTGAAGCATTTAGGAATGCACTTAATCCCTTCAAAAATGATCGGAATAAGCCTTCAAAAAATTATCCAAATGTTGAAATATTTTGCGATCTTGGAGCTTATCAAGTTTTCATGGTATATGAGCTAACAATTATTATCAAAATACTAAAAAAATATATTTTGTTAATGAATTTGTTTCGACTGTAAATTGAGTTAAACGTAAAATTCCTAACAATTGCTCGAAAATCCGTTTTTTATAGTTCCAAAAGTTATACCAATTTTACATCATACTTAACTATGGTGAATTTTTATTTCTGATAGATCATTTCAAACTTCATCGGTTCAAATATCAGTGGGAGCATATACCAAAGAACCTCATATTCCACTTTTACAGCAAACATGGTTTCACAATTCTACGTAGGCAAAGTGTGCCAGTTATGGAACTAGCGCTCCAGAATTTAACTCTTACTCAAATCAAATTTGAAATTATGGTTTTATTTGCGTTGATAAAAGCAAAATCTATATTCTAACCATATATCGAATCAAATTTTATAAAGAAAGATAAAATGGAAGTTTAAGATAGAGCCAATTAGAGGAACAACAACTGAAACACTTACCCAACGATGCTCCAATACTATTCAATAGGCATTGATGACCTTTAATTATTTAAGTAGCAGTTTTGACTTTTAATTTTTTTATGAGACGGTAAATCAATAGCAGTGACATTATTAAAGCAACATTTTTAAAAAAAATCTGGGAAAACGGGGAACATATTTAAAAAAAAAAACCTTGAAGTCTAAAGCCAGGAATAAGTGGAAATCTCGCTGCGTATTGCGTCATCAAGTATCAAAGCTATTTTATAAGGTGATCCATATATAAGGGAAGTTAAGCCGTTGGTCCCCGGTCCAAGAGTTGATGGGTCGATTGGTAGGGTCCAGGTGTAGGAGCTGCCGTCATGGCGTCGGTAGCATTGGTACTACGAAAAACAAGACCGACGGAAAACAAACCAAGGAAAAAAAATAAAACTGTTCCATGAGACGTTTTACAGTTGATCTGACAGCTAAAAAACTGTGAGTGTGTGAGTAGTCAGGTCTTGCCGATTCATGATGTAAATATATACAAAGCTATTTTCAATAGGAAAGATCTGTCGGTTCAACTGTGAACTGTCAAATCTTTCGATAAACAAAAAAAAACAGCTAACTGGTGATGGTGGGAACTCTTGACCCAGTCGTTATGATGATGTCTTGATCAATTTATTTATTCTTCCAACACAATGTTCCTTATTCCCGTAGCACTTTTTACATGTAAGCAGAGGTTTGCTTCTTTTAGATATCAACACAGGTTCACAGTTGATACCAATTTAACGGTGCAAATTGAAAAAAAAAAACTAGACACGTCGCTGTCCTGAGAGCGGCCTTCTACTGCTTTTGGTTGCCTCGGGAAGAGCAAAAAAATCCTTTGAATGATATCACTGTCCTAAATTTCTCTTGGCTTTCTCAGTGTTCCTTTTTACTCGGCCCTCCTTCATCCGTAAGTCCAACCAAAATGGGTCCCCAGAGATATCGGGATCGCAATCTCTTTCGTGTGCTTCCGGTAGTGGTATTCCCACTAGTAGTGACCTTCGACCGGTGTCACTCGACCCCTTAAAATTGGTATATTTATTTTACGACTTGGGAGAAAAATTCTATTACCTGCATATACCTAGCCCCGTCTTTTCTTTGCTTACTTTTCGCATTACCCGCCGCCGCTGTCTTCTGTTTATTTTTCGCATTGCCGCCCGATTTGTATGGTCAGTTTCAATTCGTTTAAAAATAGCGGAAACTGAAGGCGCAACGAAAATAAAAGGAATTCTCAGGCGTCGCGTGACGCAACGACGGAACGGGAGGAATTTCAGCTCCCAGGTGCGCTTTCTTTTTCACAGTATCATTTCCGCTAATTTAATTTTCAACCGTCAAGTGAAATGTGCTGGGAGCTATTTGCTGTCAGGAAAAGGAATGTTTGAAATATTTTAACACGTATCGGCATCTCGACGGAACGGAAACAGCTCAACACCGATTCATAAGGTCTTTGGACGAAAGGGAAGCATATTTGGAATTATTTATCAGAAATTACTCAAGAGTCAACTTACAACTCAGCTTTAAAATATAATAAGGACGTGATACATCAAACAAATTCTGAAAAGTATACATAAATGCCGAAAAAAAAAATCCAACATTTTCGATAGCAATGCAATCTAGTTCCACTTTCCTTATATTCATTTCTGCGGTCTAGTAGGACATTTCCACACGGTTCCACTCTACCCGTTCTACAGTATCATGGAGGTTTCTCACTCTTTCAACCTTCTCTGTGCAATCGAAAGAGAAGTCGGAAAACATAGCGCAATTTTCCAGCTTAATTTCAACTTCTGCAAACGATAATAAAATATATACAACTTGTATTGTTCTTTTCAATTTCCGGAAACTTTGAAGCGAAGAAACCCGACTACCATTACCCAGGTCCAGGTTTTCAAAAGCTGATGTACGCACCTCATCCCAATCACCCCATACTGATTGACAGAGCTAGGAAACTACAAGGCAACAAAACGAACACAGAGTTCATCCAACCAGCAAACTGATCCGAACCGAAAGATGTCTCCGCTTTTTTATTTCCTCGCCGCACATTATGCAGGGGATTGTAAATTGAAACACAATCCCAAAACAGTCATTACTCTTGCTGAGAGACAGCTGGGGACACCCGGTTGCGGTTATCCACCGCAGGGGAATCTAACGGACGAAGGAAATTTCTGCTATCAGTGATGCTCGTCGACTCCAGTGAAATGATACAGAAGGAAAAGATTCGGTTATGGTACATGCACAGCAAAAAAAAATTATTTTGATATCACATCAATGTGGATGCACTTAAATCGTGTCGAAAATATGGTGTAATATTACTTGCCAAAATGGGCAAAATTATCATTAATACCTACAGTGCATGAACTGACTTTACACTGCTTTTACTGCATTTGTTTATTGTTGTGGCCATAAAAATTACATGAGATTTTCGACATGATTCAAGTGTATTCTCTTGGATGTTATATTAAACAAATGTTTTGCTGTGCAGAAGGTGTTGACATCCTAATTCAATCTGACCAGTTTTAATGAAGATTTTCGCAAACGGCATAAGAAACGTTGTAAGAGAACAAAACGATCTGGAAAAAGTTTTTGTGCCTCCAAATAATCCATTCGATGCAGTAAAGGCATAGCACGACGGGTACGATTTCTTATCCGTGCAAGGAACTTAATGGACTGGAAAATGTTTCGACTTTTCAGCATTGCCACAAAATATACGAATTCATTGAATTGCAGAAATCGAAAGCTCTCAATTAATTACTATGGAAATGATCAAATGACAATGCGGCCCGCTTTTTCAAGCACCGATTTTACAAAACTTGACCAACAAATTTCAATTTTGTTATGAAAGTAACGAATGATGGATACTTTTCTCGTGGTTCAAGATGATAAAATCACAAAATTTATTTTAAATTTCGAAATTCGAGTGGAAGTAAACGTCATTTTGAGCTGCTCGAATAAAGTGGTTAATTGACACTTTCTTCAACCAGACACTGAACACTTCTAATCTAGTGTTAGTCGGTCAACAGTACATCAGTTGAGAAATTTCCTTTTAACGAAATGTCTCACCTGCTGGAATCGGACTTTCATATCGTGGCGAAGTGTTGCAAACAAACCAGTACGCAAAACATTCCGGTTCAATGAGTCATTTTCATATGAATATCAACTGCCATCCGCGTCATCATTCACTGTCTCGTGAGAGTCTGAATGATTGGGAAGTAAACGAGTCACTGACAGCAGAGCACTCAGTCAGTAGCTCAGTCAGCACGTTTATTCTTCCGTGATGGTACCAAATCCTTGTTTTGAATAACTGAGCGTACATTTTCTATGGAAAAATGCCTCAATTACATGCTGTGTGAACGAAGGTAAGCAGTGTGAGTCGCCTGTTCATTAGTAACTTAATGTTTTTGAAACACATTGCCTCGTCCTTTACCGTTAAGTACATACGGTCTTGTTAGAGTAATGAATTGAATAGAGCAGTTATTTCACACTCAGCGTAAGCAGTCAATAATTAACCAAAGTTTCCTACCATAAAATGTGACAGCTGTGATTGCACAAAATTTTCACAGCTACAGCTTTTCTCAAGACCACTTTTAAATTCAATGTAAGAAACAAAAGTTAATGGTGTACCCAAGCAACACAATTTGTCAAAAACGGGTTTCCAAAACTTATTTATGACAATATCAGCGGTAAACATTTACGTCTAGTCACTTATATACAACTTATTTATACCGAAAAAAGCGCAAGAGGTGGGATCTATATATAACATATGCTTGACTTGCGCAACTTATTTATGACTATAACGCAACCTACTGTATTGGACATGTTGTAAATTAATTTCATCCTTACTACGAATGGAATTTGTTTATCATCAATTTACACAACTTATTCTTCTGAGGAATTTTATCGTGCAAATAAAGTGCCTAAACTGAGATTCCGTACAGCAAACATTAATGCGGTTACAAATTTATGGTAAATCTATACATTCTACTTCTAAAAAACTCATTGGCTCTTAGAAAAAGCTTTATTATATTGAATTGCATAAAAAATCCTGGATAAAATTCCCCAACATTGAAAAAAACAAAAACAAATATAATCCTATCAACTTTCTTTTTCAATTATCTTGCTCTTCTCTGTTACAAAACGTACATGTGATGTTGAAAGAACAAATTAAATGTTTTTTCATTCTATACATTGCTTCATTGGTCAGCCATATTGTAGTGCAGTTTGTAGAATGTATTGAGAAATTTCATAATTGTTATCAAAACATGTTTATAACACGACAAAAAAGAACATTACTTGTATCGTATATTGAAGTTATAATTAGGTATGGAAACTCTCAATAGCCTATTTATAACACTTTTATAACTCATTGTGTTTGATGAAAACTTGCTAGCCTTATATACAATATGTTTTCATATGTCATTTTTGGAAACATGAGTACAACTGAAATATAACTAATTAATAAAATGTTATAAATAAGTTTTTATCTCAGATGTATTCATGTTTCTAATAATGACATATGAAAACATGTTGTATATAAGGCTAGCCAGTTTTCACCAAATACAATCAGTTATAAATGTGTTATAATCTGGTAATTGAGACATGCAATATCAAATTATAACTTCAAGATAACAAGTGCTTGTCAGAAAGGTTGAATACTTCACAAACAACAATACAACGCGTCTAAAACAGGATGTTTTAGAAGCAATTAATATATAACTTATTTACAACTGGAATTTTTTTTATTTTTCATGCAAGATGTTGCAAGTGTTACTTGGAATAAGACGCTGATGTTATGCTAAATCAACTTCTCAGCTGGCAACATTGCATAGTGCGCCAAGAATGCAATCTATCGGGACAAACTCAACTTCAAAACGAAGCATTTACGGGACTTGATGTCTTCAGCATAGTTGCTTATTATAGTTATGGTCACTTTTTGGTATAAACAAATAATTCAAAACTGATCTGCACAGATGGTGCCAAAATATACCTTTTCACTCTTGCATTCTAGAGTCTTTATATCTTCGACAAAATTGTTCATCTCACAAAAATAAACAACTTTTTCAGCAACATTTATTGGGTTTTCAAACAGCTGAGTTTTTAGTAATAAATCCAATAGTCTTTACTGTAACTGAAAACTCCGTAAATAGCAGAATCTCTAAACTGTCAAAAGTTCCCGTTTAGTCAGTTAAGTCAGAATTGCTGTCCATATCAGTAATTTTTTTGTTTACATGTTTTACTTACTTTTCAGTATGTTGGTGAGTAAGTCAGTGAATTCATCAAACACGTTGATTAGCTGATAGTCGATGATTTTTTTTTTTTTGGTTCTTTACGATGGGTAGGATTTATTTTTTCTGATCGGGACACAAAACCACTGCAACAAGTAATTTGATCTATTGTAGTATGTACCGTGCCCTTAGTTTAATGCATGTCGTATTACTCCATCATTATTGAGCAATGATTAAGTATTCGGTGTTGATACAGTTATCATTCTTGCCTTCATCGCAAGGAATCGATTCTAATTGAAGTTATACACTCTCCAAAGGCGCGCCCCTTTGTCAGTCAAATTTGGATTCCTTAACAACAAAATTAAACAATGACACCGATAATGACCATGCATCAGAACCGTAGTCTTAACCACTTCAAACTAAAGAAAAACAAATAGAAGATTAGGAATCACATAGATGAAGACTAACTAACTCATTTTGTCCTTGTTTCAAGATCATCCTTGGTCCAGGCAACCCGAGGACTTATCACCATCAATAAGGCATAAAAAGTAACAAGGACTAATATGTGTTCCTTTGATTATTGAAAAATCATGTTCCCCTAGTTAGAAGTAGTCAGGACTAGAAATCGGTGGTAGATCACGTAACGTACCGCGAAAAAGTGATTTACCAACGTCTGGGGGCGATAGGTAGGATTGAAATTATTCTAAGTTGTAACGGCCTTTTGGTGGCTCTCTTGGTGTACTGTATTGAGCGTCCATCCCAAGTAGCATTGCAAGTTTAAACAGAATCCTCATAAAACCCAAATTGTTACTTGGGATGTTTGGAGCTCTACAACAGGCAATGTTAGTGAATGTTTTTGCTTCAAAATCAGTGAGACATCTGTAAATCGATGCATGATTGCATAAACTGCCCAATTCCGTGGCAGTTTCTGCACTTCTGCGTTGGTTTCCAGATGGTTTTCTGTTATCAAACCGATGTTTCCGAGGTCAAGTTTTCAAGGTGAAATGGAGGAAGATAACGCAAGCAAGTTGACTTACCAGTGAAAACAATAATTTTGGAATTTCGTTTGATGACTGTTCAGTAAAACATAATGAATACTGATAACTCAGTTCTCTATTTTGCTGAGTTTTAATCATTCACCGTAAAGCTGTTATTATAGGGAAAATTCAGTACTTGCTATTACCGAATTCAGTAGTTTGTCGCAACATTACACACCAAAAATCAGAATCGATTTCCAGCAAAACGGATTGCTGAACTACTTCCAGCAAAAATACATTATTCTGAATAACCAGCAATGCGAAAAATTTTGCTGGTTGTTCAGCTACCCGCATGATCTATCAAAACAGGGATGTGTTTAAAGTTTTATATTCCCGCGTTTATTGTTTTCATGGATCGAAGTGCACTTTATAACAAATTCTTCGTGCACATTACTAGCCGCATTTACCAGGTATAATGAAGAAACTTATTCAAATTTATCATTCATTCAATTGAGAAATATTATCCATTTGATTCCAGCGAAAACTTTCCCTAAATATTCCTGAGTTTCTGCCTACATTAGACAACTAAATAGCAAAATCTCACTGACGAAAAAAGATAACGGCTATCAAATGTCTACTGTGCTTTTTTTTTAAATAAATAATCATCATGCATAACACAGTTTACTAATTCTCTAATAGTACGTTCAGACTACAGAGTTATAACATGTTATAGCGCTATCTTGATGGTGGTTTCTGTGTTGCAATTATTTGACAACCGTTATAACATGTTATAACTGCTCAGTCTGGCCAGCGTTTAAGCCAATTATCAAACCTAATCAATTTAATCAAATCAATTTTAGTGCTGGCTATACAGCAAAATGGTTTTCACTTGGATTTGCTGAAAGAAGCAGTGAAATTTTACTGAATTTACAGTAAAGAGCTGTCACTTCTGCGACATTGTATTTTGCTGGTCGTTCAGCAATCATATTTTGCTGGATGAATTACTGTATTTACAGCTCAGCAAAATCCAGCAAAATTTTGCTGGTTTACGGCAATTAAAAATGGGTGTGTATGTATGTTTACGCGATGCTTGATCAGTTGTTGCGTTAGCGGCGTTTTCTATTGAAAAGTAGAGCCATGTTGTAAGGTACGGATTTATTGGTTTAGACTACTTTACGATTTTATGCAGTTTTAAGCACTAAAACCACTAATTAATTTTCCGGCAATGAATTTGTGTCATAATTTTTATAATTTAAATGTGAGCTGAAGAGCTGTTCAAAATAATCAACGCCCTTTAGTGAGCGGGATAGGTTTGATCCACTCAGCCAGATCAGCTGTTTTGCCCACCTCTAGTGGACAGTTCAGTTCAGAATATTCACACCAGGAGCGCAATTGATTATATGCTTAAACTTGATAGCTGAGCTAGACAGAAGATTGCTATTTTTGTCAAAGTTATTCAGATGGACATATCCATATGAAGATGCACAGTTTAGTTCACAATTCTTTCACCAGGAGTGTGCCTTTGAAATAATGATTCTTCAATTCGAAATGTACATGAGTTATGCTTATTCTATTCAGCGTTATTAAACGCTGTGCAGACTGGAGAGTTATAACATGTTACAACGGTTGTCAAATAATTGCAACACAGATACCACCATCAAGATAGCACTATAGCATGTTATAACTCTGTAGTCTGAACGTACTATTACGTCCGAACAGGGATTTTGCGTTTGTACTATTACTATTGTACTATAGTATTCAACCTAAATTGCGTTAAGGCTTGAAACGTATTGATTTGTAAGTATACGATTTATAACATTCATGGCATACATCAGCGAAAGAAAGGCGGAGAGCTTAAAAGATTTTACTATGAAGCAATTAAATTGACTTTTAATCTATTCAATTACAGCGTTCACTATTTGATTACTTTTTAATTTTATTTGAACGCAGATAAAATATCATCTCAAATGAAATGAATTATAAACTTTCATAGGAACTATGGACATTGAATTGAAACTTTGATGATTTTGGAGCTAATTTTATAAATAATTGATTTTGTTATTGATATTAAATTGTGCAACAAAAACAATCTCATAGTCCTACGTTAATAATGCGGTCGTGCTTCAGAAACAATCCCTAACTTTTTTTCTGTTTATAACAATTCTCAATCATGAATAAATGTCAGTGAAGCAGTGTTTCGCCAGAAGAGATTCCAACCCTCTCCATAGCCCCAAATACTGTTTCTCCCATTACTAGTACCTAGACTACGAATGATAATTTATTCTCAAGCATTGGCTTTCAGTCCATCAATCAACTCGGAGGAAGTGATAAATTAGCATTTTTCGCTTTTGAACAACCATTTCCCTTTGCATCATTTCGCTTGTTGTTTGCGGTGGATAGTTTGTTTACATTTTTCATTAGATTCCATTGGTACCACCTGGGGACGAAACTCCATCAACTCAAAATGCTTATGAGAGGTGAGTCAACTGTTTTGCGTCCTCTATTACAACGAACTGCGTAACAAAAGGCTCCCGATGTCATAGAAGGCCTGACAGCTTCTGCGTTCAGCAGTCTTTCAATCAGATGGGAAAACGCGAGAAACAACGCTAGATTTGCCATTATCGCCAGCCGGAATCGCTTCTTGACAATGAAGCAATTTGTCTTGCCCAAAAACATTAAACCAAAGCCCGGACACTACGCCACACAGGACTAGCTACTTGACTACTAGCTGCTAGCTGCCCAAGAAAGGGAAGCCCCCGGAAAGTTTTCGTCCAAAGGCGCAGCAGTTCATTCGCCGACGAAAACAATTAATCATTTCTGCTTTTTTATTGTTTCGGGATTGCGTGCGAGAACAACAGTTCACAGAAAAAAAAGCTCCTACAATGACGGGGACATTTGTAACAATCAAAAGCACCAGCCTTGCCTCTCTTTATGGTGCAGCATTTGTTATGAGACAATCCGTCCACTCTGTTCTTTTGTTTCGATTTAAGGGATTGACTAACGATTTATTAGACTTTGGGAGAGAAACAATCTGACTAGTGAAATAAAAGTGAGCTTTCGATGGTGTTGAACGATTTAAAAATGTACGCCGTAAACAATTGAATATTTACATGCATTTTACATGACAGTGGTATTGTAAAAACCAGGTGGTATTGTAACTACAATATAAAATCAACTTAATCCACTTTGCTCTCTACACAAAATCAATAAATAAGTGAAGCTGGTAGGTTGACCATATACTACGTTCTCCGAAAAGCGTCTGAGGAAAAGGTATTGATGTTTTTCTACAAGTGGGCATTTTACCCCAGGCGTGCTTTTTAGGTAGTTCTCCCTACAGCTGAACAACGGCATACAAGTTCGCGTTTGGCTTTCAATGTTAGCAGTGCCGCAGATGCCGCCTCTCAAGGGTGAACAAACTGACTGTCTACTTTTCAAGCCAATTGAATTCAACTAAGTTGATCATTTGACTTGCCTAGTCTAAACCCAGCTTTATAGTCGTGCTCTCTTGCCGTGCGGATCTATTTGTTTTTTGCTGAAGGAAGTGTTAGTACTACCTAACGCTACAACAAATTTAACCAGCACTTTTCAGTGCTCAATATACCTGCAAAATTTCTACCTTGTTCGACTCTTATTCCTCTTTGGCCTTGTTTGGGCCTTACCCGAGGTAACTTGGACATCGACTTGAAAAATTCCTCTCCGATCCTTCGGATTCTTAGTTATCTGCTTGGAAGTTGATTTGGAGAAACGTTTTACTGCCGCCATGGCACCTAAACGCAAAAGAAAAGGGCAATCTATTGATCCCCTTCTGATGACATTTATTTGAGCAATCAATTTGATATGCTCACGGATGATGAGAATGATCCATTATCTAAGCAAAATTCCACTAAACTTTCCCGGATTAATGCTAACAAGTAAAACGTTCTTCCCCCTATTGTCAGAACCACTTCCAATTTCAAAGCCCTTCGCACAGAACTTTTGAGCTTCGTAAAATTGAAGTTCTCAGTTCAAAATGGCTGTCGGGGTGAATGCCGTGAATTGTATGAAACCTTGCACGGATTCAAACATCTTCTTTAGTATCTTACTGAGAAGCAGGGATGGATCGGTCTTTCGGGAATTTTTTTTCAATACTTTTTAATATAGAACGCTTACGTTAAATGTAATTGAATTTTCAGTTAATCCATCTTAAAAAGATAGTTTAGTGCTACTAATATCCTTATCATAATTCAAAATTTTCGCACCGCAGACCCACACTCCATGTTTTCACTGAAAGTACACTTGAGAGCGCTCGCGAGTACACCTTCGGTGAAAACACTGAGTGTGGCTCTACGGTGCGAAAATTTTCATACTAAAAAGTAACGAAAAAATCCCAAAAGAGGGATCCACAAATTTTTCACTTATGACATCAAAACTGAACGTCTGTTCAAGGTTGTCTTGAAAGGTCTGCGCAGTGTTGAATCCCTGAATCAGATCAAAGATGAATTGACTAAATTACTCCAAATAGTCAAAATGAAAATGAAATACCGTCCTGGCGATTCGCGCAACGGGTTTTCAATTATTTTTATTTAGTGAACTAAACAACCTTAAGACTGTGATGTGATAAAAGATCCTAAGAAATTTAAATGTTCAAACACAAATCTAATTTTTGTGAATGCAAAGCGATCTTACAATCTCGATCTAAGCGACAGGTAGGAAACGCTCCACGTTCCCGACCAGGAACTAATTTTCCTGTTGTTAACAACGGTCAGCGAAGGAACAAATTCTTCATCCGTACCCGTAGGCACAAACATCACTCGAACTTCAAATTCTTCATCTATACCTGCTCCCCTCGATGCTAGGGTAAACGCTCCTATAGTTGCGGTACGTTAGAAGCGTTAGGTTCCTATAGTTGTGTATTGAGTCTCCATACACAACTATAGGAACCTAATGCTTCTAACGTACCGCTACTATAGGAGCGTTTACCCTAACAATGTTCAGGGAGTAAATGGTGTTAATGGTGGTGGTCATTGTCATGATTTCTAATATGCTGAAAACTAATGGCCATAACTGTTCATAGACATATCAAACATCAAATTCTTTCTTCAATTGAAACCACAGTTTTCGATACTTCAGGAGTTTCTGCCGAAACAAAGTTTGGACAGTTTACGTTTATAGCTGCCTATTTTCCATTTGAATGCGTAGGCCAGCAAAAGAATTTTCTCAAGGGTAACTTTCTGAAACTTACCCATCATAGGCCTAAATTCTTTATTATAGGAAACTTAAATGCAAAACACCGCTCATGGAATAATGCTCAAAGCAATTCCAATGGCATTATTCTGTATGATGATTATTCGGCTGGTTATTACATATCAAATACCTAAACAGCCCAACATGCTTTTCCTTCTATTGATTTGGTCTTAACGGATTCATGTCAAGTTTATAGCCAATGCTGACATGCTGACTTCGGTTCTGATAACCTTTCAGTAAGTTTTGAAATATCCCAAGAAACAATTTTTAATCCCAACAGCTCTACTTTCAATTACTATAGAGCTGATTGGGAAAAATATCGAACATTTATGGAATATAGCTTTGATCCAAATATTCCTTTGCAAACCAAACATGATGTTGATTATGCTCTGGAATGTCAGTAGCAAAATGCAAGGTTAAATTCGATTCAATTATAAAAGACGACGATCTTCACCTCTTGATCCGTCTTAAAAATGTCCGTAAAAATACCTGGTGGGATTTGGAAAAACAAATTTAAAAGCATTCTTCTGCCTTGAGGAACCAAAATTATTGAAAATCATGTGTCGAAATAAGACCCGAGTTACAAATCCTTTTGAAAGCTCACAAAAATTAAAAAAAAAACTCAAAAGCCTATTCCAGCGCTTTAAAAAGGTGGTAAAATTTTAATCACAAATTCAGAAAAAAAAAACTCTGAAACTTACTAAGCAATTCTAGAGTTCCCATAATTTCAGTTTGGGGTTTAGAAGTCCTATTGAGAATCTGATCTGATTATCTGAATAACTTCTATCGGGAAAATATTGTTGATGATTCACTGAATACACCGATGAATTCTTAAATCTGTGTTGAAAATATCTTTCCTTTCGATTAGTATTCATTTTTGGAATTCACATTACTGTTCGGATTCTGGTCGATGTTGAAGACTGCATGCCTTTTGTGATAAAATTTCTCATGACTTTTGAATGTCAAGTTATTCATAGGATTCCTATAAATAGAGATTGGTGGAAATATTATCAGACGATTTGGCAACGTGATTTGTTTTGTTTGCAAAAGCTGCCAACGCATGATGTGGAGCAAAATGTGCCAGCTTTGTGCGTTACTTTATCGTTGTTTATGGTGAAAGTTTGTTTGTTTGAATTCAGTGTACTGGTGAACTATATTTTGCCAAGTTTTGCCCTAACCGCGGTCGTGGAAGTGCAACGAAGAGTAACAATGTGAGTTTTCTTCTGGTTTCCGAAAAACGCTGAAATTCACACAAAAATATACTGGAGGTTTAGAGACTACCGTCGGATTTTCCCCTAGTGATTCTATGCGTTTGTGTAGTGTATGTTGCAATGATATTATTTAGTGGTATCTAGTTAAAAATAAATGCTTCTTCCATTACCACTTCACGCACCCACAACTGTATTTTGCTAATGAATCAAGATAGGTATATTGCTGAAAAAAAACAGAAGTATTGCGTATAGTTTTATTGCGCGCTTCACACTAAACTGGACGAATAAGCGCGGTTTCACTTATAAAAACCCGAATTTATCTACCTATGGTCTGACCCTTCTTACTTATTCAAGTTTATTTATTTTATTGTCATTATCAGTGACCAAGCCCCCCACCCCCGTGTCATCCAGTGACGCTACGCCACTGCCTGGGGGTACCCGGAATATATCCGGGTGTAGTCTATTTGGTGAGGCTACCAATCACCTTATCATCGTATTTTCATGTGATTTAATGGGTTTTAATTCAATTCATATTCAAGCAACTTCCCCGGGGTACCCGGAACATGTCCAAGTGTGTCCAATGTGGTCTGGAACACTTAACACGACTTGCATTGATCTTATTTTTGAATTCTGTAGTAATTTGATGTGTCGCATGATGGTTTTGATACGTTTTCCGTTAAATCCAGCGTGAAGGCCCATATTCACCGGATCTTATTCCGGCCATATCTCCGGAACCGGTTCACCGATTCCAAAACCGTTCAATAGCGTTCAATGGGACCCCAAGACCTATCATTTGGCGTCGAGTTTGTCTAAATCAGTTGAGCGGTTGCTGAGAAACGTTAGCGCATTCATTTCCTTACATACACACACACATACACACATACACACGTACACACACACACACACACACACACACACACACACACACACACACACACACACACACACACACACAGACATGTTCCGATCTCGTCGAGCTGAGTCGAATGGTATATGACACTCGGCCCTCCGGGCCTCGGATCGATAGTCGGTTTTTCAAGTGATATCTATACCCTTCTTTGTAAGAAGGGTAAAAAGAATGAGAAAAGTGCGAGTTTTCTTCTAATCGCCTTGGTGGTCTTCGGTGCACTCATACTTTATGATACAAGAAATAAGTCCTACGAAGACTCCAAAACTATTTAACAGAATCGTGCACTTTTATCACACTTTTTGTATATTTGGGGCTTTTCAGTTCCAGATGCAATCCAAAATATTAACCAAACTGAAAAATCAAAAAATTTGTAAACAATTTGTAATATAATTTTTAATTACGCTAAAAACTCTCTAATGTTTACAAACGCATTTTACTACTTTAATATGTTTAAATCGATTTTATTATTTATAAACATCTTGTTTGAATTTATTTCATTCCGATTACAATACTTTAAAACTCAATAAGAAATCCACTGAATATTTTCTAATCAGAAAGCTCGTTTGGATCACATTTTGACAGTTCTCGCTGCTCGATTGGCTCAAGATGGGCGGTTCCGCAAATCTCTATATACTTAGGATTACTAGTTATACCCAAATACTTTGTGCGCCATAACTGTCCCTACAACTCTATAGACTACTACTTTGTCGAAACATTTGAAACAAATGATTTAGAATAAAAAACTGATTTTTTAAAGCAAACTAATTTAGAGCAGAAAAATAGTTATATCATGCTCAAATGAAGAGCTACATTTTTAACAGCTTTGCTAAAAATGTAACCACCTAAAACATATATCAAAACAGTTAGATTCCTGATTTATGTTTAAATGAGGACCGCCCGAATCGTCAGCCCATTTAAATGTAAACAAATTCTATCCCCTGAAAATAATAGAAAGGGAATATGTATTTCTTCCAGCTAAATTTCTGTTGGAATTGAATGATCACAATACAAAATAGCCCCTTAATAGTAGAAAGCGACAGGGTATCCCAGCAAACAATTCAGAGTCATAAATAAGCTTGAATATATATACTGAATAAATGTTGTTTTCCAGTGTACAATGCTAAATAAAACATTGACGCTTTAATTCGACTGCTTTCAATTGATTTAAAAACATACTACTGGACGTCTATAATAAAGGTTTCTAGCTCCATCGTTAGATTTCATAACATAGTTTTACATTATTGCTGAATAAAGGTGAATACAGTAATCTTAAAAGCTCTGATACCACTATGCGTGATGGTGTTTATTTTTTATTTCCTTGATTTGTTTTCCGTCGATCTAGTTTTCGGTGCTGAGCACCAATGCAATGCAGCTCCCACACCTGGACCCTACCTATCGACCTATCAACTCATGAACGGCTTTACTTCCCTTCCGAAGGAAGGCGTGATCAGAGATGTTATGCATCAGAACATCCCGGTGGCGCCGACTGGGATTGAACCCAGGCCTGCTGGGGTGAGAGGTAATCACGCTTACCACTACGCGCCGCTAATGCGTGATGTTTAAATCGCATGCTTTGTAAATGATTTATAAACGAAGAATTAAATTCCAGCCGTTTTCGCTTTCCATTCCAAGTAGAAGGTCACGAGTTCAATCCCAGTTGTGTTCTATGTCTAATTAATTTAAATCGTAGTTATCACTCATGACAACGAAATCATCGATCAAGTTAAAACAATAACCCAGCATCCTTTCCTTGGAAATTGGAGAGGAGAAGAGTTAACAGTGGCCTCATGTAAAATAACGATGAATGAATTAATCTTTCCCACAAGACCTTGAAGGAGCTAGTCAATCGTCAAGAAGTCGTTTGATCAATGGGCGATTGTTTGTTGGGATCCTTCCAAAACTACCGTCAATTTTCATCGGATTGAAAAATAGAAATAGAAAAACGGTTCTAGTAAAAATACTAGACAAACAGTTTTCAGAGCAACCTTTGAACATGCTAAAATTAACTGGATAAATCTGTTAAACGTACATATATAGCCCATAAACTATCAGCGCCGTACAACCATCACAAATAATCTTTCCTGTCACACTTCCAGCGATAGTATAAACTGACAGCAAACGAAATACATAGCTGCTGTTTTTGTCCCTACCGCATACCGCTTCCGTGATATGGCTGATAAATATTGAACCGAGCACGGGAATAAAAATTGTATGTTAGTATGTATATATGTATAAACATCGTTACGACCAAGAAATTTGATTTACACACCTACGCATCGCCTTTCAAGCACGTTGTTGTTTTACGTTCAGAAGACGGTTCGCCGTTAGATTATTCCTCACGGCATGACACCTCAAGCCCCCACCATCGATGAACGTTGCTCTTCTTCTCTGATGGGTTGTGCATTGATACATCCGCTTACGATGTTGGGATAAACAAACATCCCCAGCACCCGCCGACTGGGTTCGAGGTTCGTTGATGTCAACGAGCAAGTGCAATCTATGAGATGTCGTCGATATGTGTTCGACGACGGCGAACAAACTGACAGACACAACTGCGCTGTCTATCCAGCTGTCGAGTGTTTTCTTTCGATTGGTTTATTGTTTTCTCGGCTTATCAAAGGAGACAAGGCAAAAAAATCGTTGTTTGGTATACCTACCTAAAACACTTGGAAGTTTTCCGATGCACAAACAAGCGATCGATGCTCGCACCAGCGTTTCCAGTTTGCGATAAAGACAAAACAACGGGTGTTTTTTTTGTTTGTTTGAATATCGCAATTTGTATGCACAAAAAAATCAAGAACAATAAAATAGATACACTGTATTCTGTTTATAATTGATTTATTTGTTGCCTACCTGAAATGGATTTTCTTCCAGCAACTTTGTCTCCGACGTCATTTTAATTGTACATAACGTTTTCGAGTTATGATTTGTTGAAAAATATCGAATAAGCCATTTCAAATTTTTAGCGGGATTCAAAATGGCCGAATGTTGTACAATTGAGAATTACTGACCATTTCAAATAATTATGCAAAGTTTCATGTAAATCGATGAAAAACGAGTTTGATATTCATTTTTTTTTCGCTGGTTTGTCAAAAACATAGCATAAACAAAAATATATGTAATAATAAAATAAATTCAATCCTCAATCCTCATAAAAAATATATCTTTTCCTAAATTTCTATGGATACTCCAAAATTTACATACTGGATACTCCAATCATTCAACATTTGGTAAAACTTTAAATACATTTTTGAACAATGAAAAGCGGACCAGAACGATACAGATTTTTAATTTGTTTATTTTGCTATTCAGCTGGGATTTCATCCACTGTGTAAATTCTTAGGGTAGGACAGACAAAAACGCACCGTTAAAAGTAGAATCGGGTAGAGAACCGAAGCTTCGCCGGACAGTTTCTATCGCGGTTCATTTAAATCTGTTTATTTTTATACTTTATTACAGTAATGTTTAGCCTGAGGATGGTTCACCACTTTTTTCCTCTGTTCGGGACCTAAAGCCACTGCGACCAGCTATTTGATATATTGTGGTATACCCCGTGTCCATGGTTAAGTGCATGTCGTATTACTCCATCACTATTGAGAAATGAAGAAGCAATCGGTTTTGAAACAGTTGTCACTCTTGCCTTTATCGCAAGGATCCAACTTTAATAGTAAGATCCCGCTCTTTATACCCTTTGGAGTGTTGGAACACCATTCACTTAAATCTGTGATTTTTCATGAGTTGGATGTTTATTCGACCGACAAATGTTCAAGTGCTAGCGTAAGGAAGAAATTAGAACAACAACAAAACCATGCTGTGAAAACCCCTGGTGAACCGCGTGGTTTTGTAAACCGCACTGGTTCAGCATGGTTTTTTGAGGCATGGTTCGAGTAAAAAATCTAAATTCGTCGTCAAATTGAGTTCTTGAACATTTATCAATCGAATGAACATTGGATTCATGAATAAATTATTAATTTTAGTTAACCATGACGAAATGTATCACGTGCTGTCCTCGTTCACTATACAAGCCTGGGTAAAATAGCACCGCGCGATATTTTACCCCATGGATGCATAATGGACCGTTCTTCGCGTTATTCCGAGTCAATTTCGTCTTTTAAATGACTCTTAGAATAATACGATCACTTCATCTGAAGTGATTACAATAGTCGGTCTATATGATCCACTTCTATTTCCATTTGAAATTGTCGTAAGCTTTTTTTTCTATAAACATACAGTACCAGACCTCACATCAATTCCGAGTGATTAAACCATTTGCTATAGCAGCCACCCGTCGAAAAATCCCCTTCATTTGAATTATCCTAATGGCTCCCTAGCCAGCGGCATGATGTCTTTGTTTCGGTGGCTGATCCATAAATCAAATTTCCTTTCTGTCTTCCGAACATTATGCCTTAGTAAAATGGATATCTTGCAGCTGACATTTCAATTCCGGAATACAAATCAAAATTTTTCATTCATTCTTTCAATTACTTATTTATTTCACCGACTACGTCTATCCTTCCGGTTTCTGTCATAAATTTCCTCCCAGCATAATCTGCACACCCCAACCAGACAATGAATCTCTGAGCAGGCTGGAGCAGATTGCGACCGCACCGAGAGTCGTTGTGGTAATGAAATTCGAAATAAACAGATTCTCCTTTGTTTTCGACTGTCTATATAGATAATAAGTTGAACAAACTTCCAAACGGGGCAGAGTGGGGGGGGTCCTGTTTGTGTAAAATCAAGTGCAAGGCAAATAGGGCCAGGAAGTGCATGGGATGCGTTTCCCGTGCATCCAAACTTGTCCTTTCAATTCGCCATTGCAAAACAGAAAGCTCAAATATAAGCTCGTAGGAACAATTCACATTTGTGCTGTTGAGATCTGTTTTAGATTCGTCCGTCTGTGGAGGATTGAAGAAAAATTTCCCCTTTCAACAATCGCAATAAAAGTTGAAACCGCCGAAAGCTAGAAGGCAAGGTACCGAGGAGAGAAGTTCTCTGGAATTCATGCAATGACCGTAGCATACGGGCGATTCAGTGTTCAACGCTGCCGCTTAACTCGGGTGGCATCATCTTTGCTTGGTCCCCAGTGCCTGTGGCCAGTCGAAGTGCTCATAAAAATTACGAACAATGCACTATAAAGGCAAATAGAAAACTTCTGGATAAAAGCAAGAAGGGAGTGCTTATAGCTTTCAGATTTCATAATGAGATTCTGCTGATGGTACCGATTCCATGCACTATCCTTCATCCCCAAAACCGGATGCTTTTGTGCTGCACTGCAATACAACGCTTGGTTGGTGGTTAATTGTGCAGCACTTGGAAGTGGCACACTGTGGTACTATCATCTATAATTCGGAAACATCTACTCTAAAAAATATATAGCTTCTTATTTTCCTTCATTTTCTCTTGAACTGTGTTCTCGAATGCAGTTCAGCTGTCTTTTTTTTCAGAGTTGTGTGTTTAAAAATGATTTACAGAGTGTTTGCCAAAACACTTTTCATCCACTCCATTTGCAGCACAAGCTTCCTTTCTGGTCTGTTTTCACTTGTTGACAGTGCAGATTGTGGGAAAAATGTGGCATCGAATCTTACTGAGCTAGGGAAATAAGTAATTAAATCTAGTCGTCAGAATTGTCGGTTGCGAACGGATGGATGTGACTGTTATTTCCAATCGAATTTTTGAGAGCTAATGTTAAGGATTTTGGTTTGTTTCTGTGTAAATCAAGAGTATACTTTAAGTTATCTGCAGCTTATTAAAGTCAAGTAAAGTTTTTTTCCTTGATTTGTTTTCCGTTGATTTTGTTTTGTTTTGAGCACCAATGCTACCGACACAAGGGAGACAGCTCCCACACTTGGACCCTACCAATCGATCCATCACATCAATGAATGGAGCGGGGACCAGGGCTTTACTTTCTTCCTTCCGAAGGAAGGCGTAATCACAAATTTTATGCTTCAGCAAATCCCGGCGGCGTCGACTGAGATTGAACACAGGCCTTTTGGGGTGAGAGGTAATCACGCTTTCCACTACACCACCGTACCGTTTCGACCACGAGAATGATTGACCGACTGCGGTTCTAACACCATCAGATTTCAAGTGAAGTAAGATTGTTTTTCTAAGTGTGCGACTCAGTTGAATTGTACACCCAAAAACAAAGCGTTACTTTATTACCTTGCAGAGGGTGCGCCCGAAGATCGGAGGCGAATGCCACTTCGACTTGTTTCGTCTACTTACTACTCTCTGACGACTGTGCTGGGGAAGCAGCATATGCATGTAGGTAATTGGTGGATTAGTTAGTTAATTCGACGCTTTTGGACAATGCTGGACATTTACCAGTTTTTCAATAGTTTCTTGTTGAAAATCAACATTCGGAAGCATTATTATCGATGCGTAGCCATGTTTCTGATCGATTGGTGATAAAATTATTAAAATTGGACCAGGGGCAGCTGAGTTATTAACGTTCTAAATCTTTCTTAATTTGTTAGATGTTCCATTTTCGGTTTTCACAAAGTGTACCCCCATATAGAAATCAAAGACGTAGTCCTACGTCAAAAAACCTTGCAGCTGCTCTTCCTTTCGAAGTTGATATAGAGTAAAGGTACGACTATCTTCTTTTGTTCATATCTAGTTCATTTATTTGGAAGGCTCAACCGCGTTAGCTTTACGCAGCCGATAATTCATTATCCATTGTTTGTAACAAAATTCACATATTTCTATGTCTAGTATGCCTTCCATTTTATTTCTGGCCAATGAAACACAAATATCGAGTTTACAGCGCTTGCAGAACAAAATAATGCGTTTGATTTTGAGATGCAATAGATTCACTTCCTCACTTTGATGCTAGACGCCTTACAATGGTTGTCGGTGAAGCAAAGAATTTGCTTCTATGGTTTTCATTTTTTAAGTAATTAACGGATTGCTGCCTCTATATATTTGTGTGACCGAATTGAAAGAGGAAATGACTTTAATAGATATAATACTAGAAAGGCGGTTGAAATAAGAACACCACGTTTTTTGTCTTGTGCTTCACAAAATTCATTATATTTTAAAGGAATAAATGTTTTCAATTCGATACCTAGACATATCAAACGTAACGTAATCGCGATGTTGTTGAAATTGGCCAAATCGATCATGTGCAGTGTTGTCAAACGTTTCCGTGAGCGGCATACTATCGATCGGCAGGATCATAGCAAACGTCGTAGTGGAACTAAGGATCGGAAGCTGCATTTGAAGGTGTTCAAAACGGTTAGGTCAAACCCAGGGTTGTCGGATTATGATATCGCCAAGAAATTCAATGCCAGCCAAGGCATCGTCAAAGAGATGAACTAGCATAAGGCTAAAAATCTCTTAAATAAAGTTTAAAAAAAAACAAAGCATCGTCAGAAGGATTCGTCAGCGATAAGGATTTCGATCTTTTCGGGCCAGTAAGCAACCAAACAGGACACTGAAGTAGAATCTAGTGGCCAAAAGACGTTCCCGGAAGTTGTACAATGAGGTTCTTACAAAGTACGAAAGATGCATTCTCATGGACGCCGAAACGTACGTGAAGATGGATTATGGGCAGCTTCCCGGACAAAAGTTCTATAAAGTCATGGTGATGTCCCTAGCAAGTTCAAATTCGTTTTGCCGATAAATTTTCAAGAAAGCTTATGATCTGGCAAGGTATTTGCAGCTGCGGACAAAAAACCCAGGTGTTCGTGTCAATGAAGATGTTGGAGAAGTAGTATGGTGTACAAAGTAGTGTTTTTGTTGAGTTGTGCTGTGAAAATAAATTAATAATTTCGTGTGAAATAGTGGCGTGTGCCGCAAAAGGATTATTCCAACGCGTGCCCTTGGTGTTTTTCTAACAGGATAAGTAGAGGAAAGGTTGCCTAGCAACTAGTTTTTGTTTAATTTTGTATTTCCCCCCCGGCGCGCTATTGCTTTTGTGTAGTGAGCTGTGGCGGTAAAATTTTATTTTGTGTTCTCCTCCCCTGTATATGTCTGCTGCTAACAGTGTTAGCGTTTAATTTGGTAAAATGGATGTGTGTAATGTATGCGAGCAGTCTATTGCTATGAGTGGGCTCCCAGTTACATGTGTAGGTCCGTGCAATGGAACGTTCCATTTCACTTGTGCGGCACTCACTAAGACTGCGGCGAGGCTTATAGCAGATAATTCAAGTGTGATAGTTGTCTATCAGATCAGAGTTGTGACGAGCAGAATGATCTGATCTCGCGCGTCAAAAGGATAGAGGAAGAGATGGAAAAGGTTTTTCAACTCTCGCACTCGATCACTGACATGCGAGATCACATTGCTGCTCAGGCGGACATCGCGATTAAAAGCGGGATGGCAGACATTAGAATAAATGTAAATGGTCTTGAAAATTTAATTTGTGAGAAATTGGATAATATGAAAAGTTCATTTTTTTAAATTGATGCGGAAAACCAATAAGCTGTAAAGAATGATCATCGCAGTTCATCTAGGACGATTCAGTCAGAATCGGACCAAAATACCAGACGCAAAAAACGTAAATTAGTAATTAGTAATAGTGATCATGATGATGATGTTGTTTTTCAAGAAAATGCGAGTTTTGCGGATGTTGTAAAAAGACATAGTCGTGCTAGTCAAAGTAAAACTAATAGTAACAGTAACAGTAAAAGTAACAAACCAGATAATCGTAAGACTCGTCCGGTCATTGTGATTAAACCGAAAGAGTCCAAACAACCTTGCGAAGATACTCGTAAGTTTTTGAAAACTCAGTTGGATCCAAAAACACACAAAATCAGTAATTTTAGGAATGGTAAAGTTGGCTCAATTATTGTTGAGTGTGCAACAGGAGCAAACGTAAGTGATGTAAAAAATGGTATTGAAAGCAATCTGGGTGAAAAATATAGTGCTGTTGTTCCCACTTCGGTGCCAAGATTGAAAATAGTGGGCATGAGCGATCAGTTTTCCTCCGATGTCTTTATTGACTACTTAAAAAGTCAAAATGAAGACATCGCTATTAATGTTGTAAAAGTAGTGAACATGTTTCCACGCTTCACTTATAACAAGTTTAGTGTTGTAATTGAAGTCGATGTCGATACTTATAAATGTTTGTTATGTGCGAAAAAAGGTAAATGTAGGGTTTGATCGGTGCTCGATAGTTCCCGCGATTAATGTGTTGAGATGCTTCAAATGTGGAGAATTTGGGCACAAGAGCATGGATTGCAAAAATTGTGATAGATGCTCTAGGTGCAGCCAACAACACAAAACGTCGGAGTGTACGTCAACTGTATTGAAATGTATTAATTGTTTGAAAATGAATAAAGAACGAAAAATGAGCATTCCTGACATTGCTGAAAATTATGATAGCATCAGATTGCGGGGTTACTAGTGTAATAGGATGCTTTGTTGATTGTTCATTAACTCTTGATTGCTTGTAATGCTTATGAATATTTAAGGTGGACAAAAAGGCGAACTAAGAGGTGGACGCCTGAGCTTTTCCACATTTATATCGCTGTGAAGCAACTGTAAACTCTAGAGGAAATTTATATATGTAACTGAAACCAGTTCGATTTTGTTTGCCAACCTGGTTAAAATGTCATATAATTATCTTAAAGATAAATCGTCCAGCTCAAACCTTTGTAGGGGTAAGAGGTGGGACCATCATCATCATCAACAAACAAGACTATGGATTCCAAAATGTACAAGCAGGAGTGCCTGAAAAAACGTATTCTTCCGTACATTAAGGTTCACAATGGACCTGTAAAGTTTCTGCTAGATTTGGCAAACTGCCACTACAGCGGAGAAGTTCTACGGTAGTATCGAAACAACGGGGTAGATTTCTTTGAAAAGGACATCAATCCACCCAACTACCCACAATTCCACCCAATTGAGAAATATTGGGCAACTGTCAAACAGAAGTTGAAGAAGAGAAGAAAAGTGATTCGGGATGTGACAGAGATAAAAAGATGGTGGAACAAAACGGCCGCTCATGTTAGCCAACAGAGTGTCCACGTGAGTGATGAGTGGTATTCGAAGAAAAGTTCGAGATCAAAACCAAATCGGAATAATGTTTTTCGATATTTTTCCTTTACATGACCTTCATTTTGAGTATTCAACATTTTTATTTCATTCCGATGGTTCCAAGATACACCCATCTGATTAAATGACTCAAGCTATAATTTTATAACAAGCTGTGTTAGAAACATGATATTTCCCCAACAAAAGTTGTTATAATTGTGATACCATGTAGTTCATTTTTCGTTAGGTTAGGTTAGGTTAGGTTAGGGATCTAAATTATAACAACCATTGTTACAAAAATCAGTGGAACAAAATAACACAAGGTGTTAAAATCATAATATTTCCTTCTGGTCGGGAAGTCACTGGTATCACATGTTGTTCAGATTCAATGACTACAATTCCTGTAAATGTAATAAGATTAAAACTTATTGCACAACATTTATTTGGCACTTTCATAAACCGAAATTCGCCAACAAGGATTCCAAAATCCGGTCGCCAACAAGGATTCCGGTGAACCCACTCAAAGTACACTTCCAAGTTTGTTTTTGGCTAAGTCCATTCCTCAGAAAACATTTAGAATGTTTTGGTTCTTTAACCGCGTTATTTAAATTAACCGTATTATTTAAAACACCTTTTCAAAAAAAAATTTTTATTAAAAAAAAAGTCGTAAAAAACGTGTAAAAAGGCATGTTAAAATAAAACGAATTATAAAAAGCCGTGTAAAAAGAGAATCAAGTCTATTTCTGAAGTTTTTTAAAAATCACTGTACTGCCGTTCTACGCATATTTGTCCCATGTTACTTTTGAACGTTTTTCACTTTTGTTCATAAAACAGTACTTGTTTAGGTAGACTTTGGAATGAAAATAGAAAAACATATCATTTGTTCTGGGTTTGTATAAAACAATATCAAGCCTAATTGTCCCATGTTGAAATTCTACGCATAACTGTCCCACAAAGATTTTCTTGACTGAATCTATCATTAACGAATGTATTTGTGTACACAAATTTTTGAAACAGGAAACGGTATGAACCATTTTAGGAAGTGGAAGTTTTATTTTATGATGATAAATATTTAGAAAAAACGGGATTTCATATTAAAACACCAGTTTATAATTTCAAACAATGCCTTATTAGACACTTACTTAGACACTCTCCACCGCCACACTCCCCCTATAGTGTCTACGTGTTTCATGAAAAGCCCCTTTTATAATATGATATTACGCAGCATAAAGGTCGACTCCGTACGGAAGAAATTTGCATGTGCATGTCAACTCATCCAAAGTATTTCTTGAAATCATCAACGGTCAACGATCGTGTAACGTACCCAGACAACCAGAAGTCGTATAACAATGTACAGACAGTATCGTAAATTGCTACAGTTTAAGTCAAAATCGCATATAAGAATGGCATACCTCGCATTATGTTTAAGTTAAATCGTATAGAATGCAGATTTCCGACTTATATGCGATTACTCATTTTTCCGTCGTACTGTATCACAAATTAAATCGGATTACATCGTATGACTTTTTAAAATAAATTTGTTATTACAGATTAAATCGCGTATGATGTTAAATCAACTCGTTCAAAATTAAATTAAAATATGCACGTATATGGCCTCCACTTTTGTACGTATAAGCCATTTCTTTGCATTATATACGAGTTGTTTGTTTGTATATATGTTTGTATAGCACGAAAACAACTTTGAATATACGTGCATTCTGGTTGTCTGGGTATTGATCTTTTGTCCACAGCATGTCAGCCACCATAAATCTATGGTTGGACTCAAAATGATTAAGCACAATCTCCTTTCGGCCTACGTTCATCTTGCTAAGGATTAGAACAAGATGATAAGAAGTTTATGTTCTAAATAGTGCATTCATCATTAGTTTCTTGAAATGCCCATACTTTTAATAGTTTTATAGAAGTAGCAATGTCCACAAATTTATTATTGGTATAATTTAATGATGGAAAGCTATACAAACTATCCAGCATCTTCCAAAACTTCGCGAAGAACGCAAGCACGCTCATTAGAGTGATGCAAAATTTGAAATTTTCGCTCCACAATACTTATACGGTTCCAAATCGGATCCTGACTAACCTCTCAAAATTTGAACCCATTTGGTGAGAAACTGAGATGGCACAAACCATTTGAAGTTTGTATAAGAATTACTATGGTAAAACCAAGATTTTTGTTCATGTCTATCTAATAATTCACCGTATCGGTTTGCTTCAAAAGCTTTCAACTTTACTTGTAGGAAATTTTCCCAGCTACAACTTTGCTGAAGATTACTTTTTGATTAAATGCAAGGATCGAAAGTTATCAATGATTCAATGCGCTGATGTCTTATGATCATGCTCAATCAACTGCTCAGCAGGCAACATTGGTGTTTCTGGGGCGTTGAATAGGACGCAAAAATCATGGCTACTATGTCACACTGCAAAATACAGTGTTGCCTACAGAGCAGCTGCTTGATCTTGTAATATGTTTACCAATCTCTTAAATAATTAATACCTTTTTCCTGTATCGTTTTACATAGAAACGATCTTCAGCAAAGTTGTAGCTGAGAAAAATTTTCTATAAGAATGGCTATCGAACTGTTTCGTAGCTCAATATGGAAAAAGACTAGAAGGCAATGAACAAAAAGTTGAGATTTCCCATAGTAATTTACATGTAAACTTCAAATGGCTTGTGTGAAGTCTGTTTCTAACCAAATGAGTTGTTGAGGCTAATCAGGACCCGATCTGAAACCATTTAAGCACTGTGGAGCGAAAAAGTCAAATTTTGCATCAGTCTAACGCTCATGCAAGCACAAGATTAAAGACGTCAAACGCAACGTGGCCATCAAAGCAACACTGAAAGTAACAGTTCCTAGTGGGACTAACATGCGTAGAATATCCTACTAACAGTCCCATTAAATATTGCTCGTATAAAAATAGACTTAACTGTTTTCATTGAATGTAATTTCTGTAGTTTTCACTAAAACATATTGATTATGTTGAAATGTGAATAATGCGGTAACTTATTTTAACGTATATTTCTTCCAATGAGCAGAAATGATTCGAAACATTATTCGTGATTTTCTCAGAAGCAACTTTTGAAACATGGGAACGCGTAGAACGACAGTGTAGCTTTCCGAACTTTTCTATATTGCCGTAAATTTTTAAAGGTTCTCGTAATGTTTATGAAGGTCATTTGCCATGTGATCAGAGATGTTATGTCTCAGAACATCCCAACGGCGCCGACTGGGATTGAACTCAGGCCTGCTGGAGTGAGAGGTAATCACGCTTACCACTACACCACTGGTGCCGCTAACTGCCATGAATTAATCTGAACTCATCTTACACACCTTTACACTGCCCCTAAAGTCTGAACTTAATTAAAATCTCGGAACTTCCGTAAAGTTATCGGAACTGCCCCAAAGATTTCTCAGTTTCCTGAAGCTCATGGAACTTTTTTGTTTATGGTCCCACAATTTTCATTACTTTCTCTTGAGTATTATCTACGTTCTATTCAGTATAGAAATGTGAATAATCGAACAATAAATTTAACTTAAAGCTATTACATGTCATACTATTTTTACATTTTTTTGTCCCCTCAGTGGTGTATGTTTTAAAGCCAATTTTCAATTAAAAAAAATCCTTTATTTGAATGACACTCATATGGATGCTCTTCATCTGACGACGAATTCAACCATAAGACAATCATCCGAAATTTGAAGGCATCTTGGCTCGCGCAATGCAAAAATCATTAGAAGTATTTGCGAATGTTTTCAGCAGCAAGAATGCGACACTGGACGTAAACGAAAGGAGTCCTCTGACGCAAAATGAAACCGTTTCAGGTAATACGTGGAAGGATCAATTTTCCAGGAATAAAAATATAGAGCCGTCATATCTTCCAGGAATAGAAACACGCCCTCATCAATCTCAATCGCGTTGAAAATTCGGTCCTGGAAAGGTGTGAGTGAGGAATGAAATGTGAGCGAAAATAACCCGGCTGTTGGATGAAACAACCATGCAGGAAGGGCAATACATTAGACGTTCGCTAATTGAAAGATTTTTAACTTAAACCCCGGTAGCTGAAAGAAGTTTCTGTTATCGAACACTTATGTGTCGAATTTGTACATTTCAAAATGTCAAGATGACCCAAATGAACAAACACTTGTATAGTGACGTCAATACTATCTTTTTCGTAAACAAACGAAGTCGAAGTTTTTTAATTTAATCTTCAATGACATCATTAGTCGATATTCGAAATTGATTTTTTCAGCCGATAGTATATTACCTTGTTTATGTATACCGCGCTTTGACACATGAAATGCATAACTGTTACCGTTTCGCTAATTTACAAGAAAACATGTTTCAGTTAGCGAACGTCTATTGTATATGGTGCGATGTGACGTGAGTACAATGTTTATCGCAGACATAATCTAAACGTTTACCGATATTTGATTATAGTCAACTGGATCTAAGGTCGGCCGTGTAAATGTATGCATCGGACATAATTTACATATATTTATGGAATTTCCATCGGAATAGTAAGCCCCTTTATGCTTATTCGATGTAAGATATTTGCCAAAAAAGAATAATAGGGAGAAAAATTGATCTAATGGATTTAACGATTGGGCAGAAGATATTTTTTGTTCTAGCTTCCTTGTACAACTTTTCGTTTCCGTGAACTCGTGAAGTTTTTTAATTGATAACTCGTGAAGTTTTTTAATTGATAACTCGTGAAGTTTTTTATTTGATATCTCGTGAGCAGGCATTGAAGTTTGAACTGCTGTTATGAGTAACGTAAGAGTTACAGAAAGCGAAAACCTTATAAATGTGTATTAAAGGCATTCTAAATATATTCTTTCACCAATTATAACACACGGGTAGCTCCTGCATGTATGCAACCATAATATCATCATGCATAAAGCATAACATCATTTTCTGTGATATTCGGCTGCCTTTGCTTCCAGCACTTGCAAAAACAAGCTATCAAATAACAGTACCAAACTAAAATGTCATATGATAGGCTCTGTCATACTACATTGTCGCCGAAGACCGTTACGAATGTATGTATATTAGTTTTTCTCATAATAAGAGCTGCTGATGTTGTGCTTGTGTGAATTCTGAAAATAGCAAGCAACGATGTCCTATTAATAACATTTCTAATCAGAAATGGTTTAATTTAGACCAAATTGAGGAGTTAGAACGAAATCACTCATGTCATACGATAGTTATTTGATAATTTTCTTTTTGCTCCAATGTTGTTCTACCGTTTGTGTTGTGTAAGATAGACGACGGTAGAGCATGAGAGTACTAATACCAACAGACTGTCGCGCACGACAACGAAGTGAGTGTTGTAAAAAATGTCAACAGTTTCAACCCCTGATCTAGAGACGGTCTAGTATCAGAGTGGATCTCGGATTGAAACAATCTGTGTTGGCAACCTAAGCCTAAGTTTGTTTCTAGCAAAACTGCCAATGCAATCAAGATAGACATTGCTCGATTGTCTCTGGCCTTGAAAGTTCATTTGACTCAAAACCAGCCAATCCGTTCCTATCTTATACTAGACCCTGTATAGTTATACCTGTAGAATATACCAGAATAAACAAGAACAAATTAAACATCTTTAAATAACACATAAATTTAAAGCTTGGTTGTATAAAAAAAGAAAATAAATGCTAATGATGAATTACTATTTAAAATTTGAATCACGATAAGCCCTTTTGAGAACTTCTACCTTGCATTCCGTGTGACCTTATCTGGAAGCGGAGAATCCCTATTTTGCCTAATGAGGGTAAATTAGAAAGCTCCTGGGTGATGGAGATTGGTGATTGGCAAAAGGAGGGGAAATTAGATGGGGTATAAATACGAAGTACATGTGATCGCTAAGCTCATTCTTGTGACACGTTTTCATGATAACGCAGTAAGGGAACATGCATAAATGACGTAGCATTTGAGGGGGGAGGTGGGGGTTTCAGAATTTGTGACCGGCCATGTATTGGATATAGCCAAATACGCTACGAGGGGGGAGGAGGGGTCTAAAATTGATCAAAAATATGCTACGTCATTTATGGATGCTCCCTAAGCAGCAGTAACAACAACAGTATCAGCAAGGATGGAAGCAGCAGAAGAAGCAGAACAACGGCAGCGGACCGCTCTTGCCAGTGCGATTGACTGCATGCATCAGCGAGGGCCGAAGAGAACTCCGACCCTCATTTCAGCTGACGAGCAGCAACTCGGCAGATTCGTGAAGCCGTTACCCCCGGTTCACGACAGTACCTAGTTTGTAGATCTTGTAAACTTTTTTTTCTTGATTTGTTTTTCATCGATCTTGTTTTCCGTACTGAGTTCCAAGGCTACCGACGCCAGGGAGGCAAGCTTCTACGTCTGAACCCTACCTATCGACTCTACATACAAGACCGAGGACAAACGTCTTTACTTCCCATGATCATAGATTTTATGCCTCAGAAAATCCTGGCGGTACCTAGTGGGATTGAGCGGCACCGGTGGTGTAGTGGTAAGCGTGATTGCCTCTCACCCCAGCAGGCCGGGGTTCAATCCCAGTCGGCGCCGCCGGGATGTTCTGACCAATAACATCTAGTAAAGCCGTTGGTCCCCGGTTCATGAGTTGATGGGTCGATAGGTAGGGACCAGGTGTCGGAGCTGCCTTCCTGGCGTCGGTAGCATTGGTGCTCAGCACGGAAAACAAGATCGACGGAAAACAAACCAAAAAAAAAAAAAAAACTAGTGGGATTGAACCTTGGCCTTTTGGACGTAGAGTGTGTAAATTTTTTAAATTTGTTAAATTATGTAAATTTTATAAATTCGACGGATTCAGCAGCGCGAGGACCTGTACAATCCCATAGTGTTATTAATAAATAATTGGCACAAGAATTCGTTTGAATTCTGTTGTTCCTAGTCGGACCAGGTAATGCCGTAATCTAACTATAGGCTACCAACAGGCTTGCGGAAACTCCACAAACTCCCTGTAGGTTTCAAAACACTCTTGTCCTGCGAGTTAAGGCAGGCTTCGCCTTGAATAAGTTGTGGCAGGAATATGGGGGGGGAGGTCTAAGATTTTGTGACAAGCAATGCATTAGGTACAGGGAAAACGTCACGATAGGGGGGGGGGTAATTTTTGGCTCGATTCAGCGTAACATAATTAATGCATTACAGCGTGTGATAGAAAACATGAACATGAATGGCAGCAAACCTCACTCTCATTTTATCCCCCTTCGCTCACAATCTGTGAAGCTCAGTGGAATGATTTGGCATTGGGCATTCTTCTTCTCAGAAAAATTCTGCACTCAGCTCATTTCAAACTCGCGAGTGAGGTTCCATCAAGTCTGGCTACCATCTTTCCAGAAGAAATTCTTCCACAAAGTCTAAAATGGTGCGCTGAGTCATTAACTGTAAATTAACTTAATCAATTCAAAAAGGCCCATTTACTTATGATAGATGCAGATAACTCTGCGACCAGGGTTATTAATGACATTAACGCCGTTTACGTCAGCGATAACATCTTTAACGCAAGACGTTGAATACGTTACAACAGACGTAAACGGCCTTAGCGGCATTATTGCCGTTATAGCTGAAAACTAGAAACACCAACTAGCGAAAATCGATTTTACATAGTGTCGGAAGTAGTGCACATTATAACACATCATTGTGTGAATACAGGTTGCATCGTGCTCTCTTTCCGTGCAGATCTATTTGCTTTTTGCTGAAGGAAGTGTTACTGCTACCTAACGCTACAACAAATTTAAATATTACCTGCAAATTTTCAACCTTGTTCAACTCTTATTCTTCTTTGATCCTTGTTTGGACCCTACCCGAGGTAATCCTGCTTGGATATCGATTTGGAAAATTCCTCTTCGATCCTTTAGATTCTTATAGTAATCTGCTTGGATAAACGTTTTACTGCAGCCATGGTGCCGAACCGCAAAAGAAAAGGGCAATCTCTTGATCCAACTTCAGATGAAATTTATTTGAGAAATCAATTTCAAGACCAACCATTGTTGTATGTACTCATGTTGTATGTTTGCAGCAATATATTAGTCATAAGAGCGTAAAGTCATCTAGATGTGTATCCAAAAATTTGCTGTGCAGCCATGATTAGAGGAGCGCATGTAGATCAATAGGTCTGCTCCCAAAAAAATCTGTAGAGCTGGTTACTCATGGAGTAACCTGTAAACATGACAGACTTATTTTAGGGTGTCGTATTTCCGACAGTCTATTAAAGCATCATTCAACCATAGAATGATGTCCACCATGCGTCACTAGTACGTAATGCGGCTGTGGAGCTTTCTTAAATATTCAGACTGCCAATCCCAAACAAAATAGCATCATTGAAAAATTAAACAAATTTGCTGTAAGAAAAAGGAGACTCCAAACAATCCGTCAAACCTTTTTCCATGCCATCATAAATAACTATTTAGCAGCTGCGTGCCACGTGCAAAAGGCAATGAAACCTTTATTGCTGACTACCTAACCGTTGGATAAGTGAAATATAACGACAAACCATCGAACGGGACAGAACAAGCACGACACAGCCCCTTTCTATAAAATGACGCGTAAATCAAATCAGTGCGTTCTTTATAACCGCTTTATGGCTTTCACGCGTCGCCATAAATAATTCGTCCTTATTGTGACGTTCCATTTTGGCTTCAAGATCTTTTGGTGCTATGGCCCTGTATGTACATATGTATGTCCGTATTCCCCTACCGAGGACGGCCGGGTTCTAACGTGAATGAGTGCAATTTTCATTTCACCAAGCAGTCGATGCGAAACGGATATTTCGTCCTCCACAGCATAGAATAACATCCCGTCCTTTCGCTACTGGTTGTCTCTAGACACGAAAACTCATCATAGTGACCGGTATAGACTTTTTCAATAAATTAGGCCACTACGGTTTAAAACGGATGCGACACGACTTCCCCGGAAGTATTAAGCAAGGTAAAAAATTCACTGAATCACTAGATGCATCTCACTGTATCGTCGATTGTTTAGAAAAAGTATCAATCAGAGTTAACCAGCAATTGGTCACTCGAACCTCTTTTTTTTAAATTAATTTACATTCATTGTATTGCTGTAGCTACTGAAGTTACTAACCAACTTTAATTGTCGTAATATATGTATACAGCAATTCAATAGAAAAAGTTATGGTGAATCTCATAATGTCGTGAATATTGGTATAGTTCTTTCTTATAAAAAAATATTAAACTAGTATTTTTTTTATTCTGCCATTAGGGTGACCATTTCCGTGTAGGGTGGTTCAAAAAATGATTTTTTTCTAAAATTCATAACTTCTGAACCTCTTGACCGATTTATACGGTAGACCCTACAAATAAAATATGTTTTAATTTAGTTTTAATGAAAATTGGGAAACACTCAGAAATATTTGATTTTGTTTGAAAAAATACGTTACAAATGGTTTTTCTTGATTTTCACTGCGAGGGTCTTCAACAACTTCTTATTGAATGACCATTCCTTTTTTTTTTCCTTGATTCGTTTTCCGTCGATCTTGTTTTCCGTGCTGAGCACCAATGCTACCGACGCCAGGAAGGCAGCTCCTACACATGGACGCTACCTATCGACCAATCAAACACATGAACCGGGGACCAACGGCTTTTCTTCTCCGTGATCAGAGAATATTATGCCTCAGAACATCCCAGCAGCACCGACTGGGATTAAACCCGGCCTGCTGGGGTGAGAGGTAATCGCGCTTACCACTACACACCGGCGCCACTCAAAGAAAGAAGACCATTTCGTTTTATATAATATTCAAAAAATTACCGATGTCGAAGAAGTCGTTTTGAAGATATACAATTTTTGTTTTTTTAAATAAAAAATAATTGTTCCGCAATATATACACCACACAAGATAAGAAACGATGAAGACGAAAGGTAGTTCACAATGCGTCTCCATCGAGTCAAAGCAGCTGTGACTAACGAAATCTATGAGTACACACTAATCGAGTCAGTAGGGTTTTACTGAGTTTTTGAATTGCGGAACTGTTCGGTAAAAGTTTAAAAATCTGTGGAAAATTTATTAATGAGAAAATTTGTTCTGAACTTTTACATACTTAGTTCTGTTAACCTCATTTAATGATAGAAAATAAAATTGGTCGATTTAATTGATTCCTTACGGATAACGGTCATTTGAATTTTTACCGACTTTTTCAGCAATTCAAAAACCCAGTAAAAAAATACTGACTACTGTAAAAAAATCTTAGTGTGTAACTTACAAGCTGGATGCAACATTCAGTTCAGCCTGGGGGCTGTTTGAACGAATTAAATTGTTAACTCTTAAGAATTGATGAGTAGTATAATGCCCACGACGAAATCCAAACTGTTCATCTGCAAAAATGCAGTCCATATTGTTGTGAAGCATCGATGTATTCAAAATTATCTTTTCAAAAAAGTTACTGATCGCGCACGGGAGGACCCTACCACCGGTTGGAAACTAACGATTTAAAATTGGCTCACTACTTGACTAGCCTATTGGTCCCAAGCAAATCGATTAACGTAACCCATTCTAGTCGAAATTCTAGTACTACAGTATGTTTGTTTTGATTCGCAATGAAAGTTTGACAGATAAAAAGAGGGGTTCGTGGATTTTCCTATGTTTCGAGGGATGCATCGATTAGCTTGGGACCGAAAATAGTACCAGAGCTGAGCCAAAAAGTTGAGCACATTTATTCGGGACCTTCTCGTCTTAGAGTTACCTATGACCCTACTGCGTAGTTTTTTTTTATCTAGTTCGTTTATTTGGAAGGCTCAATCGCGTTAGCTTTACGGAGCCGATAATTCATTGTTCACTGTGTGTAACAAAATTCACTTAATTCTATGTCTAGTAGGAGTTGGGCCGATTACTCGCGGCTTACTCGAGGTTAGAAGGGTACATTTTCGAAGGATAGGATCAGGGGAGGAGCTTGGGGTAGGGTTTCGTTGTCGCCAGTATGAACGGTAGTGCTGTTCTAGCTTCGTCCGCTACTGCGTTGTGATCAGTATATAAAATAAAACAACACCGATTACTTTGCCGTCCTGCCATGGCGGAGGCATACGAGACACTAATGTATTGTTGCTTTGTTTTGTATATTGTAGTGGTACAGTGGGTAGGGTAGTTGCACATATAGATGACATTACACAAACAGTTACTTATTGAAGAAGCAATATTCTTGGACGGGAGCTAGAAGCTTTAGCTTGATGTTCTACCGCCTTTAACCCTCCGTTACTCGCGCCAACTTTTGTAACACGAGTACTAGCGCGTTGTACTTTGTACAACAGTCTGAGTTTTCCATTGCCATTTTGCTGCCGAGCTACCAATCGATATGAAACCAACGGGTATTCCTTAAAAAAACTTGTTTTTAACTAAACAAGCTAACTTTTATCACAGTTAACCCCAAAAAATGCGGATAATAGAGAAAATTTGAATGGAAACCGTGGTGTCCTTACTACGTGGGATTTGACTTAATTGGTTACAACATCAAAAATCTCGAGATCCTGACTAGATAGGAAGTTACTGCCTTGGGCAAAGTTGTTCTAGAGAACATAATTTTTTCGATGGTGGAGAGTAGTTCAGAATTTTCTCACTAAGTAGCGCTAGAATACATGTAAAATTCTCGCATGTGATATATCTCGATACCATGACCAGATAGAAAGTTACTGTCGTCGACAAAGTTGTTGATGAGATCAAAATCTATTTCTTGGTGCACAATAGTTCAAAATTTTCTCAATACACGTCTCGAGATTCTGACCAGATACAAAGTTACTGTCTTCGGCAAAGTTTTTCAGGAAGTCAAGATCTTTTCGTTGGTGGTGTAGTTCAAAAAATTCTCACTACGTGGCGCTTTCGCATATACAATAGCTCGAGATCCTGACCAAATATAAAGTTACTGTTTTGGGCAAACTTGTTCAGGGGGTCAAGTATTTTTGGCTAGTGGACAGTAGTTCAGAATTTTCTCACTACGCAGCGCTAGAACACACGTGAAATTCTCATATAAAATATCTCGAGATCTCGACCAGATAGAAAGTTTCTGTCCTTGACAAAGTTGTTCAGGTTGTTAAAGCCTATTGCTTGGTGTACAATAGTTGAGAATTTCCTCAGCGGTGCTAGTATACACGTGAAATTTTCACAAATAAAATATCACGAGATCCTGACCAAATAGAAAGTTATTGTCTTCGGCAAAGTTGTTCAGGGAACCAAGGCGTTTTGGCTGGTGGACAGAAATTCAATTTTTTTTTCCACATCGTTGCGCTGTATACACGTGCAATTCTCGCATTAGATATATTTCGAGACCTGCTAAAGTGTCATCGACAAAGTTGTCCAGGAGATCAAAAAATTTTCGTTGATCGACAATACAGAATTTTCTCACTACGCGGCGCTAAGATATACGTGAAATCTTCGCATGTATAATATCTCGAGATCCTGAGCAGCTAGAAATTTACTGTAGTTGGCAAAGCTGTTAAGGAGATAAAGATCTTTCATCAGCCAGAACAGTAGTTCAGAAATTTCTCAAAACTTGGCGGGCAATTCTCGCTCATCAAATATCATAAAATAAAAATACAATTTACATCAGCCTAAGTGGGTTAAGACAAATATATTCTGGATATCTTTTACTGGTGAAGATTTTCATGCAGATTTATAAATACAAAAATTGGGGTGAGTCGTTCCACTTGTATACCTCTGATAAATTAGTGGTAACACGTATCTCAGATGGAAAACATTATCTTAAAAGATCAATATTGCTGCCGCATGTACAACTTTGACGATGACAGTTATTTCCTGACCTTAAGCTATAGCATATACAAATATTTTACATGCACACTAGCGCCGCATACCGAAAATATTCTGAACTATTTACTGTTCACCAGCAAAAAAGCTTTGATCTCCTAAACAACTTTGCCAAAGACAGTAATTTTCTAGCTGTTCGGGATCTCGAGCTGTAGCATATATGAGGATTGCATGTGTATACTAGCGCAGCACAGTGAGAAAATTCTGAACTACTACCACCAGCCAAAAGACCTTGACCTCCTGAACAACTTTCTGGTTGACAGTAACTTTCTATCTGATCAGGTTCTCAAGATATAGCATTTGCGAGAAGTGTACATGTATACTAATGCCACGTGGTGAGAAAATTCTTAACTAATGTTTACCAGCCAAAAGATCTTTATCTCCTTAACAACTTTGCCGAAGACAGCAACTTTCTAGCTGATCAAGATCTCGAGCTATTGAATATGCGAGAAAGGCACGTATATACTAGCGCCGCATAGTGAGAAAATTCTGAACTATTGTCATCCAACAAAAAGATCTTGACTTCCTGAAAATTTTTACCGAATACATTTACTTTCTATCTGGTCAGAATCTAGAGATATTTTATATGCAAGAGTTTCACATGTATAGTAGCGCCGCAAAGTGAGAAAACTTTGAACAACTGTCCACCTGCGAAAAAACCTTGACCTCCTGTTCAACTATGCCGAAGACAGTACCTTTCTATTTGGTTGGGAACTCGAGATATTTTATATGAGAATTTCACGTGTATAATAGTGTCGCGTAGTGAGCAAATTCTGAACTATTGAGTACCAAGCAATAGGCTTTGACCGCCTGAAAAACTTTAAGAAAGATAGTAACTTTCTATCTGGTCAGGATCTCGATATATTCCATGTTGTAACCAATTAATTCAAATCCCACGTAGTATGACCACAGTTTACGTGGTTTCCATTTCCTTATTATCCGCATTTTTTAGGTATTTACTGTAATCAAAGTTTAGCTTTAATAACATCTGTTAAATAATTTTACCAAGAAACATTGACGCTTGGAGCGCTTCATTTGTTTTTGAGAACAATGAGTGCAAATATTTATACAATGCGCTTAAATCGGCTTTGTGTGTAGCTTGCGAATTAACGCAACGGTACAAACGTATTATTGATTTGTGTACGGTGAAATGATTGATATCATTGATGTTCCATGCTGGATAGAGCGAAAATATGAGAATACAACGAAGTAGCGCTCTACAGTAGCGTGTGCAAGAGGGGGCCAAATGAGTTTGAGTTCACACCCCACGCACCCTCCTGATGTTTTTCATCCACACAAAATACTTTTAAGCTAACCAAACAACTATAAAATTTAAATAAACGCTGCCTAAAAGTAAATTGGTACGCACAAAAAGACCTGTAATTCGTGATTCAATAGGATTAAAAGTCCATTAATAGTTGCTTTACAGTAAATTTATTAAAACTTCAAACTTACAGCATTAGATTGTTACATTTGTCCAGTGGGAATGAAATCTCGAACCTTCCTCTTGATGAAGCCCATCAGCGCCAGCACATTGGAAACGGAAACGAAATCAGCGCATTTCTCCAATTGTTTTCCCGCATTTGCTGGATGTCCTTGACTGCCCTGCCGCTTCGTCGAAGTTGCTGCTTTGAAATTGCCCAGTATTCGGAGGCAATTCGGAGGCCACATAGCGGATCGAAAGACCGGAGTTGAATTTAAGGTTCAATTTACTTTGATGCATTTTCGAAAAATTCAAAAGCAGTTTTTTTCGACGCATTATTTCAGATTGCTAAAAGCTCGCGTCATTTTGTGTAGAATAGCAAAAGGAATCGAATAGTGCGAGCATTTTGCAATCTGAACTAATGCGTCGAAAAAAACTGCTCTTGAATTTTTCGAAAAAGCATCAAAGTAAATTGAACCTTAACGCATCTCAACACCTTGTTGCACAGCTGATGATCCCTGGTTCCAATTTTTACGTAGGTCCGCTGATTCTTTTCCACACTGAGGGTTTCCTTGTAGGTGTTGAGCACTTGATAAACTGTTGTTTGCTGCATCTTCAGCATTTTAGCCAGCTTGGACCTAGACTACTCCGGATTTTACAGGCGTTTGTGCACAATATTTTTTTCTTCTTTCGAGTTTCATTTGACGTTATTTCTGAACGCAATCCATTACTTTGATCAAATTTACACCAGTTGTTCTCTATAGAAGTGTAAACAAACCACTGTCAAAGATTTTCGATTCCCAACACTAGAGGTGTGCCAGCGGGGCGCGAGCGTCGTACCAATTTACTTTTAGTCAGCCTCTATTTCGGCTTGCCTATATGCAGGTGTACTAATTGGAGGTTGATGTAGGGATTTTTCGATGGTTTTGTTTTATTAACATTAAAAGACAGAGTGCGTCCGGTGATGCTAGCAAAGTGAAGAACTTTCTGTAGCTACAACATTGATAAACATGAAAGAATCGGTATGACCATGAATAAGTCGGATCAGAACGCCAGAATCTCAAACAGGAACATACAAATTCTGACCGGGAAGATTAACGAAAACTTGAACGGTTCCGAATAGGTATAGCCTTGAACGATAAATTCTGTTTTAACTTTAAAGCTTGACGGATTCGAAAAGTTTTGATCGAAAACATCTCGTTAGCCATAATGCCGTATTTTAGTGGTGCAGTCGTCTGTTTCAGCTTTTTGAGGAAACGTTTGAGAACTAATTATTTCAATTCCTTGCTGTTGAAAGCAACCATAATAGATGGTATGAGGGTTCGTCTTGTCATTTTAGAAGGTTTCCCTGGAATTTAGAAACAAAAGGAAACAGATGCCGATCAAGTCTAAAATGCTATCATTTAGACAACGAGACATCATGATTCTAACATGTAAACTTGTGTAGGTTGGCTTTCCAATGATGAAATCTAAATAATTACGTTTGCAATTATCAACACAGCAACAAAAAATAAATCGGCTCGATATAGTTTTTTTTTTTAATCTCAGTTATTAATTGGACGTGCAAAAATCGCTTGCCAAATTAAGTTATCATAAAAGCAAAAGAGACAAATTATAAACACCAATAATAACAGTAATAAGGACTGTTTCTCGTAGTGGAAGAAACGAGAGCCCATGATGCACAAGCAGGGTATCACTCAAATTTTTATTTGTAAGCTAGAAGGTATGAAGTGCGGTACTGACATTTTCAAAAAAAAAAAAAAAAAAGTTGCAGCAAGTGGGAGTATTTAATGTACTTGATGGATTGTCACCAAATCATGAAACCGAAATTTGCTATTATGGACCATATAACAATGGGAAAATATATACGTTTTCAAAAATATGGAAAAGGTGTGATATGTTGAAGTTAAGAGTGTAATGAATTATCATACGCTACGAGATATGCAATGATTCAACAGTTTGGGTTTTGCACTACTGAGTTTTACTTAATATTGAATTATTGAAATGTAATCTATAAAAAAAAATTAATTAAAAAAACGGAGTTTCATGAAGGGAAAACAATATTTGTCAAAAACAAGAAGAGGGAAGCAATGTTACTGATACGTGGTCATCACTTGAAGTTTTAGAAGAAGTGAGATGTGAGGTATATGAATGACTCAATGGATTACCATTCATCATTGTATAATATCCATGACTGTTAGTTGAACGAAAACATTCATCTTGTCGCGGCTGAGCAACACCTCAGCAAGTGACTATGGCATTCGTCCTCTTTCGGTTGCATGCCATCGGGCAGGCAAGAAGCGTGTGACTGCCACTGCGTGCTGGGTGATTTGCACCCAGAATTATTAATAAGTTTCCACAGGTTTGACAAACGATCAATCATGTCAGGAGGTGTGCTCCGAATGGTTTTGAATTACCTGAAATAATACGGTTGCACCAACGATTGTAAACTGCCTTCAGCGTTGAAGTCGAAACGAAGCGTTTTTCGTATAAACGCTTGTATGAAAACATTCGTTTCGACCGGGTTGCATAATAAAGCTCAAAATCGTAATCCGGGAGCACACGCACAGAAAAAATAAACTGGCTCATATTGAGTGACACCTTCTCCCAATCGTGACATCACACATACCAAACAGTATAAACCGAGCAACAGACCACACGTGATCGAGGCCAACGCCCTGGGAAGCAAACGAAAATCAATAACAATGAACATACATTTAAAATAACATTTTGAACTGGAACGTACTCTCCATCATTCACTCCAGTCAGCCAATGTCCAAGGCCAAAACTGCATGATCGAACATATCTAATTTATGTATCATTTCAAGCACACACCACAACAGTTTTGAGGCAACTCGTATGTGACTTATTTCAGTTCTTGTTGATGCAACTTTTTTGACACTGCTTTGTGCTGCTCGGGATGATGCGTGTAACCATTTGGCTACAAGACTATAATAGTTGAAACTGTGAAGAATCTCCAATCTAAGCACACTTTTCACTTCAGGCTCTTTCCATACTCATCATCATGAATATTCAGGGCCGTATTTACGTTTATAAGTGTCCGGAGCCAACATTGGAGGTGGCGGGTTCGGCCTTAATATGTTGCATCAGAAAAAATATTCAATGTATGAAAGCAATATGCAAAAATTCAACTGCATTATCCACCCGTCACAAAACGAGTAAAAACTTTTCTAATTAAGGTTTCGTCATTTTCGGCTATCTTGTTACCAACGACCCTGCTTTTCCTCGAAGAACCTCATTATTCATTATAATTCAACGAAAATTTATGGTATCATTATGCTTCCAACAGTTTTCGGTCCAAAAAACTTCTTTGTTGAGAGTGATTCATGCAATGAATTTCTTTTTTCCACGCACTACTGAACAATGCTTCGCCTGTTTCCAGTGTTTAGTATTAATTAACAGCTCAATACCTATTTCCACCGAATAATGTCTCGTTTCCCTGCAGCGCTTCCCACTCAATCGTTTTATTGGTAATTAATATCCTGTCATAAAATTGAGATGATATTATTCCAACATCAATGAGCAAAGCTGTTTGTCTCTCACTGCCACGATCCCCGTGATATATCTCATCTACTAACAGGACCGCAACGCGATGTTCCAATCTCGAAGCCGTCAATGACAATATACCTAATAGCTATTACAGTGTACCAAGCATGGTCCTTCGTTCGCACTTGTTGGTGTCGGTATTAAAACGCCGTTTTTTGCCTCACTGAGACTAAAATGTTCTCCTGTATCCCAGATGAAGAAGGAAAACTTTGTCTTTCAGCGCACCCATCTGCTCAAATGCCAAACACCGCACCTATTTCCCTTCCTTCACTGTACCCTGCGTGAATACTTTCCAGGCGCCGGAAACCATCGTCAAGTAGAATGATCATGAGCCATCATCATCATCATCATCGTGGGAGCAACGTAGATGTGAGAAAGCTATCGTAAAAATTTATTACTTCCTTGATTCTTTAGACCTCTCACCGACTCTGTATACCCCTGTGGCCTCGTCTTACCATCTCATGACACAACCACGATGTTTCTAAGGACGCCCGAGAGAAACGCACACCTTTCCTCGTATTCCTATTAATATTTGAGCAATTTCAGATGAAAACGACGAAGGTGTAGCTCAACTTCTCTTGGTGGTCGTCCACAAACAGCCCTGTGGAAATGATTCGTTCCGATTGAGAAAAGCGCACGAGCTATTCAAAGTGACATAATTAGGCAATTAACTTACAAATGAAACAATAATAATAACGACATTGCGAACACGTTAAAGTGAGCACAAGATGCAGAGTCGGTAGGAACACAGTAAGAAAGTTTACGGTTGTAAATTTGTTTGATAATCCTTGTTTGATTGGTATTTAAATACACTGAGCGATAAGTGATTAATTCTTCCACGACCACGACCACGACCAGAAGTTCCTGAAAAAAAATTAATGAAACACGTGTTGGCAATTGAAGAAAATGTAAGTCCTTTCTAACTAATTTATTTATCATGGCGGCCAGATAGCATCAGAGTCCTGGTGGGATGTATAAACAATATGGTCCACTTTTTCGTTTTCTCAGAAGCACGACTTTCAAAAAAACCTGAATTTATGCACCTATGGTGATTTTACCCTTATTACTTATATCAGTGCTACAATACACGGTGATATTGACAATTCCGCTTTGGTCACTCATTTGAGCTAACAGTGTCTAACCATGTCAATTGTCAATGACAATGCCGTCAGTGACGAACATGTGAAGATTTTTTTATTAACTAAATTTGTAACGAAATTAAATAACTTGAGCAACACAATTACATCTACGCCCTGAACTGCTCGAATAACAATAATGTGACACAGAATGCACGAAATCACACTTGTTGTTACCAGGTGAATCTTTGTCATTGACGAAAAATGAATAAGATTTTGACGAAGATTTTTTTTTTTTTTTTTTTTTTGAGGATCAAGTCTATCAGAAATTATGTGATAATCTAACTGATCATGTATTTGAATTTATATGTGATTGTAATTTACTTCAGATTCTGACTACCTTCCCGATGCTAAACGGAGCTTGTTATTTGTATTTAAAGGCGGTATAATAAGTTGATAGATAAGTTTTGGCTCATTTCAAATCCTGGTCTGTTGAGGGGCTTCCGTGGCCAATGTGGACACTGGTACAAAATATAATAGTAATAAATGTTTATTTTAAATTATCTCGTGATTTAATGTGCAATATCAAAGATTTTGAACTAGTTAGGTTTTGGCTTACCCGAAGGTACCTGGAACATGTTCGAATATGACCAATATGGAAATCAATATGACCTTATTCTTTACTTTTCATGTGATTTAATGTGTAGTATGATGGGCTTTGAAAACTACTTGGAACATGTTCGGGCACGCCTATGTGGGCACTAAAAATATCTTCCATTGAACTACTTTTTGAATTTTTCATAATTTAAGGGTACGCATGATTAGTTTTAGATCAAGCCAGAAACAGGTTACTAACCCGGGGTACTCCGAACATGTTTGATCAATGCGGTCTTGGCACTTATTATAGCTACCATTGAACTAGGTTTTGAACTCTCATGTGATATAAAGTGTCGCATAATGTATTTTTGTCCTAGTCAGAAGCTGGTAAGTTCTCATGTGTCACAAAATGGATATTTGTCAAAGTCAGAAACTGGCCACTTTCCTTGGGTGTTCGAAACATTTCCAAATTAGACCAATGTAGTCCTGTGCACTTGAAATAGTTACCATTGAATTGAGTTTTGAATTCTCATGTGATTTGAGATATCGCATGATCGGTTTTAGTCGAAGAAAGAAACTTGACACTTCTCCGGGGGTTTCAGGATCATGTACAGATTAGGCCAAAATGATCTTGAGTACTCGATATGACTAATATTACCTAACTTGGTATTGAGTTCACATGTGATTTGAGATTTCACATGATTAGTTTTGAGTCAAAAACTTAGCACTTTCCACCGGGGTATCTGGAACATGTCCTTGTGTGAACAATGTGGTCTTGAGCACATGATATTACTACCATTGAGCTAAGTTTTGAATTGTCATATGATTTGACGTATCACGGATAGAGCAGGAATGGCAGCCATACAAATCACGGGCAGGTATCCCATTCAACAAGTGGTGGCGGACTCATACGAAGGTTTCGTGATCGCCAAATTAATTGGAATATTTGTATGTAGCTGCTACGCTCCCTCGAGATGGACAATTGAGCAGTTCCAACAGATGATAGATGGGTTCACCGGCGAGCTCTTTGGACAGAGACCAGTCGTCGTCGCAGGAGATTTCAATGCTTGGGCAGTGGATTGGGGAAGCAGATGTACCAGCGCAAGAGGGTATAACCTGCTGGAAGCAGAACTTTTCGCAAAGATGGTAGGGAATCCATTATCGACTTATGAATGTATGTATGAACTGGAGAGTGTGCGAAGAGTACACCCATAAAGATCATCAGGCAATCCGGTACAGTATCGGCGAACGGACGCCGGTGGAAATGTGGTGGACAAAAGCGAGCGGAAGTGAAAGACGAAGGCATTCAATAAGGATCTCTTCATCGATGCTCTAAGGGTAGATAGCAGAGTCCCGGGACTAAGCGCGAGTTGACCGAATCATTAGCAAGGGCATGTGACATAGCTATGCCGATAAAACTGGAGCCAACGAACAGGCGGCGTCCAGCTTACTGGTGGAACAAGGAAATTAGCACCCTTCGTGCTAGTTGTCTTTTAGCCAGAAGGCACGTTCAGAGAGCAAGAACTGAAGCAGACATAGACGAGCGCAGGGTGGTGTTCCAAGCGGCCAGGGCTGCACTAAAACGAAAGATAAGCTGAGCAAATCAAACAGTTTCAAGAAGCTGTGACGAGATATCGATGCCAACCCCTGGGGCGACGCATACCGAGTCGCGATGGCGAAGATCAGAGGTCCAACGATGCCGGTTGAAATGTGCCCCAACAATCTGAAAGTCGTCGTGGAGGGACTTTTCCCACAGCATGATCCAACGACCTGATCACCTACACCATATGGCGAGGAAGATGGAGACAATATTTAACAAGTCTCCAACGAGGAACGAAAGGGTTGAAGGCGAAGAAAGCTCCCGGCCGGATGGAATTCCCAACGTGGCGTTGAAGGCAGCGATCCAGACGTTCCCGGAAGAGGGTCAGTTCCCTGATAGGTGGAAGGTACAAAAGCTTATGCTGTTGCCAAGAAAGCTGAGCCAAGAAAGCTTCCAAACAGAAGCAGAGAGGAAATCGATAGTGCACCGTGATTACGATTGATGTGAAGAATGCATGCAATAGCGCCAGCTGGCCAAGGCACTCCATAGAATGAGGGTTCCAGACTACCTCTGCAGGATTCTAAGTAGTTACTTCCAGAACCGGGTCCGGGTCTACAAAACAGACACGGGGCAGAAATCGTTTAGGATAAAGGCGGGAGTTCCACAAGGCTCCATTCAAGGTCCCACGCTGTGGAAAGAAATGTACATTTGCGTGCTAATGCTCAAGCTGCCCAAAGAAGTTGAGACCGTTGGCTTTACGGACGATGTTTTCTTGACGGTAATAGGTGAGACCCTAGAAGAAGTGGAAATACTGGCGGTCGAGGCGATAGACACGATTGGTAACAGGATGCAAGGAGCGAAGCTGCTAATAGCCCACTACAAAACAGAAGTGATGTTAGCCAGTAACTGTAAAGCAGTGCAGCGGGCAGAAATCACCGTTGGAGAGCACGACATTTTTTTGAAGCACGTGCTGAAGTATCTGGGAGTGATGATCGACGACCGGCTAAATTTTAACAGCCGCATCGAATATGCGTGCGAGAAGGCGGTGAAGGCCATCAACGCAATAGCCAGAATCATGCCGAGCAATTCTGGTCCAAGCGGCAGCAAGTGTGTCCTCATCGATACTAAGGTACGGTGCTCCAGCCTGGATTGAAGCGCTGAAAACTCAGTCCATGAGTTGATAGGTCCAAAGATAGGCTCTAGGTGTGGGAGCTACCTCCCTGACGTCGGTAGCATTGGCTCCCAGTACGGAAAAAAAGATTCCCTGAAGAAAATTCTCAAAAAATTCCACATTTTCAAATAATGTACACATGGCTCTCATGTGTGAAATTTCGTTCAAAGCATACAAATTATCCATTTTATAGTTGCTCAATGTGTCCAAGTTTTTATGACACAGTTTACACATACCTTAGTTGTGAACTCACAGTCAGCAGTAAATCCTTTTTCCTCTTTCCTTATTTTGAAACCCTCATAATTTTTACCGCATGAACGCTAAAAATAAAACCTATTTTACAAACATCACTCACGTCGCATTCCATAGCAACTCAGTAAAGTTCAAGTAAATTCATTCCCAGTTAAGACTCCATGGGCGACTAACGTCACTTGTAATATACGAAGTCCGGTTGTGCCACAAGTGAAATCTTTATAACAATTATGAAATTCACGAAATTTTCCACAGCTTCTCGAAGTTTCTTGAGAGTTCCTCAAATTGTTTGATAAAACTGCTCTAAAGTTTTTGGAAAATCCCTAAAAATAATGAAACTGCCTTAGAACCTCTAAACTTTTATGAAGTTCTCTGTACTTTTCTGAAGACCTCGTAATCTATCGTATAAAATGTCCACTTTATGTCTGATATTTGACATCTTTACTATCCTAAATATATTGGAACTGCTTACAAAATCTCTGAGCATCCCTGAAAATCTCCACAACTAGCAACTTCTCTACTCTGAGGTTCTAGCAACTTCTTTAAAGTTTCTCCGATTTCCACAAGTTCTCTATACATCCTTGAATTTCTTAGAACATCTGAAAAGTTCATACAGTTTCCCTTTTTCAGTCTTGACGTTCTGGAAACTTCCCTGAAGTACCTCAAATTTTATAAAAGATCTCAAAACTTCGCTTATCCCTTATTATCCCTTAGTTTGGCCATGATTTTTTCCGGTATTTTCTTTCATTTCTAATATTTTCTTCAGATGATTTTCCTGGAATTTCTATACAATTAATCAAATTGCCATAAAGATCTCTAACTTTCAATACATTTTCTGCACTTCCTTGAATTCCTCGAAACTTCTTAAACTCACTATCAGGTAAATTTGGTGGACTATCTTTAACTTTTGGAACTTTTGAAAGGTTGTCACTATTTTCCTTAATTTAATGGAAATGGCCTTAAGTTCTCAAAATTATCCTGAAGGTCTCGGAACTTCCCTGAAGTAAATGCAATTTTCCTGATAAGTATAGTACCACCCTAAATTTCTCTGAACTGCCCGAAGTTCACGTAACTTGGTATTTTTAAGCTTAATTTTTAATCTTAACTCCACTGATCTCAACTAAAGTTTCTGCAATTTTCCTGAAGTTAATGGAACTGACCTGAAGCTCTACGTTATTTACAGAAGTCGAAACTACTTTGAAGTTTTACATCATTTAAATTCTTGTCATGTCCATGAAATTCTTAGAGGTTCTAAAAAGTTCTTGCAATTTATATGATGTTAATGGAATTAATATCATGTTTTATAAGTTTTCCTGAAGCAATTCATTCCAGTTCTCGTAATTTTTCTGAAGTTCAGAGGACACCCAAATTCTTCGAAGTTTTTTGGTCATTGTTCTTGGAACAGCTTTAAAGCTCCTGATTTTTTTTCTGAAGTTAACCGGATGGCTGCTTGGGCTACAAAACGGTGAGTTGACAACCTGGAAGGAGCGGAATACCTAGCCCTGGTCCTCACAAGTTCCTACTTGACGCCTCCCCGAGTCATATGATAACAATAGACTACCAGCTGAAACATGGACACAGCTGGGTGGCGTAGTCTGGGCAATGTTGCCAGTCCGGCAATAGTAAAGTGAAAAGGTGCGACGCGAACACTGGCGCGGTATCCATAGTACGGTGATAGAGGAAATGCTTCACCAAACGCGAGCGTCTGTTCACTATGGAGGTGCGGCTCAAAACGGCGTCTGTTCTCCATGTTAGGACCGGCTGATCACCGTCCTAGTGCCAGCGTGGGACTCTAAACAGAGCTGTGCACGATGGTCCCCCAGCGAGACAGGGGGTTGGGGTAGGCCCAACAAGCCACCCTGGAAAAAAACATAAAGTTGCAAATACTGAAGAAAGAAATACGGATCGAAACAATCGGCACAGACCTACACGACGAAATAAGGACCTCGATTGGAAACTCAGAACATGGAACTGCAAATCGCTCGGCTTCCCAGACTGCGATAGGTTAGTCTATGAAGAACTTCAACCACGCAACTTCAAAGTCGTAGCACTGCAGGAACTTTGCTGGACGAGACAAAAGGTATGAAAAAGCGGGCATCGAGCGGCTACTTTCTACCAGAGCTGTGGCACCACCAACGAGCTGAGAAACGGCTTTGTAGTGCTGGGTAAGATGTCCCAACGCGTGATTGGTTGGCAGCCGATCAACGCGAGGATGTGCAAGTTGAGGATTAAGTGCCGTTTCTTCAACTACAGCATCATCAACGTGCATTGCCCACACGAAGGGAGCCCCACGACGAGAAAGAAGCGTTCTATGCGCAGCTAGAGCAGGTGTACGAAGGCTGTTCGCAACGGGACGTCATAATCGTCATCGGCGACATGAACGCTCAGGTAGGACGGGAGGCAATGTATAGACCGGCAATCGGGCCAAACAGCCTGCATGCCGTATCAAACGACAACGGCCAATGATGCGTGAACTTTGCAGCCTCTCGAGGAATGGTTGTTCGAAGCACCTTTTTCCCCCCGCAAGGATATCCACAAAGCCACCTGGATATCACCTGACCAACACACAGAAAACCAAATCGATCACGTTCTTATCGACAGGAAATTCTTCTCCGACATTATCAACGTCCGCACGTACCGCAGTGCGACCATAGATTAGGACCACTACCTAGTTGCAGTATGCATGCACCCAAAACTCTCGACGGTGCATAACACCCATCGAAGTCGAACGCCGCGACCCAACATTGAGCAACTACGGGACGCCGGAGTTGCCCAGGACTACGCGCAGCAGCTGGAAGTTGCAGTACCCACGGAAGAGCAGCTTGGCGCAGCTTCTCTTGAAGATGGCTGGAGGGACATCCGTTCCGCCATAGGTAGTACTGCTGCAGCGGCACTAGGTACTGCAATCCCGAAGAAATGACTGGTTTGACGGTGAATGCAAACTGTTAGTAGAGGAGAAGAATGCAGCACGGGCAAGAATGCTGCAACACCGCACGAGATTGAATGTGGAGCGATACAGACAAGCGCGGAACAGACAAAACTCGGTATTCCGAAGGAAGAAGCGTCAGCAACAAGATCGAGATTACGAGGCGATGGAAAATCCGTACCGCGTAAACGACACAAGGAAGTTCTACGAGAAGCTAAATAGCACCGATATGTGCAAGGACTTGGACGGTAACCTTCTCACGAAGCAGTGTGAGGTGATTGAGAGGTGGAAGCAGTATTGTGACGAGCACCTCAACGGTGAAGCAGCAGAAAACGAATGTGACACGGCATCAGACCTTGGAGCACACGCAGAAGACAACAGGCTACCGGCCCCTGATCTTCAAGAAATTGAGGAGGAGATCGGTCGACTGAAGAACAACAAAGCAACTGGTGTAGATCAACTACCAAGTGAGCTATTAAAATACGGTGGCGAAGCACTGGCTAGAGCGCTGCACTGGGTAATTGCCAAGATTTGTGAGCAGGAAATATTACCGGAGGAGTGGATGGAAGGTGTCGTATGCCCAATCTACAAAAAGGGCGACAAGTTGGATTGCTGCAACTATCGCGTGATCACACTGCTGAGCGCCACCTACAAGGTACTCTCCCAAATTCTATGCAGCCGCCTGTCACCATTTGCAAGAGAGTTCGTTGGGCAATACCAGGCGGGATTCATGGGTGCCCGTGCTACCACGGACCAAATTTTCGCGATTCGGCAGGCTCTGCAGAAATGCCGCGAATACAACGTGCCCACATATCATTTGTTCATCGATTTCAAATCCGCATACGACACAATCGATCGAGATCAGCTATGACAGATTATGCACGAGTACGGATTTCCGGATAAACTGACCCGATTGGTCAAGGCGACGATGGATCGAGTGATGTGCGTTGTTCGAGTATCAGGGGCACTTTCGAGTTCCTTTGAATCTCGAAGGGGGCTACGGCAAGGTGATGGACTTTCGTGTCTGCTATTCAACATCGCGTTAGAAGGTGTGATCAGAAGAGCTGGGATAGACACGAGTGGCACGATCTTCAGGAAGTCCATCCAGCTTCTTGGCTTCGCCGATGACATTGACATCATGGCACGGAACTTTGAGACGATGGCGGAAACGTAAATCAGACTGAAGGCTGAAGCTAGGCGGATTGGACTTGCCATCAACGTATCAAAGAAAAAATACATGAAAGGAAGAGGTTCTACACAGCAAAAAAATAATTTTAATATCACATCAACGTGGATGCACTTCACCCAAGTAACACGGGTTGTCATAGAGAAGTTGAAAATACTTTGTAATGACTAACGCAAAGAATCACTAATACTTTAATATACATCATTTAATACATTTATACAACCTAAAAAGCGCAAGACGCGGAGCTTATACAACTAAATACTGGTCTTATAACATGTTTTGGAAACATAATAAAAACCAGCGACAAAAAAAAAACAATAAAAAAAAACTTGAGCCTGAGATTCGATCACTAGTCCTTGGCGTGGTAGACTTGTTACTACCTAACTAGACCAACACCGCTTGATGAAAGGTTTGTTATAAGTATCTATCATGTTCTTGCCAATGGCATGAAAATTATTTTCTCGTTCAATACGCTTTCGATCCGTCATGAAGACGTTTTGTTAGTAGCAAAGCGTACATCTAATTGCCAGAATGTTATTTAAACGTATTTTCAACTCCTTATAAGACAACCTGTACATTTTCAGTTGTATTAATTTATGAGATGTCATAAAAAAGTATTTTCAACTTTCTTTATAACAAACCTCCGAATACCTCATAAGAAACTGTCAATCACTGCATGAAGAGTCAGTCCGGCTCAATGGCACCGTCAATGTTTGCGGCAATCTGGATTGATTTTGTATACGACAAGTTTTATAGTGGTACTAAAACAGTAAGATGCACGTTCAAATAACACTTAAAGGTAAAAGCAAAAGAAAACTATATTGGAAAATGTTGAATCAAAGAAGTATGAAGAAAACATCTTTAAACCTCATATATAACGTGGGATGTTTTCTGCATCTCTTATAATACATTTATACAACAAGCCGTTCTAATTCTTTTTCAAAAAGATGTTTTATGTGTTACTTGGGCAATCGTGTCGAAAATATGGTGTAATATTACTTGAGAAAAAGGACAAAATTATCATTAATACAGTGCATGAACTGACATTAAGCGTTTTTAATGCATTTGTTTATTGTTGTGGCCATAAAAATTACATGAGATTTTCGACATGATTGAAGTGCATCCTCTTGGATGTAATATTAAAATTTATTTTTTGCTGTGTAGGGAAGACAATTTTAGCCTCCCACCCTGAGTTCAGATTGACGGTGACGAAATCGAGGTGGTCGATGAGTTCGTGTATTTGGGCTCACTGGTGACCGCCGAAAATGATCCCAAAAGAGAAATACAAAGACGCATTATGGTAGGGAATCGTGCCTACTTTGGACTCCGGAGGACGCTTCGGTCGAATAAAATTCGCCACCACACGAAGTTGACTGTCTACAAGACGCTGATTAGACCGGTGGTCCTCTACGACCACGAGACCTGGACTATGCTCGTGGAGGACCAACGCGCCCTTGGTGTTTTCGAACGGAGTGCAGATGGATGATGGAACGTGGAGGAGGCGAATGAAGCACGAATTACACCAGCTGCTGGGAGAACCATCCATCGTCCACATTGCAAAAAATGGGCGACTACGGTGGGTTGGGCACGTCGTAAGAATGCCGCACGAGCGACCCAACAGGAGTGGAGACGACTTCTTCGGACAGCAGAGGACAACAAGGCCTTAGCCTGAATGGTAAGGTAAGTTTATGGAACTGCCTTGATGATCTGAGACCATTCCACATCTTTAAACATGCCTGAAGTTGTCTGGAGTTTCTTGTAGGTCTTGTAGCAAATGGAACTATCGTGAAGTTCTCTAATTTTCAACTAAATTAACGAAATTCTTCCGAATTTCATGGAACTAACGTCTAGTTCTTACAGCTTACCCTTAAAAATCGTTAAACTTTCCTCAAAGCTCTGAAATTCCTGTGCTTTTCGGATCCTCCTTGAAGTTTTTGAAATATCTCTAAATGTTACGAATAATTCCTAATTGTTCTTGAGAAGTCTACATAAATATTTCGAACATCAGCTTGAATTACGTTGATCGATATAAGGTTTTTTTTTGCTGTGTACCGTAAAATGGCGTGATGTTGATCATTGAGGTAAAGTTGATCACTAGACCGCTCAATTTTCGTTTCTCAACTATCCTTTTGCATGATATTGTAGATAAATTGTTTAGTATTTCATTAAGTATTTCAAAATAGCAGTACAGGTGGTGTAGTGGTAAGCGTGATTGCCTTTCACTCACAAGAGCCTGGGTTGAATCCCTGTCAGTGCCGTCAGGATTTTCTTCGGCATACAATCTCTGATCACGCCAATAATAGGGGAAATGGCTCTAATGTTGGCCTATGGATCTAAGATCTGTCTCTGAAAATCCCGGCGGCGCCGAGTGGTAAAATCGGTGGTGGAAGTAATTGTTTAAAAATGCAGTTTCGCCCTAATGAAATTGTGTCTACCACCGCAGCACCGGCAACCGGGGGCTAAGCGCTTCCATTGCAGCAATAGATGCAAAACGTGGTCATCACTCACACACTCATCACGAAACGGTTGCTTTCCAAAGTCGTTGACGCATCGACCGAAAGAATGGCTTAGATCCATAGGACCACACAATGGTTGCTGCCGAGTAAACAGGCGACCGCGTCACACACATCGAGAGTGGCCTACTTCTGTTGACAGTCGAGCGAACACTGGCTCTAAAAGTGTTTTAAAACTAGTGGCAAATAATCAGAATGATCTGAACGTATTTGATGCTTTAAAGTTACCCAAATTAGTCAAATTAAATGTTACCACCTTGAACGCTTTGTCGATTTGTTTACGGTAAAAACTGGATTGATTGTGAGAACAATTTTGAAAAATAATGCACTATTAAATGTAAGTAATCAATATCAGTTGCTAGTTCACCTGTTTTCACCTTGAAGCAATCCGCAAAAAAAATTGCTATCAGGAATAGTGCTTGGTCTTGTTCTTCGTAACCGTAACAGAAATGTTGGCACTGAAATTAGTTACCTCAGCGTGATACATGTATGAAAACCGTCAAAACTTTCACAACGCATTACAATTTCAATCAACTAAGAATTTGCGGAAACTCTTATACTACTCACCTTTTGCTAACTTTGACCTAAATTTAGCACACTTAGTTTGTACCACACACCGCAACGCGTACCACCAGAAGATACAGAGCCTATCGGAACAGACGACGCATATCCCCCCCCCCACACCAGCTTTGCAACACACACTAACAAAGGATTCCAGCAGCTCGTCGTCCGTCGCTGCTATCAACAACAACGAGCGATATGCATAATTTAATCGATTTGAAGTTTAACACAAAAACGTCAATTAAATTCGCGTGATTTAACACCCTTTCAAACTTAATTTTCGTTTGCAGGTTCCTGTCGCGGTGGTTGGTTTGGCATGTACAACGTGGATAATGTTCACCTTTGCCCAAGCTATGCAGGGGGACTCGGGGTAAGACGGACACTTTATGGATTGTTATTGTTTTTTCATCAATAAATAAAGCAGTTTGCTTTTAATACCAGTATTCTGTGAGCTAATCTTTCTTTAGTAGATTGGGGAAATGGATGTAATGTCGGTCTAAATACTCCTAATTTGGGACCATACATAAATTCAGCAATCGACTAAATTTTCAATAGCGATCAAAAATATCCATTAGTACCGTCCCAATGATGCGTTCATCTAGATAAAATTGATAAATAGCATATTTTTAGCGATGGGCCCAATCTTAGATCCATAGGCCAACATTAGAGTCATTTCCCCTACCATTTGATTCTAAATCTTAAAACTTAATACAATACTTGAACATTAAAAATTGTCTAAAAATTCACATAATTTTTTAGTTGCGATGAAAATGGACAGGTGCTAGGAGTAAAACGAACATTCTTGGAAATTGTGTGCTTCTACGATATAAAAATTATTGAAATAATTGTATGATTATAGTAGGTTCGCTAGTATGTGCCAAAATTAATAGTGGGACACATCAAATCACATCAGCATTCAAGTATTGGAGGCGAACCAGCCCAAGGCTGAAAGCCTCCCTAATAAAGATAAATAATAATAATAATTAGCATTCAAGAACAAGATCGTTAGCTGTACCGGTGAATATTTTTTTCCTTGATTTGTTTTCCGTCGATCTTGTTTTCCGTGCTGAGCACCAATGCTACCGACACCAGGGAGGCAGCTCCCACACCTGGACCCTACCTATCGACCCATCAACTCATGAACCGGAGACCAACGGCTTTACTTCCCTTCCGAAGGAAGGCGTGATCAGAGAAATTATGCCTCAGAACATCCTGGCGGCGCTGACTGGGATTGAACCCAGGCCTGCTGGGATGAGAGGTAATCACGCTTACCACTACACCACCGGCACCGCTACCGGTGGATATATTATGGACATATGTGTTCTGGGGACCTATGAGAGTAAGTAAATTCGGACATTTAAATGTATTTCTTATGAATTATTATCGATGGTGAACTATTTATCAAAATGCTTCTACCCGATTATTCAACAGTTAAGCATTCAAACAATCAGGTGTCCGTATTGCCCCCCTCTATCCGTCTTTCCCCAAATACCCCTAGACAATTCCACGTGCTTTTAAGGCGTGGATATTGGACGAGTACTCGCAACACGAACGGGACTCGACATGGCTCAGAGCTGAATAAAATATCCAAGGTAGAAATTTTCCAGCACCCAACTCCACCCACCGGGATGTCACCTAGCATCAACGACTTTGCTGTCGGAGTGCTTCAATTGCAATGAAAAGCAGCACAGATTGGGAAAAAGTTTAATAAACGCAATGTTAAAATCAATTTATTTTCGAACCTACCAAACTGTTCGAACGGTGCTTTAATGTTTTCAACCAACGACAGAGTGGTCGACATAAATCAATTATTGTGCTTGCTGAATCGAATTTAATTCACTTGATGAGTCGATCTGCAGGTGACAGGGAAAATGAGACTGAGAAATAAATTAATTTATTCAGAATGTCCCGTTGCTGGTTTAGCAAGTGCAATAAGATTTTTTCTAAAGAGAGATCTAGAATAATTGGTGTGAAAAGTAATATTTCATTTGTAACGGTAAATTCTTTCTGAACCCTAGCTTTAAAACACGAATTGTTGTCAATTAAATACGTTTTAGTTATGCTACCCTTCCACTAACTCACCTTCTCAGTGATGGAACTTGTTTCAGCTTGTGTGTTTCTGACTCCAATAGAACCCAATTAAAGTATATCACAATCGGATGTTTGGATCGGACAATATGATCAATATGCATAAATTTTCTGGCTCTATCTTAAATGCGGATTTGAGCATTATGGAATTTGACGCCGTATTTTGCATGGTTTCATGTGTCAAAAAAATACTTTGCAACCTTTCTTCTTTATTGTTTTGCTTTATTATGAAGATGTGCAGCCCTGGGCAGGTTCGTCTCTTAACTACGTACCCTCTTCTTGTAACGTACAAGTATGTATTGTAACATCATTTGATTTCATTAATCCGAATAATACATTTGAAAGCATGCGAGTCAAGATTTCAAGAACTCCAAGGTGAGCAGCTACGAGCTCCAAGGAGAACTGCACAAGAACTGCAGCTTGGAAGAACCAGAATAACGGAGGTCAAAATAAAGATCGATGAACTCTATGAGTTCATCAAGGATTAAACAACGAGTTCCATAAAAAAAAAGCGCTGAACGCGTTGAAGTAGCCCCGAATCCATGTACGGAAAAGAGAGATGGCATCAGGGCTGGCAAATTTCATTTTCAATTAATAATCTCACGCGATTTTTACAGATATACTTCTGTCACTATCATCGGATTGGAAAACGATGTTAGAGATATTCTTTAAAATCTCATCTCATGACAGAACGTGACAATGTTGTGAACATTGTAATTACTAGCTCATTTATTAATTTTATTGTTACAAGTACCACGGAAATCTTAAACATATGTTCACTCTACCAATTACACATTGTTGCTTGCTTATAATCCTCTAAATCAGTAAGAATTTTTGATTTCCAAACCGTATGAGAATTATTCTCACGAGTGTTTGATCATTGGATAATGACAAGAAAGCTCATTATAGGTAGCTTCGTCTCGTGATAGTGAGAAAACCTGTTTTCTCATAGTCACATGACGGCCGTGATATTTACCAGCACTAGATGGTGTTCGGGCGGTACACCCGGAATGCCGATACGAAGGCTTGCTTAACAGCACTGTTGGCCTCTGGGCCAAGAAGGTTTGCCACACTGGCACGAAAATCCGTATCAACGAAGTTTCACGGGAATCTCCACTGTTCCAACACACGCGGCGGTGTCTTCTACACCGAAATCACTGACCTTTGCTCACCTTCCTTCTCACTAAGGACTAGGTTGAGGCACACAGGATTCCGCACAACCGAGAATGATCGAGTACTCAAGAAAAAACTGGAACCTTCCCACTGGAAAAACTGGACTAGCGAAAAATTAGTTAAACCGACGAACAAGAGGGGAAATTTCGGACCGCGTACAGAACGACGTTTTCTGTCTGACACGTTTATTTTACGAGGTGTTGATCGTAACTGATCCGTCTCCTACGTACGATCCACCTTTTGCTATCCCTAATTGTATACATTCTTTGTAATCGGCTATCGTTGTTTGTGAACTGTATGTATCGTGTTATCGCTCTTCGCTCCTATCTGTTGTTTTCTTCCAGTATATAAGGAAATTAATTAGACCTGTTTCAATTTAGGGTTCACTGCTCATAGTGGCCGTAGTTTAAGTAATAATAGCAGAACTGAATTAATTTGCATGATAGATATAATTGTTTAGCTTATGTTTATCTAATTAATAATTTAACTAGTGCTAGTGTAGGTATCGACGAATTCAAGTAGTCTTTAAGTTTATCAAGATAACGCAACGGCATTAGCCGTAACAGATGGCATACGACATACTATACGCCAGAAGGTTACAAGAAGCAAAAAAGGAATGGAAAAGACAGTGGATGGTCCGAGAAGAAGTAACATATGAAGATAAAGAAGAAATAAAGACCTCGTAGGGAGCGAAATAAAAATGACGCTCTGGTTGTCGAGGTAGATGATCGAGGATCCGGAGTTGAAGGAACTAGCGGAAAACGTGGTGAAAACGAGGCGCTCCCAGAAAGGTTAGCTATGCTTATACAGGATGTTGACTCAATGGAGAAAATCGAATTCAATGATATACCCTGATTTTCTAGTAATTTTCATGAAAATTCTAGGTACGGTGCCTACCCGTTTTTGACAACACGAATTTATCAGCTATTACTTCCCTCGGATATGTACTAGCGCTTCCTGGACATTTTTTTTCATGAAACACCACATGGACCTCTAATCCATGAAGAGTGGTCCAGTAAAATTTCAAATAGAACAAAGACAGAAACCGCTTATTCCTAAATTTAAACATCGGTGTCGATCGGTGTGTGTTGTACTAAAACTGAAAAATTACTCTTTTAATTTTGTCGAACCTCTTAACGGAATCCCTTTATGAAGAGCTTTTTGAGTGTGTTGATTTATTTCTTTCTAATTACGTTAAAATTGCTTATCTTGACTTATCAGACTTGAATACTTGGCACTGATGGCACTACAAGTAATAGACAAAATACGCGTATCTGTCAAAAGATAAGCAATTAGGTTTTGCAGTGAGATGTAAACCGCACTTCTGCATTGTCCACGAGAAACATCCTTTTACCGCGCTGTTCCTCGACAATTTTCAAGTTAAAATTCGGAAATTTTAAAATATAATTTTTTCGAAAAAAAAACGACTAAGTGCTTGTAAATAGTACCACTGAAATGTCAAAAAGGTTCAGCCGATTAACACTGAGTTCATTCGTGAAGTCACGCTGCAGAACCTAAATATAATGGAATTAAAAGGAAATAAATAAACACACTCAAAAGGCTCTCCATGAAAAATTACGCCTAAATTACGAATCACTCCGGCAGTCTTGCAGTACTTACCTATGTTTTTATTTTGATGATTCTCTTTTTCTTCTGCCGATGTATGCAGAGATAGAGAGAGAGCAAGAATTTGACTAAGCCGAGCTCGAACGCTATCGCCGAGAACGTATTTTTGACGTAGAACTACGTCTGTGATTTCTATATGGGGGTACACTTTGTGAATACCGAAAATGGAACATGTAACGAAATTATGAAAGATTTTGAACGTTAATTACTCAGCTGCCCCTGGACCAATTTTAATAATTTTATCATTAATCGATCAGAAATATTTCCACGCATACGATACAATTGATTTTCAACAAGAAATATTGAAAAGGTAGTAAATGTCAAGCATTTTCCAAAAGCGTCGAAATCACTAACGAATCCACCAATTACGTACATGCATATGCTGCTTCCCCAACACAGTCATCAGAGCGTCGTTAGTAGACGAAACAAGTCGAAGTGGCATTCGCCTCCGATTCAGAACCACACGCCCCCAACGACCACACAAAATGCTCTCCAGAGTTGTAATCTTGTAACCAAACTTGGAAGCAGGGGTGCAGGGGTGATTGTGATCTATTCTCTTCATCGACTGTCTGTTTCGTTAATAACTCGACGGCAAACACATTCATTGATACGCTTGGTATTCTGGATGACAGAAGAGCATAGCAGAAATAGTACGAAATAGGTTATAGAAGCCATGGTCATCAAAAGAGGAAATTGATGAAAAGAATTTCTTAATTCAGCCGTCGTCATAGTAATGAAAATTAGCTTTTGGTTCTTGGGTTACACTTGCTGGTTGCAATTCTGCTGTTCGACATTTTGGAAGGACCACCAAAAAACATGAAACTATACAAAACCGGAGTAGGCTATGCCCGCAAACGGTTGGTTTTGTTTTCGCTGGCGCTCATTTGTTTTCCACATATTTTTGAATTTTACCTAGTAAACAAATATTAGTTTTCACGTGTGGATAAGTTTAAGTTAAGATCTATTACGTTTTAAGAAGCTTTTTAGTATGTTTGTTTAGTGTATAGTGAAGGATTGTTGTAAGCAAAGTTCTTCCAAAATACCACTGGCGGCCAATGGGGGTTAGATTGAAAACACACACACACACACACACACACACACACACACACACACACACACACACACACACACACACACACACACACACACACACACACACACACACACACACACACACACACACACGCACACACATATATATACATACATACACACACACACACACACACACACACACACATACACACACACACACACACACACACACACACACACACACACACACACACACACACACACACACACCACCAAAAAACATGAAACTACACTATTTTCTAGGGATGCCAAAAAGTCATTATTCGATTTACGATCAAGCGTAATGATTTTTTTTTTCAGCTATTCGATTAAGTATTTATCGAATTTCCAATTATTCGAGCGCGTAACCGACATCCGTCCTTATTTCAACTCGTTTGATTTAGCGGAATAGAGAAAATAAATAAAAGTACTAATTTATCTGAACAGGCATAGAGAAGAACCATGACGTGAAACAGGATCATAAATTCGCCGAAAAAAGTGCTAAAGGCTAAGATTTACCAACTTGTTGAGAGAAGGAGTTTAACGAGACAAACTAAAAATGGGAGGAGCTCTATCTAGGTGGACACTGATATTTTATCGGCTGTTTCTATGCAACGCATAATTTAATGTAGAAAAGTACAGCAGATGAAGTGTATGATAAAATACCCAAAATGGGTGGGGCATGATTTTCCAGCTTTCGAAAAAGGATTATTTGTTCATGTCCGATTGACAAAATCGTAAAAACAGGACAAACTTCAGCTGATATGTCCTTAATTGTTGCTTTCGTCCAAGCTTCTAATCCTGAAGCAATCGGGCCGAGACTCTTCTGAGTGCCCATTTCTCGTAGCGAAGTTGAGGTATCCTTCGCTGCGCCTTTCCAACCACCGGGTCAAACCGTGTCCATCAGTAGCCGGGCCGAGACACTTCCAAGTGGGCATTCATCGTTGAGGTATCCTTCACTGTGTCCTTCCAACCCGTCACAGCCACCTAATCAACCCGTGTCGAGCAGCAGCCGCATCGGGACTCTTCCGAGTGCCCATTCATCGTAGCAAGGTTGAGGTTTATCTCGCTGCGGCCTTCCAACCTGTCGCAGACACCAGTTCAACCCCTGTCCAGCAGCAGACGGGCTGAGACTCTTGCGAGTGCCCAATCATTGAACCGAAGAAAATGGGATTGTCCTATTCGATTTGCTGATCCAGCTGCCTACACGTCATCATCATCATCTTCCAAATGCTTTAAGCCTGTACTACCATCGGCCAGGGCCACCAAGATTTTCCAAAAGAGTTAAATTTCTGAACATGTTCCAACTAAAATTCATATTCCTTGGACGAAGATGTAAACGGTTTCATACCCTTGAATGTTCATTCCGAACACGAACAGGCACTCATAGAAACTATGTTTGCTACTGGTTTGCAGCAAGTTAACCGCTACGTGAATGGGAATGGCAGACTACTCGATCTCGTATTCGCCAGTCTTCCAGAGCAACTGGACCTCGTTGAACCCTCCACGCCTCTGCTGCCCGCTGACATTCACCACGTGCCTTTTGTTTTGCTGTTCAATGAGAGCAATGACAATTTAGTGGTAGAGAATGAGTCGGACGAAAATCTTAACTACGATTTCCACTCGTACGATTTTGGACAGTTGAAATCGGCTCTGGCTACAATCGACTGGGAAGCTTTACTGCTATCTGAGCCTTTGGATGAATTATTATCAGCATTCTATGAAAAACTTTACGCAGTGCTCAACGACTATGTACCTCGGAAAAGGCGAACGTTCAGTCCAGTTTCCAGTAAACCATGGTGGACCCCTGAACTACGACATCTTCGCAACATCCTCAGAAAAGCACGTCACCGTTTCTTTCTTTCGAAATCTGAGAACGACCGCGAGTACCTTCGTGAAGTGGAGCTGCAGTACAAAACAGTTCTTCTATCCACCTATGAACGCTACCTATCCAGGATCCAGGACAGTGTAAAACAAAACCCGTCGTGTTTCTGGGACTTCGTGAGGAATCGGAAAGCATCTACTCGCATCCCATGTAACGTTAGCTACAATGATCTCCAGGCTAATACAAATGTGGATGCTGCTAACCTTTTTGCCATATTCTTCGAGAGCGTGTTTAGCAAAGTGTCACCTGTACCAAGGCGCGACTGCTTTGCACATATTCCGTCGCACATCATCAACCTTCCTGTCATTCAGTTCTCCACCGAAGAAGTTCTACGAGCCATCGATGACCTTGACATCAAAAAAGGATCCGGAACAGACGGTTTACCACCTCTGCTGCTGAAAAACTGTTCCGAAGAACTGGCGAATCCAATTGCTCACTTATTCAATCAATCGCTTCGTGAAAGGACCTTTCCAGCGGCTTGGAAATCTGCTTACGTTGTTCCTATACACAAGTCAGGCAACTGTAACCAGGTGACAAACTATCGCGGAGTATCTATTCTTTGTTGTCTCAGTAAAATATTTGAAAAACTGGTGCACAATGTTTTATACAACGTAGCGTCTCCGATTATCTTCGAAGGTCAGCATGGCTTCATGGAGCATCGCTCTACAACAACGAACCTCATGTGTTACGTCACCACAGTGTCCCGCGAAGTAGAAGAGAGGCGGCAAGTTGACGCGGTGTATGTTGACTTCGCGAAAGCCTTTGATACCGTACCGCACATTCAGCTCATTGAGAAACTGAGGCACATAGGTTTTCCAGATTGGATTACGGAGTGGATTTCTTCGTACTTATGTGATCGTACCGCATATGTTGTGATCAACTCGGCTCGTTCCCGCTCTTTCAACATCACGTCTGGTGTACCCCAAGGAAGCGTTTTGGGACCACTATTATTCAACATTTTCATCAATGATCTGTGTTTGCGGCTTTCCTCGTTCAAGCTCTCATTCGCTGATGACCTTAAATTCTATCGTGTCATAGCTTCTCTCTTGGACTGCTTTGCTCTGCAAGAGGATATCAACACTATGATGATATGGTGTAGCGATAACGGCATGCGAGTTAACAACAAGAAATGCAAAATTATTTCCTTCAGTCGCTGCAATAGCCCCATTCTGCATCAATACAGGATGGAAACGGCGGAATTAGAACGAGTTTCGTCCATCTGCGACCTCGGTGTTACCATCGATACGAAACTAAGGTTCAACGAACACGTGGGAATTATGACTGCCAAAGCTTTTTCTGTGCTGGGATTCATCCGTCGCCATGCGTCCGAGTTCACCGACATTTACGCGTTAAAAACTCTCTACTGTTCGTTGGTTCGTAGCATTCTGGAGTACGCTGCTCCAGTTTGGGCCCCTTACTATGTAGTTCATGTTCTTACCATTGAACGGGTACAGAAAAGGTTCGTACGTTTTGCATTGAGACAGCTTCCCTGGAACGATCCGTCTAATCTTCCTCCCTATTCTGACCGATGTAAGCTCATAGGATTGGAGCCACTATCTACCAGACGAGTTACGATGCAGCGATTATTTATTTTTGATGTCATCGGAAGATTTATTGATTGTCCTGAACTTCTCGCACAGATCCCACTAAACATTCCTCCCCGACGGTTTCGGAACTCACCTTTATTAGCAGTTCCATACCACAGAACAAACTACGGATACAATAACCCGTTCGATTCGTGCCTTCGCTCGTTCAATGTTGTTTGTGACGAATTTGATTTTAATTTGACCAAAAATGTTTTTAGAAATAGGATTAGAAGCAATCTTTAGTTTATAAGAAAATAGTTCAGTCTGTACGACTAGTCGAAGACGGTGATATATAAAAATAAAAAATATCAAAAGGTTCTGTTCAGGGCAATCATAGTCATAGCGAAGAGTATTAACAGATACACAAAACACAAGCTCCTGTTTTAGTTAACAAATAACATGTATTGTATAGGACCACGTAGTCCTACGTCACCATTGCGTAAAACCCCATAGGGCTGTCCCTTGTAGTTTTTTAAGCCCGCTGTGGCGTGGTAGCAATCAAGCCATCTTCAGAGAGCCGAGTGCACCCGAATACCCGAGGTCCGCTCCGCCATGCGAGTTGTGAACGCTTACAGAACCATCTCATCGGAAGCAGTATGCGTCATAAATGAAATCATCCCTATCGGCATCTTGGAGGAGGACAGCGAGTACTATAAGCGGAAGAAACCCATAGGAACACGAAAAATATTAAGAACGTAGCCGATGACCAGATGGCAGGAGGAAGGGGACACGGCAGAAAATATTAGATGGACGCATAGGATAAAACCGATTCTCTCGACCTGGGTGAATGGAAAGCACGGAGAGGTCAACTTTCACATGACATAATTCCTATTTGGTCATTATTGCTTCTTTACAGTTTGGCACTCAACAACTTAAAATAATTGAAAACCTGATTATCTGAACACGTTCAAAGCTTCTCAAGTATCAGAAAAGTCGAAAACATTTGTTTTATGATATTCAGTACACAAGTAAACGATAGGCATTGTTACCATGTGTTACCTTAATCGGACCCACAGTTTATTTCAAGAAATAAAACATTAAGATCAATCGTTTCTGAGCACACTTGTGCAGACAGCCGTAGATCAACAGAACTCTAAGCCTAGCCATACAAGTGATAGTTCCGTCGGAAAACAACAACTCGTTACATGTACACAACAAGTATAATTTCCTGCCAACAAGTGTACGTTTCCGGTTGGAAGATGTTTGCTTTAATTAGCACCACAAGCATCTTTGCTACCGTTCGCATTCATGTGTTTTGCTTTGATATTTTCGATTCCAAGCCCGATAGAGCTCTCTAATTAAAAAAAGATTCATGTACATAATCCCATTTGCCATTAGCAGAGAATTCTAATTTCAACCCACAAAGACATTCGGCTCGAACCAAACAGGGAATCCAGCTTTACTAAGCCCATGTCGTCATGTCGATGCCGTTACGATTGGAAAAAGCCAGACAGAAAGCTTTCGTGATTAAATCTCGTGCTTCCTAATCAATGGGAAATTATGCTCAAATTTGCTAATGCCTAATTTTTCCACATCGTCATTACGTAGCCCCATGTGAGACTAAAAGAACGAACAGCCGTAGATTCCCGTTGCCTATATGAGCCGCAACTCTCCACACAGTTTGGTTCACCATTGCTATTCACATAAGCTCTAGACGGTAAAAGAAATTCCCAAACTAATAGCATTTTCGCATATTCTTCTGCCAGTGTTCCATCTCGCACTTTGCACAGAAGGCTCTAATCAGACGGACGTTTTAGGATAAGACGAGACATGCTATGTACCAATGTTGCTGATTATCTTTTCCCTTGGTAATGTTGTTGTAAATGTAGAAATCTCAATTCGTTGAGTCGCATGAGTAACGGTGCTTTCGTGAAATTAAAGCTTACCTCCATTAATCAATCTTTGAAAAAGCTTCATAATTCAATTTAGTATCCATTTCAACTACAGCTAAACCGAGTGACACATACATATACTGCAAGTAGAAATATTACACATTTTCCAAGGACAAATCAGTTCAGATTTCGCTTCTCCAAAGTTACCAAAAGAAAATTTTAACTGCAATTCACGAGATATACATCGCAAAATAAATTCTTCAACAGGTAACTCGTAAAAGAAAAGCTTAATCTCACGGACAAGCTTTCGCCATCAATGCCTATTAATCACGAAAAGTAGGAGAAGTAAACCTATACCATTTACATTTACATTCCCTCAATCGCAAGAATCATCGAAACTAATAACCACAATCTACCGCAAAAGCCTGTCAAAACTTTAGCACGGTCTCGAATACCCATTATTCCACTCACTTAAGCTATCTTTCAGGTGTACATTCCACACAGAGTTATCATAAGCACAAAACCACCCATCAAATAATTTCAGCCTTCGATAATTAGAAACGAACGTCTCTCCAATGATTCCACGCCTAGCCAATCCATTTCTTCGATTTCCCAGTGGAGCATTCGTGCCGTGATGTGACCGCCTTCTAGCGTGAGTAAGGGTGGTATTTTATGAGGCAAATAAATTTTCTTTTATGTCTAATTTCTCCGCTACCTTTGAATCAAAGTTCTGTGGGCAACCAAACAACAGGAAGCACAATCTTATTCGATACCAACACACGATGCAAGAAGGATCCCACATGGACGTGATAAATGGGAGGAATGAGAAGTGATAATTTTTTGATAAATGATTTCTAATTAAAGACGCTCAAATCCAACGAACGGCATCATTCGAAAGGATACATACACGTAGGGGAATGGGGGGGGTTAAAATGAGCATAGCAAGTAAAAAGAACACATGACGTTTATAAGGGCATATTTATCAAAATATCAACCAGTTCAGCACACATCCAGTTCAATAGATACGTCTTTTACCCGTTCAATTGTTTACATTTACAAAACTTTGATGAGTTCACCTTTAAAAAAATCAATCATTTTACCCCCACTTCCCCTTTCCATCTACTCTCTACGTTTCAAGAGAATATCAGATTTCTCCGAATGGCTCTAATGGGATTATTGCCAGATCTGTGACTGTCGGTGAGCCAGAAGAAAAACACGTCGGATGATGATACGTTGCGAAGCAGGAGGATGAGAGTATAATTGCCATTTCCAGACGAAATACTCCCAGTCCTTATGTTATAACAATTAAACGATTATCCGGAAACTGAACTTGTGATATCATTAGCCTAGAAATACCATATTCATTGGTTAAATAGCACATATTTGTTCATTTGTTGTTAAATAGGATGCAAGCACGGTATCTTGGACTATGTATGATTATAAAAATAATTGCAGCGTGGTCCAAATTCAACAAAGAACAATGCATAATTTAATAAAACTGTGCTTAATACTAAGTCAGGTAAATTTTACAAAAAAAAATAACTTATTTCGAAATTTCAAATGATTCTGCACGATTCCATACCGGAGAAGGAATTTAGCCCGTTTGACCAATCCAAATAGCTTTATGTGGTCTGAACAACGCAAAAGAGCAATAGTCTCCTTAATAAAGATATAAAAAAAAAGAGCAATAAATAATCATATTCCTAAGACATAACTATATTCAAAGCAATTATTCCAACACACTACAAGCTTAAGACATTTCTAAAACTATCACCCAGCCCTCAATTCGATACTCGAGCAGGAGAAAATAACTGATGAATACTTAATGCAGATCTGATACCAAAAATTGGTGTTGATCAGCATGGCATAAGAGGTAAAAAACCAAAGAATAATAACAACAAATTACATGCAAAATTCTTTGTAAATAACAAAAATTTCTATTTGGATACCAACATAATACCTGGGGAGAATTCCTTTGGTATTGCATTTGCAAAATTTGGTATTGTAATGGTATTGTCCTTCGCAGTATAATCCCTATCGTGTTTGCTTCTCCGACTTCGGCAATTTGATTTAAAGGGTGATACGGTCAAAATTTGGTCAATATCAACTTGACGTATTTCTTTCAATTTTGCATTTAAAAAACCTGAACACCCCTCATTTTGAAGGTGTGTGTGTGTAGAATGTTGCTCCTATTTTGATTTTGGAATTCACTCTTCAGTTGTCAAAATGCCGTCCAAGCAAGAAGAGCAGCGTATCAAAATTTTGCTCGCGCATCGCGAAAATCCGAGCTACTCGCACGCAAAGTTGGCAAAATCGCTAAAAGTTGCCAAATCAACCGTTACAAATGTAATTAAAGTGTTTGGGGAACGTTTGTCGGCAGCCAGGAAGTCTGGATCGGGGGAAAATCGAAAACCGGAAGCCGCTGAGACGACAAAGAGTGTTGCCGGTAGTTTCAAGCGAAACCCTAACCTCTCTCTCCGAGATGCCGCAAATAAGCTGGGTGTATCGTCTACAACCGTGCATCGAGCCAAAAAACGAGCCGGACTATCGACTTACAAGAAGGAAGTGACTCCAAATCGCGATGATAAACAAAATACGACGGCCAAAGCGCGATCCCGGAGGCTGTACACGACGATGCTGACGAAGTTTGACTGCGTGGTAATGGACGACGAAACCTACGTCAAAGCCGACTACAAGCAGCTTCCGGGACAGGAGTTTTATACGGCAAAAGGAAGGGGAAAGGTAGCAGATGTTTTCAAGCACATGAAACTGTCAAAGTTCGCAAAGAAATATCTGGTTTGGCAAGCCATCTGTACCTGTGGCTTGAAAAGCAGCATTTTCATAGCTTCCGGGACTGTCAACCAAGAAATTTACGTGAAAGAGTGTTTGAATAAACGTCTGCTGCCTTTCCTGAAGAAACACGGTTGTTCCGTACTGTTTTGGCCGGATTTGGCATCTTGTCATTACGGTAAAAAGGCCATGGAGTGGTACGCCGCCAACAACGTGCAGGTGGTTCCCAAGGACAAGAACCCCCCCAACACGCCAGAGCTCCGCCCAATTGAGAAATACTGGGCTATTGTCAAGTGGAACCTAAAGAAGACCAAAAAAACTGCTAAGGGCGAGCAGCAGTTCAAGGCAAACTGGCTTTCTACGGCGAAGAAGGTGGACAAGGTGGCTGTACAAAATCTGATGGCAGGGGTCAAGCGTAAGGCCCGGCAATTCGGATTTGGGAAAGCGGAAGCCTAACTGTATATTTTTCCTGAATTTTATACTAATTGAACTTTAAAAAGAAATTTAATTTGATTTTTTAAATAAACGATTTCACCGATTTACACGCGTTTTCCCTTGACTAAATTTTGACCGTATCACCCTTTATCCATGACGCAAGATATTCGCGGAATCTCAGAGTATCATCGTTCCATGATAGCTACGTCTATATCAAAGTTTGGCCTACTTGAATCCGCAAGATCGTTCTTCACAGATGGATCACTAACAGAGGCGTCCGCTGGTTTTGGTACTTATAACGAATTTCATAGCACCTCTCGAATGCTTCGTGCTCATTATACGCTAGAAACTATCGCCTCACTTGCACCAAATCATTATTTTATTGTGGCGGATAGTCTCAGTTCTGTCGAGGCTATTCGCTCTATGAGGCCGGTAAAGCACTCCTCGTATTTTCTCATGAAAATACGAGAGCTCATAAGTGCTTTATCTTTAAGATCATTTGTCATCACCTTTGCACCATCTCATTGGTCGATTCCAGGCAATGAGAAGGCGGACTCACTTGCAAAGGTGAGCGCTATGGAAGGCGATATTTACGATCGACAGATCGCCTACAAGTGTAAGTGTAAGCGTGATTACCTCTCACCCCAGCAAGCCTAGGTTCAATCCCAGTCAGCGCCGCCGGGATGTTCTGAGGTATAACATCTCTGACACGCCTTCCTTCGAAAGGGAAGTAAACCCGTTGGTCACCGGTTCATGAGTTGACGATAGGTAGGGTCCAGGTGAGGGAGTTGCCTCCCTGGCGTCGGTACCATTGGTGCTCAGTTGCTCAGCAGGGAAAACAAATCAAAGAACATTCAAAGTGTTTTTATGTTACTTCATACGCGAAGTTAACGATTTTCAGAGTTGGTTGGAAATGCTAACATGAAGCTTTAGTGTGATGATTTATTAGCTAGAGAATGAGCTTTAGAAGAGGGTAGGTGGATAGTTCCGTTAGAGTACGGCAGTATGAAAATTGAATAGAAGTTGAAAATGAGCGAAGGGCCATTAATGCAACAGTTTTTTTTTTTTTTTTAAAGATAGACGCACATTTTTGTCTAACCCGTACGATGTACGCGGGGACTTGAAGTATGTCTCCAAGTCCACAGGCAAAAATGTGCGTCCCTCTTTTTGCTCATAAACTGACTGTGGCTGTGGAATAGTTCTAGCGACGTTTTCATCACTACCTAAAACCCCACGTTGCGAGAGCATTTCCAGTCGATGGTGTGTTATAATGCAGTTCTTCTTTACCTAACTATTGTGTTGCTCCTCTCGTCATGACCAACGTGATCATCTCAGAGAGAAAGCAGTATACCCTATAGGGTGGTTGTTGCGTGTTGCGTATCAGCATTGTTGACGGCTACTCCCGCCTTGAGTTGTTACATTCAAAGTGTTTTTATGTTACTTCATACGCGAAGTTAACGATTTTCAGAGTTGGTTGGAAATGCTAACATTTACGCACATTCGCACATTCTATCTTAAAAACAACTGTCGCATTAATGGCCCTTCGCTCATTTTCAACTTCTATTCAATTTTCATACTGCCGTACTCTAACGGAACTATCCACCTACCCTCTTCTAAAGATCATTCTCTAGCTAATAAATCATCACACTAAAGCTTCATGTTAGCATTTCCAACCAACTCTGGAAATCAAAGAAAATAAACTTAATAACATAATTATACCAAATTCTGATATTTAAAACAAGTGTTGTTGGAATCTTGTTTCAGGGAGGCAATGTGAACAAAAGTGATCAACACACTGGAACAAAATTAGGACTTATTTTGTTATAATTAAAATTTATAACAAAATTTTAAAAAAGTTTGATACAATTGAAAAAGATGGAAAAAATTAATTTAAATATTTCTATTGAAAGTATTTTTTTCATTAAGTAGTTTTGTATCAGTCAGAGCCAAATCCATTTATTAAAGGGTGATACGGTCAAAATTTGGTCAAGGGAAAACGCGTGTAAATCGGTGAAATCGTTTATTTAAAAAATCAAATTAAATTTCTTTTTCAAGTTCAATTAGTATAAAATTCAGGAAAAATATTCAGTTAGGCTTCCGCTTTTCCAAATCCGAATTCCCGGGCCTTACGCTTGACTCCTGCCATCAGATTTTGTACAGCCACCTTGTCCACCTTCTTCGCCGCAGAAAGCCAGTTTGCCTTGAACTGCTGCTCGCCCTTAGCAGTTTTTTTGGTCTTCTTTAGGTTCCGCTTGACAATAGCCCAGTATTTCTCAATTGGGCGGAGCTCTGGCGTGTTGGGAGGTTTCTTGTCCTTGGGAACCACCTGCACGTTGTTGGCGGCGTACCACTCCATGGCCTTTTTACCGTAATGGCAAGCTGCCAAATCCGGCCAAAACAGTACGGAACAACCGTGTTTCTTCAGGAAAGGCAGCAGACGTTTATTCAAACACTCTTTCACGTAAATTTCTTGGTTGACAGTCCCGGAAGCTATGAAAATGCTGCTTTTCAAGCCACAGGTACAGATGGCTTGCCAAACCAGATATTTCTTTGCGAACTTTGACAGTTTCATGTGCTTGAAAACATCTGCTACCTTTCCCCTTCCTTTTGCCGTATAAAACTCCTGTCCCGGAAGCTGCTTGTAGTCGGCTTTGACGTAGGTTTCGTCGCCCATTACCACGCAGTCAAACTTCGTCAGCATCGTCGTGTACAGCCTCCGGGATCGCGCTTTGGCCGTCGTATTTTGTTTATCATCGCGATTTGGAGTCACTACCTTCTTGTAAGTCGATAGTCCGGCTCATTTTTTGGCTCGATGCACGGTTGTAGACGATACACCCAGCTTATTTGCGGCATCTCGGAGAGAGAGGTTAGGGTTTCGCTTGAAACTACCGGCAACTCTCTTCGTCGTCTCAGCGGCTTCCGGTTTTCGATTTCCCCCCGATCCAGACTTCCTGGCTGTCGACAAACGTTCCCCAAACACTTTAATTACATTTGTAACGGTTGATTTGGAAACTTTTAGCGATTTTGCCAACTTTGCGTGCGAGTAGCTCGGATTTTCGCGATGCGCGAGCAAAATTTTGATACGCTGCTCTTCTTGCTTGGACGGCATTTTGACAACTGAAGAGTGAATTCCAAAATTAAAATAGGAGCAACATTCTACACACACACACCTTCAAAATGAGAGGTGTTCAGGTTTTTTAAATGCAAAATTGAAAGAAATACGTCAAGTTGATATTGACCAAATTTTGACCGTATCACCCTTTACTTAATGCTTTGAGAATTCTTTCACAAGCTCTGTAATAGGTGTAGAAAACACGTGATGGTGGGAGAGATTTTTTTCTTCAATTTCACGTGAATTCGGGGAAATGGCTCTAATGTTGGCCTATGGATCTAAGATTGGGTCGATCGCTAAAAATCTGCTATTTATCAATTTTATCTAGATGAACGTGTCATTGGGACGGTACAAATGGATATTTTTGGTTGCTATTAAAAATTTAGTCGATTGCTGAATTTATGTATGGGCCCAAATTGGGGGCATTTGCAGACGACATTACATCCATTTCCCCTAGCTAATGAATCACCGATGAGATGTACTCTCAATTCTGATTTTATGTAATTCAAGCATAATGAATAAAGAATAAACTATAGCTACAAATGTTTCTCAGCAGTTCTCACTGAAACCATTCCACATCTTGCACGGGAGATGATAGCAGGCTGTGCTTGTGAACGAACATTACGCTTATTTTTGCTGTTCTAATTTTTTTTTCTACTTGGGTGCTGCTCGAGCGATTTTGTTGTTGAGGATATCAAGACTTTGGCTCTACAGCTAGAAGTCAAGCAAATAGAGATCTGAAGTTCGTAAAGTGTGAATCTGAACCATGAAGTCTGAGAAGTGATACTCAAATTGGCTGGTTCCACATTTCTGTTGTGGTTCGTCTTCATAAGGCTGTACTGCAATGGCTGCTTCTGAGCCCCGGGCAGCGTGTAGTTTTAAAAGTGGCTTTGAAGCCAGGTGGGGCCTCAAATGAACTCGTGACTTCCCGATATTATGATGGAGGTGTGGCGGATCGCTGAACCTATCAAAGGACAACATTACTCGGGGAATTTCAGACAGATGAACTGGAATGGTATATGTTGGTTCCTGTCAAGAATTGGATCATCTACAATTGGGATTGCTACGCTGAAAAGTGGAACAGCGGCTTGTTGCAGACTTGGTGAGATCGTTCCTTTTTTTTTTATCGTTTTTTGTCAGTTTGTACTTTGATTCCGTGAATCCATGTTTGAGGTTGATCATGTGCCCACGGTTTGAGAAGGAGTAGACTGTGCGTGTGATCGAACGTGACGTTTGTTTTTTTTTTTCGTTGAGTTTTTTTTTATCTAGAATCGGTTGCTGATCTGGTCGAAACCAGGCCCAGGAGACGATTTCTAGATTGTCAGCGCGTTCATTAAGACAGAAGAAGACCTGCGAGAGCTGCATCTCATTGTAACTAGTTCTACCTCCCTGTTATTTCCCGCTGAGAAGCTGTTCCGCCGACAAGTAGAACCTCCATGAGGCGTGCCATCATTCGTCACATCATTCGTCCCATCATTCGTCCCATCATTCGACCCATCATTCGTCCCATAGTTCGTCATATCATTAGTTCCATCATTCGTCTCAGCGCTGAACCTGACAATTGACCACGAAAAGGCTTGCCACATATGTATACTTAGACAAATTAATATAAAAATAGGTGCTCTGAGAGCGATATATACGAGCCTCAATTTTGATATAAATTTGAGTCATAACAGACGCGAAATAAAGCTCAATCAAACGTACTTTTCGTCTCATTTTTTATGTCAAAGATGGATTCCGTCACGTGTAACATTAGTTATTTCTAAGTGTGCATCAAAAATCGACTACATACATCCGAACATTTTATATCTCAAATCGATGGAAGACATTCCGCTCAAATACATAAACCGGACTAGTTTATGTTGATCTTCGTCAAGCTTCGTCTACAATTTGGACTTCTACATTAATACATGTCAAGCTACCTTTTGGTTCAATTGGCTAAACTTGGTGAGTTCGTTCCATTTTGTAAATTTTTATCTTTTCAAACCAGTAACGTTGGGGGATCACCTTTTTGTGGTGCGTTACTGGTATAAGATCTACCACCGAACCCAAGTTGTGACAACTTCAAACTACGGAATTAGGATTTTCCAGAAATCAAAGGATCACATTTTAGCCCTTGTTACTTTTTATGACTTGATAATAGTGATAAGACTCGGGTAGTGGTCACCGCCCTTATGCATTTCTATATTGCATATTTTAAATAAAAAATATTGCTTATGTTCATAGAGTTTACATTATCTTTTTCCCTTTGCCCTTCTTATATTCCTTTCCCTCTTCTCTTTTCAGAAAGCGAGTAATGGCGCTTAGCCATAAGCCATAAAATGCTAGGACAAGAGTTAGTGCTCATGTCCCAACCGTCAGAAGAAAATGGAGTATCACTTAATCTTTCTAGCTTTGATGCTTCCAACGACCAACCAATCATATAATTACCAAAATCGGGTACGAGATGTCCACGTTTCTTCCATTCATTGGATTCTGAAGCATCGTGTTCAGAATTTAAAGTTGGTCCCGGCCCATGTGTGTTTGATTGAATGGGTGCGATATCATACGCAGGTGTGGAAGCTGCCTTCCTGCACATTCGATTACACTAGTTTACAGCATTTTTGACCTCGGTAAGGCGATGATCATTTCCAATGCAAAATCCTACGCTGAATTCAATGCCGTGGTCAGAAAAAATTAAAGTAGAGCCATTTTTGAGATATACAAAAATTTTGATTTTTTGAATTTTTGACAAAAGTACGATTACTAAAATGTCAATATCTTTGAAACTAGTGCACCAATTTTAAATCTTTTTAATGAAAATGAAGCTAAATAAATTTGCTATCGTTCACTAGAATATTATGTCTTAATTAAAAATTTAATTTTGAAGTCATTTAAAAATTTACAGCATTTTTTTTTATTTTTCCTGCGAATTTTCAGGAAATCATTCCATAATTTATTCTTAAAGTCCATTCAAAACCGGAGAAAATAAGCCTTTAATGGATGAAATCGGTTGGAAATTGTCGAAGTTATGAGCATTTTTGTAAAACACTTAAAAATGTTGCTGAAATACAACAGCTTCAGAGTTCCTTTTCTAGGTGTCGTTGTAAGCATCCAAATCGCATGTAAAGTTTTCATGGGAGATTCTTTTCTCTACATATCAATTTGATTAAGGCATATCAGGATTTAAAACCGAGTTGATACAAAAGAAATTTATTTAGGTTTTATTAAAAATGATTGAGAATCGAATGACTTTGTCTTCGATATTTTGAACTTGTTTCTCGAATCAGAAACCAACAATAGTCACCCATCATTGCTTCATCCCAAAACCCTTGGTAACGACGTTCCATCATCTTCATTTGTTGGTGAAAACGTTCGCCGTGCTCATCACTCTCGTCACCAAGATTTTTCGGGAAAAAATCCATGTGAGTATGTAGGAAATGTATCTTCAAAGACATATTCACACCTGTGTTCAGTGAAATAAAAGGATTTGAAATTAATTATATGCAACAAACACAATGCTTTTGATTTATACCTATTTTCTCATAATTTTTGAGCAATTCATCAACGGCTTCCTCATAATCTGGGCTTCTGAAATTTCCTAAAAAGGTTGTGACAACACGCTGGAACGATTTCCTCGCTTCTTCCTCATCTGGTGTCAAAACTGTATTGAATGCGGAATCATTGAGCAGTTTTTTGATCTGTGGGCCACCTTCCTTTATCTTTGCGTCAGATAAATTTGGAAATACTGATTTCAAGTACTGGAATGCCGGCCCTTCTTTTTGCAACGCTTTGACGAAATTTTTGAATAGCCCAAGTTGTATATGTAGTGGTGGAAGTATTATGCGTTCTTTTACCACAAGAGGATCATTTTTAACGTTGTCTTTACCAATTGTGAAATTATCCCGTTTTGGCCAATCTTTTCGGACGTAGTGTTCCTTACGAACTCGACTGTCCCATTTACACAAAAAACACATATATTTTGTGTATCCCTGTTGCAATCCAGTCAACATGGCAACCACTTTAAGATCGGAACAAATTTTCCAATTGTGTTGATTGTAATTTATCAAATTGAGCAATAGAGCTATTGATTCATACGTTTCCTTCATATTAACGGCATGAGCTAATGGAATAGAAGGTTTCTCATTCCCTTGATGCAGTAAAACGGTTTTCAAGCTCAACTTGCTGCTATCGATGAATAAACGCCATTCAGCTGGATCATATGGCTCACCAAACTCTTCAAACAAGCCGTTTACGTCATGGCAAAAACATGCCTTGTCCTTTGTAGAATAATATTTGTCAAATTTCTTGTGACGATTCCTGTGACAAGAAATTTTGACCTCCTTGCTCAGCATGTTGTATTCTTTCAAGCGTGATGCCAGCAATTCGGATTTCTCCTTCGATAAGTCGAGATCTCGCACCAAATCATTAAATTCGGATTGTGTAAACAGTTTTGGGTTTCTTTCCAATTCCACCTCGAAGTCTTCCTCGCATTCCTCCTTGAATTCCTCCTCACTTTTTGTAACGGTCGATTCAACAGAGGGCGCTCGTTTCCGCTATAGATACAGGATACGGGACCGAACTTGAATGTGGAACAGGTTTTGTCATAGAAGCCACTTGTGGATACTCAACTGTTTTGTGACGTCCTTGTTGCTTAACTTTTGTCAAGGAGAAATAACAATCCGTTGCATGACAAAACGGTCGCCGCCATATGGTGGGCATGTCAAAGGACAAATAGCGACTGACAGATAACAAATAAGTGAGTTAGTAAGTAAGACATTAACACTTATCAAAAATAGATGAAGTAAGATAATGTCGATCAGGAAAGAACAAAGCACTACCAAGCTGTACATAAATTGTTTATATGAAAGTTATTCAAAAAATCAATTTACCTTGCGCCTGACATCCACCTAGCCAAGCACGTTTTGCACGAACTACATAATACTTTTGGAATCCACGGTTCGTCAAAGTCTCCAGGATCAATTTTAAAATAAAGCCTGTATGCAGTTTGCAACGAAGCAGTGAAATTGACCGATTTTGTAAATATATAGTTGCCACACGCGTAACAAAACTTTTGAGGATCATTTTTACACTTGAATTCACGTTTTGTCGTATACATCGTTAAGCAATGTTAAAGAAAGAAAGCTGTCAAATTGAGTTGGTTGCGTTAGGTTCTCGCCGAGCGGTCTCACAAACACTAGCGTAAATTAAAATGTTGAAAATATCCCATTTAATTTTGCGTGACAGCTGGTAGTGTTAGTGAAATGCACCGTATGCGTACACGTCCGCAGAAAGGCTTACTGGAAGTGGTGCATGAACCTAGGAGCGGGACAACGGCCAATCTTGGAACATTCAATTTCCATGATTTTACAAAAAATTTCATAACTTCGACAATTTCCAACCGATTTCATCCATTAAAGGCTCATTTTCTCCAGTTTATAATGGACTTTAAGAATAAATTATGGAATGATTTTTTGAATCTTTTTATCCCATTAAAAATGTTGATTAAAACATAATTTTTATGGAAAATTCGCAGGAAAAATAAAAAAAATGCTGTAAATTTTTAAATGATTTCAAAATTAAATTTTTAATTAAGACATAATATTCTAGTGAACGAAAGCTTTTCGTTCATAAAAATAGATTTAAAATTGGTGCACTAGTTCCAAAGATATTGACATTTTAGTAATCGTCCTTTTGTCCAAAATTCAAAAAATCAAAATTTTTGTATATCTCAAAAATGGCTCTACTTTAATTTTTTCTGACCACGGCATTGAATTCAGCGTAGGATTTTGCATTAGAAACGTTGGTCAACCACTAAAGTTCACACTTTTTATGTTGTTTGTAAACTAGTGTTATCAACCATGAATATGCAATATATTAAGCAATTTAAAATCACAGCCAAATTTATTCTGAATAATCTGGAAAATAAATTGCAACGGTATTTATTTCTGCAATTTTCTGGGGGGGGGGGGGGCAACCCAAAGCCATTTAACTAATGGTGTGGTTATTTTCTTAATCGGTGGGAGGTAAGATCAAGAATCACGCATTATTAACAATAAATCCAATATGGCGGCCAAATTAAATATGTCATCCACAATTTTTGAACATGTCAAAGAAAAACCCTAACTTTCCTCTTTACTATGTTGTAAAAACTTTAGGGGTTTTCATCAGAATTTTCAATTTTATTATTTTAATGAATCAATAATAAACAAAAAACCACGCATTTTTGATAACTATAAGAGCCCCTTAGTTACCACGAGGTCCATCGAATAGACCTTTGCAAACCGATTTTTCTAGTTTCATAACTACACCCAACCGGTGGATGTAAGATTCGCTTACAATTATGTGGGATTCATCATCAGAGGATTTAAGTGGAGACCGCATGAACCGAGGATGCAATATACCTAGCTGCGGTCGAATGCAAGAAAATTGGAGACCGAAAAATGTGGAGTGCATTAGTGAGTGAAATTAATTATCTCGAAAAAAATAGGAAGAAGGTTGCCGACTGTACTCGAACAATGAACGTTGCGATTATCAGACCTGTGCTTTCTCCACTGCTCTCTCCATGCTTTTGAATATGGATAGCCTAAAAGCAAACACGAAGCGCTCATTTCCTCTCACACTTGACTTCGTATGCTTTTTCTGATGGAGAGATTCGAGGCAAGTGTGTGCGTCGTTCTACCATGTTATACATAAATGTTGTCCATAACATGTATAACATGGTAGAACGACGCACACACTTGCCTCGAATCTCTCCATCAGAAAAAAGCATACGAAGTCAAGTGTGAGAGGAAATGAAATCAAGGCAAATGCTTGCTTGTGTAGGTGAAAGCACAGACAGAACATGAAATAAAAAAGGCAAAAAACCATTACATCGCCTGCAAGGTCAACTTCTAACATTCGCTGCGATGTTCATAAACACAGGATGATAGGAAATGGAACTAACATTCATTGTAATAAATTTTTGGTTTGCGTGTAGAACTTCGTGTAAAAATTGACCTAGTTTCAGCGAGAATCTCGTCACTCTGGTCAAAATTCAGTACTGCATACAAATTAATGACTGAATAATAGCTAAAACCCACCGAGTCATCAATACCGAAGCATTTTCCGAGCAGGAACGAATATCTCGATACTTTCAATTGGTATGGATTAGCCTGAAATAAGAGGTAAAATATCAACAAATGATAACAAAAAAAAATTTCCCACAATACCATTACAATACCAAATTATGAAAATGCAATACCAAAACAATACCACACAGGTATTCTTTTGGAATCCAAATATCAATTTTTGTTAGCTACGAAGTATTTTGCATGCAGTTTTTTGGTATTATTCTATGGGATTTTACCACCGACGCACAGTGGGACATAGCCATTTGGGACGTACTATTGATTGTGTAGCATTTTGATGTCTTCTAGAAGGTTTCTTCATTTTTTTATTACTTTATTTAAGTGGTACAAATTTTTGCCTAAGCGAGTTAAACACTCATATAAAAAAAAAAAATTTATGTCTTATTCAAATTTACGAACATCTATGGAAATGTTGTAGATGAAGTCATTTTAAGTAACTTTGTCCAAAACGACAATTTTTATCTCTCAAGTGGACGAAGTTATTGGGTGAAAATGGAGTACAAACGGTAGAACAAACAGGTCAGCACTCGTATTTATTTCAGCTACCGTGGAGACATAATTTGTGATTAGCACCGGTCCCTTTCAAATTGTATCATTATTTATGTACGGTCCTTATATTTGAAAAGAACGTTTCACATTCAGCTAGCCATGGCCAATTTTCATTCGAATAATCGATTAACGAACCGAAAAGTAAAATATTTGTAATCGGTTATATCATGCCGACATAAGCATTAACTTCTCCAGAGGATCATCATCACCCATCGTTTCAAATATGTGCTGCACTCTCATTGATGGAAAAATGACAGCACAGCGAACAAAAATAAAGGATTAGTTGGTCAACGAGCAATTAAAAAATGGGACATCTTTGATTTTGGTGTGATTGTTTTGATGAAAAAAAGAGCGCAAAATTTCATCTCTACCGAGGGGGCAGCAAATCCACAAAATTACCTTGCATACGGGGGGTATTCATTGGATGAAAGTTTTTCTTCCGACAGTTTCATCTTAGTATTCTTCTTGGGTAGTACCCCCTTAAAAACCGTGTTTTTACCATAACTTTTTTGTTTGAATTTGCCTTTATTCCAATGTTCTTCAAAATTGTGCAAAATGCTCTAAAAATGCACATTTTTCCCCAAGGAAACAAATTGCTATCTCTTCGTTTAAAGGATAAACGTCCGTTTTTATAATTTTTTAACACTATCTTTATGGGGACGTTTCTTAAAGGTTAGCAGGTATTAGCAGCTAATCCTAACGTTATTTTTTTTTCAACAACTTATACCCTACTGTTACATATACAATTCATAAGGGGATCCAAGGGGATGCCTAATGAATTTTCTAATAAAGTACCTCAATGTTTTATTTCATTTTGTTGTTTTCATGACCATTTTTCCGAAAACGTTCATTAGGGAACTTCTGAGCAACTATGAATACTTTGGTTCTATGAATATCAGAAAAAAGTTTGGGAACTTCAGGGGAATTCGGAGAACTTCAGGCAAGTTTCGGGATCTTTACAACAGTTTCATAAATTTCAGGAAAACGGTGGGAGCTTTAAAAATGTTTCGATATTTTCAATGGATTTCAGAGATATTTAGAACAGTTTCATTTATTTCAGCGTATTTCCTGGAACAGCATCAGGATAATAGAGATAACTTCATTAAAGATTATAGAACAACAGAGCAGTCTTTTTTACTACTACTATTACCTTTAAAAAAAGTTCTGTAAAATTAAAGGATACTCAAAGGGAACCCACGTAACAATTTTGGGTTATGAGGGTTTTGTAGACTATGATTTAGGCTTTTAGAATGCTATAAAACCTCTATAAAGGTTGCAATGTTACTAACGAAGTCACTTTAACAGACTGCGGGAGCAAAAAGAATGATCGCAGAACTTCTGGAAAAGCATAGGGTATTTTTATTTAGAAAGCACGAAAGCTTCAATCTGGTTGATTTAGCTTCAGGATAGTTGCAGTAATTTTTAAAAGTTCTGAGAACTTCCAAACAATAAAAAAATTAACCTTTAGAGATGTTCAGAGAACTTGAGGAAATCTGTAGAAACTTTAAAGAAGGTCCAAGAAGCTCAGTAATGCTAGGTTTTGAGATCTTCAGGGAAGCTCAGAGATCTTAAGGGTAGTCCCAATAACTTTAGGGATATTCCTAAAATTTTAAGAAAGTCCAGACCAGCGTAACACATATTTTTTGATAAGGAAGAACTATACCAATTTTCACGAAATGCAGCGAAAACGTCAGGAAGGTTTAGACTTTCGGGGAAGTTTAAGATCTCGAAAAATTATTCCTGATACATTAAGTGAAGTTTAATGAACTTAAAAAACGAGGATTTCAGTGTAAACCTCTAAATAACTTTAATTATTTCCTTTAGGAAAACTACGGAACCCTTAAAAAAAATCCGAGAATTTAAGGGAAGTCCTTAGAACGCTAGTGAAATGTAAAAAAATTTAGGAAAACTCCAGTGAAGTTTAAAAGATTTTAGTAAAATTTCGAGAACTTCAGGAAAGTTGTAAGAACTTCGGGAAAATTAAAAAAAAAACTCCAGATAAGGCAATGATCATCGGGATGATGCAAAAACATGTTACTTGATGTTTCGTTAAGTTCAGATAAGTTTCAAGTATTGCGGGCACTTCAGGGAAGATCGTTACAGATTCATCAATTTCAGGAAAACTGAAAAAAAAACTTTTAGAAGTTTACAGTTTTTAGGAAGTCTGGAGATCATCAGAGAAATTTAGAAAAGATTTTCACAGAACTTCAGCGAACTCCAAGGATGAACAGAACCAAAAACTGCAGGATGATCACAAGAAGTACAGGGAAGTTTCAAGAAGATCAGGGATGATCAAATAACTTCAGAGCAATTGTATTAACTTCAGGGAAAGTGCTGATAGTTTACAGTAGTTTTGAGAGCTTCAGCGAAATTCTGAATACATCAGGAAAGGAAAATATAACTATTCCATAATATAATGGGAACTTCTGGAAAACATTAGGAATATTGAGAAGCCGAAGTTCCGTGTAGCTGCGCCGGTGGCGTAGTGGTAAGCGTGATTGCCTCTGACCCCAGCAGGCCTGGGTTCAATCTCAGTCAGCTCCACCGGGCCGGGATGTTCTGAGGCATAATAGTAAAGCCGTTGGTCCCCGGTTCATGAGTTGATGGGTCGATAGATAGGGTCCAGGTGTGGAAGCTGCCTTCCTGGCGTCGGTAGCATTGATGCTCAGCACGGAAAACAAGATCGATGGAAAACAAATCAAGAAAAAATAGGAAATTCCCTGAGCACTAAATTTTTTTTAACTCCAGGAAAATTGCGGCAACCTCCCAGAAGATCAAAGAACATCATGGCAGTTCCATTACATGTAGAAAAATTGTTAAGCTTTTAAGATATACTGAAGACTTCAGGGATGTCCATAAATTTTCATGAAAGTTCAACTTTAGAGGAACCTACTTAAATTTCAAGGTAGTTCAGAGAACTTAATTAAAACTAAAGGATCTTAAGGACTGCTTTAAGATCATCTGAAGAATTGCAAAATCTTTAGAAATTTCTAGAAAATCTAGGGAGAATTTAAGGAATCTCTTTTATTATTCTTCAGAATCCCTATCGGGCCTTTGCCCTTTGCCCTCAATACGCGCACCATCGATTTTATTTCTGAATTCTCATGTGATTTGATGTTTTCGTTGGAGTTTTGGTTGAAGAAAAATAAAGGGGGTACCCCCACCCTTATTGTTTACAAATTATTTATTAAAGGCAATGAAAGGAGCATGGTGGGACAGAACAATGGTAAGAGGATTGGATTATCATGGTGAGGGTCAGGCCAACTCTGGTTGGCTAAAGTATTTTACGTCTCTTATATCGATAGCTTTTTTTTTTGTTAATGCTTTATTAATAAGATTTTTAGCCGTAGGCTTATTTATCTCAGATTTATCGATAACCAACAAATTGATTGCATTTTAAGGATGACATTCTTGATATTTTGTTAGTTTGTATTTTTCAAAGTTTTATGGTCAGATAATAGCAGAAAAGGTTCACCAATATCTCAGTGTCAATAAGAAGGAATTGAATTGTGTGTACATGAAGTTATGCATTATTTATAGTTATGGGGGGTAAGGGTTATCAACTGAGTAAACCTTACCCATTTCGATAGAAACGCTATACATGCTATATTGTACGTAGCCCTCCCCCCTTATCTAAGGGGCTACCCCCTATGACCTCCAAATGCCAAATTTTGTTCCATTTGCTTGATTAGTTCTCGAGTTATGCAGAAAATCTCGAACCATCATAAGAACCTTTCCCTGCCCCAAAAAACCCTGCAAATAACCGATAAAACGACCAAAACGACAGCAAACTTAGTTTTCAATTTGATCTCAGGCTTTGCTCGGGTAGATGCTTCATGTTCACTGCTTCACTTCTAAAAACTAATGTTAGACTCACTGCGCAAAAGTTGCTTGTTCACAACTTCAAAGTGCGCCATTTTGAACTAAGGAACAATTGATATCATTCATCGGAGCAAAACCAGTTAACTCACTTTTTGACAACTCCATACAGCATGCATAAATGACTGCGATCCACCCAGAGCCTCAAAATAGCATAGTGCATACAATCTATTCAATTTGTAAGCAACATTGAATGCGACATAGCATGCAAGCTTATTGTCCACTAGATTCGCTAGGTGTCGTAAGTTAGTTCCAGGACGGTATTATAAAGGACAGGTTGTTCTAAAAGTTGCGTCTGTTTGTCTGTCCTAAGGTTATATTGTGGCTCACATCGATTTATAGAGATAATAGCAATGTTTGCATTTGCATAATAAAATATGAACTTTCACCCACAAACAAAAAAAAACTGCAACGGGTATAATCTACCACACATGAAATAAAATCAACCCTCCCCAAAACGAATAACAACATCAAGCTGCCGAAGTTGGTATTTTGCGCACCCTTCGCATTATTCATTACGACTGTCTTATCAATTTGTCCAACTTTGCCAGGTACACACTTGGCGCAATGCATTTCTCCGCGCTATTGGACAGGGAAATATCCGATTTTACGATCCTATATTGAATTATGCGCCGTACCCCCTGCAGTATTTACTAGCACACGGTGGAGCACCAAAATACGAAGCAGGAAAATCAAATTCCGAAATTTACGATCAATAACTTTTTGCCAGTTCGCACAAATATACTTACAAGCCGGGTGCTGTTTCTTCTTTGCCCTCTTCCGTCACTGGGAGCCACTAGCACAGATTTGAGTTTCGCTTTTTATGCGACTATGGGCAGCAATTTTTTGCATCGTTCCAAGTTTCGCATAAATTCAAGCGCATACTACAACGCCAACGTGCTCAGCTTGCTTCATGGATATAGTTTTCGAATGTGTGGCATAGGAAATGAAGAGATTGTATCTCTCCAACCAACCTACCCCCACACAAATAGCGCTGAGCACAACACTCAGTGTGAATAGTGTGGTTGGTCTTGCTGCTTTCCTGCGGCCTTTTCGTATATACTAAGAGAAACTTTTCACTCGCTGTGGCAAACTTAACGATACTCGCTGTGGTACTACCCCATCCCGAAGGTATGTATGAGTTGGTAATTCAATTCTGGTTTTTGATTGGCCCTTTTCTTCGCTCATTTCAGCGATATGAGAATCTCTTTTTCACCATTATACTGCAACAGTGAGTTCCGCCGTTGGATGGCGTACTGTTAATTGATTGACTGTAAATCAAATTGCAACTTGCTTGGTTTTATTCGAGTTGAATCTGTGTGAAAAAAAATATCGTGATTTGTTATTCAAATTGCACACAACGTTGCTGCCGAGCTTGCAGTACCTATCATTTCAAAGCGTACGCTTTATGAGAAACATGGGAGCACAAATCAGAATCACAGTTTTTGCAATACTGTATAGCAAGAAGCTAGTCTTCGTAAAATACCTTTCAATTTTTTTTTTTTTTTTTCTAGACCGTGCATATCGTAGTTGCTACTCCGTTTATAATTAAAACAAGTGGAATTGATCGGAGAACCCATGGATGGCAGTTGGGATTATCTTGTCCACCTTCATTGTACAGGTTCACTAATTCAAGCTATTTATAATAGATCAGCATCGGCGCTGACCACGTCTACAGGGTCCTTCAGGAAGAAGAAGGATGATTAATATAAACACCTTTGTTGTTTTTTTTTTCGTGTTGGGTGTGACCATTACTTTAATCTATTGTGATATTTTCCCAGTTTTTATCTGCTGATAGGTACTGCAATTCTGAGCCAATTTTTCATTAGTTTTCGACCAGCAAACCAATGATGCGTAGGATATTCTGGGCCTTATAACCGTTAAATAAATCCAGTGGACCATTTTTGCCGTTGTTTATAGGCACCGTGTTTACCTCTGCGTCTCTACGACAGCCATTGGATGGAAAGTTGTGTTAGTGTGGCTGGGTCAGGTTATTTTTCATCTGGTTGCATTATGGTAAGTGATCCTATTGGTAAAACAGATTTGTTTATTTAAATGGGGATAGAGAATTGGGCATAAATACTGTACTCGATAAAAATGCAACAGACAAAAATGATCACCATAAATTACATTTTATGTCGGATATTTTTAAAACTCTCAGAGAATAAATAAACATATTGGCTATGTTTTTGCAAAGTTGATTTATTAAACCTCCTCTCCTTGGCTAAATGCCCACACCTTGGATTTAACGCTACCCATCAAATCCTGTGCAACACTTGCTTCATCTTTCTTTCTTACATCTTTCATCCACTTTTTCTTCAAATCCTTGTCGTTTTTGAAGACCTGCCCTGTTTTCCGGAGCTTGCCCTTCGCAATCGCCCAGAATTTTTCTATTGGGCGAAGTTCTGACGAGTTGCGCGGATTTGCCTCCTTCGGCACAAAACCAACATCGTTGGTTTCGTACCACTCCATCACCGGTTTCACGTAATGGCAAGATGCCAGATCCGGCCAAAACAGAGTGTCACCTTCGTAAGACCGGAGGAAGGACAGCAGGCGCTTTTTTTCACACATCGCCTGCCACACTAAGTACTTCTTGGCAAATTTGTCAACCTCTTCTTCCGGAACTTCTCCGGAATATCCAGCCGGAAGTTGCCGATGAAAAACTACTGGCCGATTTTCTTCCATATGAAGATTTTTCAGATGTAAACATTACACTCTAAACTCAAAATTTCATCAATTTTTACCCATGCTATAATAAGTTATACACAAAAGAAAGTGTTGCATTTTTCGAGTACAATCTATAGTGACAAATACAAGGAAAGGGACGGGCTCCCGACTTTATGCGCAGTAAGCAAATATTTTATTAAAACAAAGACGTGTACGTTTACCTAATTTAGACCAGGTGCTGACCTAATTCAACGAATGTCTTCTCACACTGATAATCACCATCACCACATTCAGGCTAGGGGTGGGGTGTCCTATGGGGTACTGGGTGGGGTGTACCTATGGGGTACTATATGAAGATGCCGTCTCCATTTTACTCTGTCATAGCTGCAAGTCATCAGCCAGGTCACAGGTCACCTTCAACCTGGTCGATCCAGCTTGCCTCTTGCGCGCCTCTTCGTCTTGTTCCAGTTGGGTCGCTATCAAGAACCATTTTCACCGAGTCATCGTCCGACATTCTTACGATGTGCCCAGCCCACAGTAGTTACCCAATTTTTGCGATGTAGACGATAAGGGCCTCGCTTAGCTCAGTCGGTTAAGACAACTTCCCTTGGCATAGAGCATGATCAGTGATCACATTGCATATCAAAGTGAGTCTTGTGCTACGAAGTTTTACATACGGACATTGATCTTTAAAAGTGTTTATAACAGTTTTCAAACGACTCAGAGAACCAAAAGCATAGTCAAGTTTTTTGGAAATTCTATGTATTATTACTTTTCATAACATTCTAGTTATAATAAGTGACATAACATAACATAGTTTTTTACGTTCAATTCAATGTAATACCAGCCATATGTGAATGTTTACATTAATAATACAACGTCGATGTGGTGGATACAGCGAATTTAATGATTAAAATATACATATTTATTTGAGCATGTTAGAATCTCACGAAGCAAACAATGATACACCCCTGACAATGTACAGTGTATCGCAAAACTGAGCATTCACCCTAGCGGACAATTTTTTGAAACATGATAAATAGATATATTTTTTTTAAATCTCGGATGGTGGTTGAACAGATGTTTATTGAATTATCGCTATATTTTTGAACTTTATTGGAAGAGCCGGTATGAAGTTAGATTTATTTTAGTAAAACGCTTGATTTTCAACTATTTACCTGGTAGACGAATTTTAGTAAAATTAGTGGCATATGAATGATCTTTAATAGGACTAAAAAAGAGCAAAATTTCTAAAAGTAAGGTTATTTTAATTTCAAGAAAATAAGGATTTTCAAGAAAAAAGCGTTTTTCTAAAAGAGCTCTAACTTTTCATTCTCAACCAAAAATGACCAATATTTTACCAATCATTGATAAATGTATGATGAATTAGCAGCCAACAATTTAGAGACGATTCTTTATACCTTGTGTTTTTAAAGCATTTTTTTTCTAAAATTGAAGGACAGCTGTACAACGGTACTGAATATACTTGAAATATAAAATGAATAAAATTGAACAAAGCCCTGTCACACGCAAAAATAGAAGCTGTTTAATGACTACGATCTTATTGAATGTTTGTCTTGGTGAGAACTTCGATAAAGCGAACTGTATGCAATGAAATGACTCGTTATTCTGTTGGCTATACTTTGAGTCAATGGACGTGTAGAACTCGGCTTGTTTGGTTCACGACAGTCTTGTTCTTTTGTTTCATCCATAAAAGTTCAAAGCGTTGTAAGTCTTATAGCTGTAGGTACATAAGAATTTATAAAATCTTGGCTACTGGTTGATCACAAAGTCAGGATTAACTGATATACTTTCACGCTTTTTTGACTGAACTTTTAAGAAATTAAATAAATTTTCGCTTGTCTTAATTCTCTTGTAATACACCAGTTTTCTTCTCAATGTAATCAGTGCTATAAGTCGTAATTTGAAATCCGTACAACACCTTGTAATCTATTTTATATACACGCCTCGTGCATCTATCAAGGTAAGTTCAACTATACTGCCGCTATTCACATAGCAGTCCCATGTCCTGTGGATTTCCTATCCACATGGGACTGTTATGCGAGTTCCCAGTTTCTACACCTAAGCCAAACGAAGTGTACTTAAAATTAAAGCATATTTATAATGTAGACCGTACATACGATTACCTGTACAGAACCGCAATTTATGATCATTCATTGTAAACTTGGCAATCTTTCCGAAGCGTAATAGAATCTTGCATGTTTCGGTTGAGTGTAGAACACGTTCATAAATCTAACTCATACGTAAAGTGAAAAAAAATAAAATGGAAAACTAATCAAAAATTCCGGAACCAATCCTCTCTTGCTGGAGACGCATGTTCTGAAAACTTCAAAACTCATCTAACAATGTGTGCAGAAAGGACTAACCACCTTGCTGCGGTCACATCTTGCCACAAATCCAATCACATGGAATCATTACACCCGGTCCCATGCAAAACCGCATCCAAGCTCTGACCATGGAGCTTAAATATTGGGAATTGATTCCATCGCTTTCTGTACGCTCAAGCATCATTGCGTGACAGAGAAAACAGTCCAATGGTGCCCGTGCACAGTGGTCTTAAACGCGCGAAAATGAGATCACTTGAGATTTTAGTATGAAAACTTGATTTTAGGTATTTGGCCCTCCCCATGGACATGGAGGTTGACGGTACTGAAGCAAACCCAAGCAACACACATCCATCGAAATAGGTTGCTGCAACTTGATTGTGACTGATATAAGGTGCATACTAGTAACAACTACTATTAAGTGACAAGTGTGCTGCTAGGGAAGGGTTATGTTTAGTCTCTAAATATCTGCAACTATGATGATTTCCCATAGTGAAACATATCACCTTCATAATGTTTCCGTATGCCTCAAACCATTAATTCTTGGTTGTAAATAGAACTTCCATGATGAAATCGGCTGCTTCATGCAGACTGAGCAATTCTGGGAGATCTTATATCTTCTAATAAAAAATTTACATAATCTTTTATTAAAATTTTATTTTATTTTTGCATATAATTTATGTTACAGTCAATTAGCATACGATACAAGAGATTCAGTTTTCGTTTCGCGTAAAATAATCTTTTTTTTTCTTTTCATTAATTAGCTTTCAGTTGATTTTGAAACGTTTTAATTTTTTGGTTTGTTTTTTTTTTTGTGATTTGTTAGATTTCTCGGTTTGGTTAGAAGTTTCGAAACTAACGCATGCCCACATAGGCCTAATAGAAAGATATGTAGAAACAAGTGTATCCTGAAGAATAGCTGCGTGAAATAATTTTGTGAGAATATCTTGTTGATACCCTTATTAAGGCTTGTAGAATGCTTTAAAACCTCAATAAAACTTGCAATGTTACTTGGGTGTAGTCACGTTTTGTCTGCAGTCAATATGTTATGCTATAATAGATAATTCAGCTTTATATAGGAGTAAATTCGATCATTCGGGTGAGACCTTTCCTTTTTATTTATTTACATTTTATTTTAAACATGATTGGAATTAAAATTAAGGAGCTCGGCTAGATTGACCGCTACCGCTTTTGCTTTCTGAGTAGAAGATCGTGGGTTTATTCCCAAGCTCCTCCAAAACAAAACAACTCCAATTCCGTAGCATATATGGGGCCGTCGGTGAGTCGCTGGCCTTCCGTTAAGTCCGTTAATGAGTTTCTCTGACCGCTGCAGTTACTTTTTAAAGACAACATCAAAACGCATATGAAATCTACAGCCGCTGTGACAAGCTGCTGTTAATGTTGAAATAGCTGGAACTCTTCCGAGCATTGAAATCAACTGTGGGGATCAACGACTACCTGCTACCTGCAGATTATCACAACAACACGATTTGAGCTGGCCAAGGTCATGTACCAACTGGATGTGAAGAAAGGGAATGAAACGGCTAGATTGCTTAATCGGCGGATTTGAACACGGTGACACTGATGAATTGACGTTGACGGCACCACCGAAAAATCTTCTCTTCCAGCAAAGATTGACAGTTTCTCTTCTAGCAAAGATTGACAGTTTCTTATGGGAATTTTCCGTGGAGTGAAAGGATAGTACAAAGTCCGTCATGTTTCTTGCACAGCCTGACGTTTGCTTATGGATTTTAACATTGGAGTAAAGAGCTACAGAGTCGCTGTCAACGCCAATGCGACGAAAGCATTCCGCTACTAAAAGCTGGATTTTTCAGTGGTGTCACTGAGGAGCACACGGCCAACCAGAACAACTCAGTGACTGAATTCAATTGCTCATTAGCTATGAGAAACTGCAGGTTTTTCCAAAATTAAGTAAATTTCGTATGGAAAGAAAATGCTCTGAGTCAATTGAATTCAGTCGCTGAGTTGTTCTTGTTGGCCGTGCAGGTGGATTCATTCAAAAAATGCTCTGAAAAAATCGATTTCTGCTAGCGATTGTTTTCACCAATGTTGCCATTTTCCACCACCTAGTCTGGGTCCAGCATATCGTTGCCACATTAAAATAAAAGTCAATTAAAACTAGCCTAGCCGATTTAAAAGTGTTCAGATCAAAAAACTACACACTTAGAAATTTCTAATTTTACACGTGACGGAATCCAACTTTGAAATAAAATATAATACGTAAACAAACATGTCATGTAATATTAAGTGCTACGAGACTGAAAAGTTCGTTGTTCGACGACAAGTACGTTAGATTGAGCTATATTTCGCGTCTGTTATGACTCAAATTTATGTCCAAATTGACGCTCGTATATGTCACTCTCAGAGCACCTAAATTTACATGATTTTTTCTAAGTGTGTACAACTAATTAGTAAAGGGCCTTTCCCCCCCACAAAATTACAGTGACATATCGTCACAGAAAGCCGGCGCCGGTGGTGTAGTGGTAAGCGTGACTGCTTTCTCACCCCAATGGGTCTGGGTTCAATCCCAGCCGAGGTCGGTGGGATTTTTCTGAGGCATAAAAATCTCTGGTCACGTCTTCCTTCGGAAGGGAAGTAAAGCCGCTGGTCCCGGCCCATGTGTGTTGAATGGGTGCGATATCCTACGCAGGTGTGGAAGCTGCCTTCCTGCATATTCGATTGCCATCAATGGATGGCAAACGATGTCCGTCGGTGATTGGCACTAGATTGTGAAACAGAGACCGACGTTAAATAAAGGAATGAATGAATATCGTCACGAAACTCACTAACGATATCTCGCAAGCTACACGACGTTAGGCATATGGACGTTAGGCATACGGACGTTAGGCATACGGACGTTAGGCATACGGACGTTAGGCATACGGACGTTAGGCATACGGACGTTAGGCATACGGACGTTAGGCATACGGACGTTAGGCATACGGACGTTAGGCATACGGACGTTAGGCATACGGACGTTAGGCATACGGACGTTAGGCATACGGACGTTAGGCATACGGACGTTAGGCATACGGACGTTAGGCATACGGACGTTAGGCATACGGACGTTAGGCATACGGACGTTAGGCATACGGACGTTAGGCATACGGACGTTAGGCATACGGACGTTAGGCATACGGACGTTAGGCATACGGACGTTAGGCATACGGACGTTAGGCATACGGACGTTAGGCATACGGACGTTAGGCATACGGACGTTAGGCATACGGACGTTAGGCATACGGACGTTAGGCATACGGACGTTAGGCATAATGTACGGTAGGCATAATGGACGTTAGGCATAAAGGACGTTAGGCATAATGGACGTTAGGAAAAATCTACCCGATGAATTCCAGAAGGATGATAATGGGGGACTGTCTATTGATTGCTGACATCGGTGACAATAATGAAAAAGCCTTAATTTTTGGGACTCATGAAACCTTACGAAGTCTTGGACAGGCAAAGTATTTGGTTGTAGATCGTACGTTTGCGACAGTTCCTTGTTTGTTTCGGCAACTCGTGACTGTTCATGGAAGTATCGCTCCCTCACATCAGCAGACGGTTCTGCTAGTATTCATTCTGATGACAACAAAAACATAATCGTTGTATCGAAAAGTATGGGAGTAAATTCTGGAAGCAGCAGGTATGATTTTTGTTATTGAATGAAAAACCACAGAATTCACCATTCTTCATTTCATAAGCTGTTCTTTGGCATCATCTTTTATTCAACCTTAGCTGTTTTTTTATATTGAATGAAAAATCATAGAATTCGCCATTCTTTATTTCATGAGCTGTTCTTTGAGGAAAAACTTTTCTTCATTGACATTTCCGGTGAATTTCAAGATTAGGGCGTAAAAGCTTTTGTAAACAAACAGTTCATTTGACGATTTCTCGCGAATTAAAGCTCAACCTAAAAAACTAACAACACAAACAGGTAGATGAATGGTCCCTCTATCATTTGGTATAGTTTGTTCACGAGATTTTTCTTTTATTCACGACAAATCAGCGATTGACATGTTTTTTTACAAAAGCAATTACGCCCAAATCTCAAAGTTATATTACAACAAATGTGTGCTTTATTATTTCTAGATGCGTTTGATTTCAAGATGTAGTAAAAAACTATGCTGAGTTTTTATTGCCAGATTACTTAACCGTTATCGCTACTAATCTAGGATCTAAGTAAATATGAAGTTACATCACTTATGATTTGATAAATAATGGATTTCATTGTTTACTATGCTCGAAACAGGTTTCTAGAGTTGCACAGTGGCAAGGTAGTTTATGCCTAACGTCCGTATGCCTAACGTCCGTATACCTAACGTCCGTATTCCTAACGTATTTATGCCTAATGGGGTACACTCGTCTCAAACAGTGTTGCATACAAGTTCGATAGAATGTATAGAAACGTCAAAATGATCCGATGCCAGCACTACGGTAGGGTATACACACAACTAATTATATTTAAATTGAACGTTAAATACGTGAATCAAAAGGGTTTCCTACTCCGCTCTGATCTGCGGTCAAACACCACAGCTAGCTCGCTCAGGGAAAACTAGGGCCAAAAACGATATATCGGCACTTACCTTATCCAAATAGACCTCACAGTAAACGGGTTCTTGACGATAAGCGAAACACAGAATTTACGAGTTAATGGATGTATTAAAAGAAAACGTGGTGGAATTCATCATTTCATTCTATTCATTATTGGTATAATTTCACACAATATTACGATTTGCGCAAATACATTTTCGTTGGCTAGCATTCGTTGCGGCCGTTGGACGGATGGGCACCTTGAAGATATCGGTCGGACTGATGGACCGTGCGTTAAACATGGGTGGACATTAGACTGATACAAAATTTGAAATTTTCACTCCACAGTGCTTAAACGGTTCCAAATTCGATCCTAATTAGCCTCCCAAAATTTAAACTCGCTTGGTAAGAAACTGACTTGGCACAAACCATTTCAAATTTATATGGGAATTACTATGGGAAAACTTATGTTTTTGTTCATATCTATCTAACAATGCACTACATCACTAAGCCTTTAAAAATGATAACAGTGATTATAGCAAATTTTCTCAGCTACAACTTTGTTCAAAACCACTTTTCAATCAAATGTAAGGAACAAAAGTTATTAATGATTCAAGTCACTGATGTCTTATGATTGTGCTCATTCAACTGTTCAGCACGCAACATTGGTGTTTCTGGTGCGAAGAATATGTCACACTGCAGAATACAGTGTTGCCCACAGAACAGCTGCTTGATCATGCCATAAGATTATCAATCTCTTAAACAATTAATAACAATTTAATTTGACATTTGGCTGAAAAACGATGCTGCGCAAAGTTGTAGCTTAGAAAATTTCCCATAAGAATAGTTACAGAAATTTTCGAAAATAAAAATGGGTAGAAGACAATGAACAAAAAGTTTGGTTTTCCCATAGTAATTTCCATATAAACTTTGAATAGTTTGTGCCAAGTCAGTTTTTTACCATCTTCTTCTTATTCGCATTTCAAGCTTATTGCTTAGCGCATACTAGCTTATTGCGTGCTCTAAACTTAGTGTTCTAAATGCACTTCCACAGTTATTAATTGAGAGCTTTCGATGCCAATTACCAATGCATAAATTTGTATATTGTGGGGCAAGCACAATGATACTCTATGCCCAGGGAAGTCGAGAAAATTTCCAACCCGAAAGATTCCCTCGACCGGACCGGGAATTGAACCCGTCGCCTCCGGCTTGGTAATACCTTGCCTTTACTGACTAGGCTATGAGGCCCCCGGTTTTTTTTACCAAATGAGTTTAAATTTTGGGAGGCTAATCAACACCTGATTTGAAACCGTTTGAGCACAGTGGAGAGAACATTTCAAATTTTGTATCAGTCTAGTGGACATACCTTAGCGTGCGACTCGCCGGTCACGATGGTGGTGGTACAGCTGCGTCGAACTTGATCTCGTGATCACGGTGGTCTTCTTCTTTTCTTTCTTTTATTTAACGTCGGTCTCTGTTCCGAAATCTAGTGCCAATCACCGACGGACATCGTCGGTGATTGGCACTATATCACTCTTCGTCGATGATAGCACGTTCAACGAGGTATCGTCACCCCCGTGGGATGATCGACGACAGGGTAGAGGGACCGTTTGTTGACGGACAGTCGTGGCGGACTCAAACGGACACTAGTTTTTTTGTATCACTGGTGTACAAGGAGTGGATTTTTCTGAGGGTAAGTCGCACAAAAATTGAATCGGGCATGCGTCACGCTACCGGACCTCTAGCGGTACCAGACAATCACAGCCGGTCTAAGTAGCCGCACTTTTGGTTCAAAAAACACATCAGCGAATTCAGATACACTTTACTTTTTCGCCCGATTGTAACACATCGGTTTGTAAACATACTGTTAACAAACCTCGCTAGTGGATTTTCTTTGGTAATTCCAATTCCAATTCCACATGTGTGGCACTCCTTATTCCGCGACTCTCCCACTCACATCTAGCCAATCTCTCTCACCATACAACGCATCTAGTCCAATTTCTCCAAATCGGGGGTATTCAGCAAACGCACGGTCTCGTTGGTAGCGATCAACCTCGTACCTATTCAGCGGTGAATTTCGTAATGACAGTTATTCTACCCTACCTAGTTTCGTTTCTTGAGAGTGATTTTTGTATGTCGCGTTAGGATTAATTGCTTTCCTAGCTATAAGGAACATAAATCAAAGTAAATTTACTTGTGGCATCCACCACCATCTTTTATCAGCAATTATTTTAAATTCTGTTGGGGTTTTTAGTAGTAAAATAAATATTTTTTTATATAATTCAAATAGTTTAATAATTCAGTTTGCCCAATAAATGTTTTTTTAAGTTATCCTAATTAAATAATCACTCTCACTTCCACGATCGACTGTGCAAACGGTTACAGTCATCAGGACCCGATAATTCAGCCGTGCTACATAACTAGCATTGGAAACGCGTCATGTTGTCGGTGGGCGACAACATTCGCCTGTATTGAACAATCGACCATGGGACTCCATTGGAATGGTTGCTTGAAGGGAGAAAAGAAGGGAAACAAAACATGTTTCTTTTTTTATGTCTTCAGGTCTTTCTGGACAGGATTAGAACCCGTTGGTTACAGACGATTGAGAAGAACGAGTTACGTCTGTTTGCCTGTGGTGAAAGGGATGCAATTGTGGCAACCGGTCCTTCTAAGAAAGTAGGGTAGATTCATTGGGATGCCTGGTGAGGTGTAATTTTGCATACGATTTTGAAAATAATTAGTGATTGCTTGCTCTTGTTGGCACGGATTGAATTATTGATTCGGACAGATATTGTTGATGTACTTTTTCAAATTCATACATTCTGTCAATGGATACAACAAGGTACTCATAAAAACTTTTGAACACCTAGTTCAGGTGCACGTTACCTGATCTGTCACCATCTAAAAATTTTATTTTGACTATATAACATTATAGAACATGTCAATCTTTTTGTACAAGCACCAAAAAAGTAATGGTCAAAAAACTGAAAAATTATGCTAAACTGCCTAAAATGTGACGATGTTTGATACAAGTTTGCTGAAGATACCAACGCATTATATTGACAATTGTAGATTTTCCATCTCACTTCAAGGGGCATTAATGTATGTATGTATGTATGTAAGGTAGCCACCATCCCTTCAAAGATCTTGTCTTGTATGCAGCTCCACTTAATAGCAAGATCAATTTGGGCTACCGATCTGAATTCACAATATCGCTGTATGAAGGGCCAAAAACGGAGGGGTGGACCCGTAAGCAGAGACACTTACACGAAATCCACGGGAATTTAAGAATCTCCTTCCAACGATACGATCCAACAAATCGAATAACACAATTCGCAATACTTATTAAGCTTCCTACAGGATGGTTTGTAAAGAAGGGCGCGTCAATCTCACTGAAACTGTTGAAGTAGAATTCACACCACCACAATCGAATCGGTAGGATAAAGAAAATGATAGTGTTTATTCCCTCCTAGACTCCGGTTGTCATACCACTCCATCGTCCAGTCCCAGGTCAAATGATACCCTGATGCTCCCTCCCAACCCAGTATTTATTTATATAATGAAAATATATGTTGTGGAGAAATGAAATATATCAAACCATTAAATATGAAATAAAATGAGTATAAATTTATATAGGTTAAATAGTTGATATTCTGCAATGAAAATAATAATTATTTTACATAAAATAAGATGCAGCTCTATGTTTCCTCAGCTCACAATATCAAGTGGATGTAACACTGAAATGTTATGGTTATATAAAGTTAATATATATTTTTATCTTTAATTACTAATAACGTAAGGATGTAAATGTAAAGTGTAAAGTGTCATGTATAATTAACATGACTAACAAAAAAAAATGGGATTACGAGAAAAATAAAGGAAAGATCTCACCCGATATGTTGCAAAGGAATCCATGACATCACGATGATTTCGAAGAGCTCCAATAGATATGCTGCCGCTACATCTTTCAACCGGTGTTAAAAACAGCATTAATTTAAAGAATACATTTGAATATAAAAGTTAAAAATTTAATGTTTATGAAATATATAGTGAAATGCAATATATGATAATAAATACGTATGAAAAATTACAAACAACCTAGATTTTATTTTTAAATCCTTTAACCAGGGTGACCAGTGAATTTTCATTTTGAAATTCCCGGGTTTTTACCGGTTTTCCCGGTTCAAATCATAAAAAATTCCCGGTTGTTAATATTCCAAAAAAAAATGAAATTGAACGCATTTTTAAGAACGTGCTGAAAGGAATTTACTGAAAAGATAAAAAAAAAAGTGATTTAAGAAGATTTCCAAGATTCTGGAGCTTTAAAATTTGTGTAGAGTCTGAAACTAGAACTTTTATTTTAAATTTGTGATTAATAACAATCTTCGTCATGCAAGATTTGGAGTAAAAATAATTAAAATGTGAGATTTTTAACAAATTTCAAGATCACAGATTTGAAAAAAAAAAACCTACTTATGAGTCGTGGAGTCATAATTGTCACGCTCTGAGACTTGGAAGCATTATAAGGGTTGTAAAACATTACATAACAATCTATAGAATCTAGCGGGAAAACCCTGGAATTTATAGTAAAATTAAAAAGAATTCAAAGTGTTGATTTCAAACAAATATTGAGAAGGATTCCCACATAATTTTAGAAGGAGAAGTTCTGAGCAGATTTCCAGAATTATTCTGACATGAAATCCTTAGAAATTGTTAGATGAATTTGGAAGGATTTCTGTGGAGAAGAATGCAAGTTCTAGATTAAATTGCTAGGTAATTTTAGAAAATTTCAAAAGGAGGGGAAAACAAAACTTTGCGGAAAATCCCTACGTGTTTCTGAGGAGATTTGTATGACAGATGAATTTTAAGAAGAATTCCAAGAGAATTATGATCATAATTCAACAAGAAGCAGAGTTCTAAGAGTGTGCTGGCAATAATTTCAACCCTAGTGCGAAAGATTCATCACAGAACTCAAAAAAAAATTGATTGCAAAAAATTTGTTTAAATTCTTTAAAATACTCCAAGCGGTTTCTAAATAAATTTTCGAAAGATTACTGCTGTTTTAAATAGAGTTAAAAGAAAATTTTGAAAAGATTTATCAAGAAATAAAAGTCTCCGGATAGGCTCAAGGGAATTTTAAGAAGGATTCCAAATAAATTCTTATAAGGGGTTGCGAGGAAATTCCAAAAAGAATTCAACGGTAATTATGACCCGGAGTGTTTTTTGGATTCAAAGTGTTTTTATGTTACTTCATACGCGAAGTTAACGATTTTCAGAGTTGGTTGGAAATGCTAACATGAAGCCTCAGTGTGATGATCCACTAGCTAGAGAATGATCCTTAGAAGAGGGTAGGTGGATAGTTCCGCTAGAGTACTTCAAGGGGCATTAATCAACTTAAAAGAAAAACGTCAGAAGATCGTACTCAAAATTTTAAGATACTAAAGACATTACATATTCAAAAGTAAAGTTTTACAACTCAAAAGACGATCCAGCTCGGAACTGAAAGTCTCTATAATAAAATAAAATCTCTAACGATCATGTTTTTTCGTGTGCCATGGGGTTAAATGGCCCTACGTGATTTGTTGTCACTTTTATATATTTTTTTGTTATAGTCATTGTAACACTCTCATCATTAGTGACTTGTCGGGGGATGAGATTTGAACTCGTACCTTTGGAGTGCGAGGTATGGATGTTAACCACTACGTTGGGGCCATCCCCTCCACTCCAAGACTGAGAAAGCCGTTAATCTTAACTTTCTTTTTCTTGTTCTAGGCTTTTTACGCTTCTGTAAAGAGCTATCAACCCAGTGTTCTAGATGAACTCCCTTCTTCTTCTTCTTGTTTGCATTTCAAGCTTATTGCTTAGCACATATTAGCTTATTGCGTGCTCTCAACTTAGTGTTCTAATGCACTTCCACAGTTATTAATTGAGAGCTTTCGATGCCAATTACCAATGCATAAATGTGTATATTGTGGGGCAAACACAATGATACTCTATGCCCAGGGAAGTCGAGAAAATTTCCAACCCGAAAGATTCCCTCGACCGGACTGGGAATCGAACCCGCCGCCTCCGGCTTGGTAATACCGTGCCTTTACTGACTAGGCTATGAGACCCCAGATGAACTCCCACAGTTATTAATTGAGAGCTTTCTGTGCCAACCAATGCCAGAATTGGTATATTGTGAGAATGGGAAAACTACGAATCAGCAGTGCCATTTAAGTCCAATGGTACATTTTGTAGTCTATTCCCCTACATATCCAAGGTCTATATTCACACTGCCTTATTTCAATATATATAGAACCACCATGGAGGCATGGAGGTCCAGGTGCTAAAAATCTAACCACTGATTTTCCGAAAAACTGAATATATAATTAAAACGACTAATGACAAACACTCGTTGTCCACATCAAACCTCCACGCACGCTTGCAACGTCACTGCAATTGATCCCAGATGATTTGTGAAAAATCCTCATTGAAATGTTACATTGCAGACATATCGGACATATCGGATTCCCTTACCTTTCATTGTAGGCAGCTAGCAAAATGTTGAAACAGAATACCATTTACAGGAATGCCCCAAATTGCGTGGTGGGCGGTGCAGTCCACCCATCGCTAATTCTCGGCAGTCCTGCAGCAAATTTAACTGTTTTTTTTATTGTGATTATTGATTAGTATCAACCATATATGTCACCTACATAAAATCAGCTCACTTGGTTGTAGAGCAGCCAAGAAATATCGGTGGGTGAACTGCACCACCCACCGCTCTATTCGGGGGATTTGTGTACATGTTGGCTTATCGACGTCTTTCCTCTGCGGTATCATAATTATGCAGCAGCAGCAGTATCATCCTCATCATTACCACTAAGGATCACCCTTTAACATTCACCCGCTTGACCTTGCACGATTCAGTGTGTAAAGTAAACAAGCTAAAATTTAATTAAAATTCAATTAACTTGTGTCGAAAGCCATGCTCGGATGAAACGTACTAAGAAACTCTTTCCAGACCTGCAAGTGAGTTTTGTCTTGCAAAGTTCAAGTCTGTGGGTTTGCTGGTTTTTGCTTCTTCTGATTGAGGGATATTTCGTGCTTCATGAAAGGATTGAGGTTCAGTGCGACTACGAAGACGACGACGACGAGAATGATTTTGAATTTAGTCCAATGATGATGGAGAAAGTCATCTAACGAGTAGGGAATATTACGGATTGCGTGGTTTAAAATTAAGACGATGACGATGACGGCTTACGGATGAGCTAATGACACTACAAAGCACATTTTGAAACGAAGAGCGGTTGGCCGCAAACAAATCCAGTTTACGGTGACTGCTTCCCTACATTCATCGCTAGCGAATGAACCCTAGTTTCACGATGTGCATACTAATTACGCTAGCTGTAATTGAAATCGCAAACAAGGTCAGATACCTTGAAGGAAAATAGATGATTTCCATTCTAGACACACTTCTGGATGTTGTTTTAGACAACGATACTTCGTACTGTTGATGATACCGGTCATGATAGTAGAATAAGTTGGGATGGAATTGTTCACAAACAAACGATGCACGAAGCGTTAGAATGTACCTACCACAATAACAGTGAAAAACATCACCGTCATCATGAACGATGGCATGACTTTTGAACAAAAAACTAGCAAACATCACTATCCTGACCAAACGTTTGGAATATGTTTACATTTGATATCTTAATGAAAGCTTCAATGTATGTTGAAACAAACGGTGATGAATGGATGATTTAAACATGAAAGCAATTTAAATTAAAGGCATTTTCACTGACATGTATTTGCAAACGTGAATTTTAATCAAAATCATTATTTTGACATTAATTAAATCGAATGGCAGAGGCTGTTTGAATGGATTTTAGCATCATAACACTTCGCTAATTGCATATAAGCGATTCCTTAGTGTATTAGCTTCAAGCTGATTTGAACTGCCGATAATGTATTTTCCTAGATTTTTGTTGTTCTGCTTATTTCGAGTAGCCAACAAAAAAACACACCTGTCCAACTAGCAGTTCAAACCAACAAGGTGCCAAATAGAAACAACTAGCCAACAATAGTTCAGTCGGTAAAATCGCAGCTACAAAGCAAGACTTTGCTGGTGGTGGCTGGGTTAGAATCCCGGTATGGTCTAGAAATTTCCCGGGTTGACAAATGTCTCGACATCCCTGGGCATTAGACTGATGCAAAATTTGAAATTTTCGCTCCACAGTGCTCAAACGTTTTCAAATCAGGTCCTGATTAGCCTCCTAAAATTTAAACTCATTTAGTAGGAAACTGACTTGGCACAAACTATTCGAAGTTTATATGGGAATTACTATGGGAAAACCAAACTTTTTTTTCATTGTCTTCTACCCATTTTCCATATTGCTTTTTCGAAAATTTCTATAACTATTCTTACGGGAAATTTTCTAAGCTACAACTTTGCGGAATATTATTGCTCAGCCAAACGTCAAATTAAATTGTTATTAATTGTTTAAGAGATTGATAATCTTATGGCATGATCAAGCAGCTGTTCTGTGGTCAACACTGTATTCTGCAGTATGACCAACCGGTGAACTCGTGTTTATTTCAGTTACCGTGTGGACGTAATTTGTGATTAGCCCCGGTCCCTTTCAAATTGTATCATTAATTATGTACGGCCTTATATTTCAAATGACGTTTCACATTCATCTAGTGATGGCCGATTTTCATTCGAATAATCGATTAATCGATTAACGAACCGAAAAGTAAAATATTTGTAATAGGTTATATCATGCCGATATAAGCATTAACTTCTCCAGAGGATCATCACAGATCGTTTCAAACATGTGCTGCACTCTCATTGGTTGAAAAATGACAGCACAGCGAACAAAAAATAATCGATTCGTTGTTAATCGAGTTATAAAAAAATGGGTCATCTCTGATTTTGGTGTGATTGTTTTGATAAAAAAAAGAGCGCAAAATTTCATCTCTACCGAGGGGGCAGCAAAACCACAAAATTACTTTGCATGCGGGGGGTATTCATGGGATGAAAGGGACCGTAAAAGAGGACACAAAAATAGAAAGTTTTTCTTCTGACAGTTTCATCTTAGTATTCATCTTTGGTATGACATAGTAGCCAGCATATTTGTGCTCTATTCTTCGCAACAGAAACACCAATGTTGCCTGCTGAACAGTTGAATGAGCATAATCATAAGACATCAGTGACTTGAATCATTAATAACTTTTGTTCCTTACATTTGATTGAAAAGTAGTTTTCAACAAAGTTGTAATTGATACATTTGCTACAATCACTGCTATCATTTTTAAAAGCATACACAGCAAAAAAATAATTTTGATATCACATCAAAGTGGATGCACTACAATCATGTCGAAAATTTCATGTAATTTTTATGACCACATAAATAAACAAATGCAGTAAAAGCAGCGTAATGTCAGTTCATGCATTGTATTAATGATAATTTTGTCCTTTTTAGCAAGTAATATTACACCATATTTTCGACATGATTGTAGTGCATCCACTTTGACGTGATATCAAAATTATTTTTTTGCTGTGTAGTGATGTGGTGAATTATTAGATAGATATGAACAAAAACATAAGTTTTCCCATATTAATTCCCATATAAACTTGAAATGGTTTGTGCCAAGCCAGCTTCTTACTAAAGTAGTTCAAATTTTGGGAGGCTAAGCAGGACCCAATTTGGAACCATTTAAGCACTGTGGAGCGAAAATTTAAAATTTTGCATCAGTCTACTGGGCATAGAATATGATTGTATTTGCCACACAATTATTCTAATGCAAAAAAAAAACTTGGGAAAAAATGTTGTGATGTGCTTTCAGGAAAATTAAAATGATCCAGGATTGGAAAATTAGAGGATTGTAAGACTTAAAACTAACTTAATTTTAATACAACTAGAAAAAACGTGAAACTTGAAGATAATCCCTAGAGTTTTGAAATGTTCTGGCACCCTGGATAAATTTTTTAGGGGATCATGGGTCAAGTGAGCCAACATCAGGAGGTTCATAGCAACAAAAAAATTATTTAATTGTTTATGTGAACTTAAATTCTAAAAAAGGACATTCATGCAGTGAAACATTATAAAGAATGCAAACTTTTATGCAAATCTGTAATGGAATCTTATATTTGCCAGTTGCGTTATATGGTTTGGTATGCTGCTCGGAACAACATTGCGATCAGGCGGAAGATATATAACTCCAACGCTAGCTGAACAGTTAATTTCAACTTCACCCAAATCTGACATTGGCAGGAGTACGATCAATACAGCTATTTAGATCTGCTGATACTTAGATGGTTATGGATCAGATTTCACCGGAGATATATGATCATTATCTTGGTTGCTAAGGGTCGTTTTATCAATTCTAAAAGTGAATACTTAGGGCTGCTGTTGACTTTCTGTACTGTTTTTTGAACTCTTTATTTGTTCCAAATTCAAAATAAATTACATTTCATTTTAACCTAGGTGCTCCAGTTACTACAGTAACTTACCAGCCTTATTTATGATGTTATGATATATATCTAAGTGTGTTTACATTGTTCCTGTCTTGGCAATTCAGTATTATAAACAGGTTTTCCATGCCTGCATGCCAGATTAACAATTGAAATCCTAAAACTAAAAACTAAAACTAAATCTTATCTAAGAATAAAGGGAACTAATCGTTGCAATTGAGGATTGCACCGATTTTAGCCTGAAATTATTAATTATATTGTTGGACTTTTGTTCTAAAGTCTCAACATTCGAAAATCTATGTACCTCGGTAGTGCTATGCCAGGGAGGCAACTTCAAAATCATCTTCAGATCTTTGTTCTGAATCCTTTGAAGTGCTTTTTTTCTGGTAGTGCAACAACTAGACCATATTGGCACAGCGTTAAGCATGGCCGGTCTAAAAACTTGTTTAAATATTAGAAGTTTATTCGTCAGGCAAAGTTTGGACTTCCTGTTTATAAGAGGATACGAACATTTTATATATTTATTACATTTGGCTTGAATGCCCTTAACGTGACTTGACCAGGAAATTGTAACTAAGTTCATAGTGACTATGTGACTACTACTAGGTTTCAAAAAGGAAGTTCTAGGCTCATGTGGAAATATTATAAGTTGAGTTTTGCGTTGAGAGAAATCTACCATTTTTGTAAAAAGAAAAGAAAATATCTAAACTTTTCTGCAGTCTGCTGCAAATAATACGAAGACTTCTTCCTTTTGCGGAAATGCCTGTGTCATCAGTGAACGAAGATTTGTGGCAACCCTGAGACAAATCAGGGAGGTCCGAAGTGAAAATGTTGGACAATATAGGCCCAAGAATACTACTCTAAGGAACTCCAGCGATAACAGGTAGTTAATCAGATTTGGAGTTTTGATAATTTACCTGCAGAGTTGTGTCAATTAAATAATTTTGAATTAATTTCATAATATAGAGCGTAGAATTAAAAAAAATCAATTAAGCAAACAAACCTTCATAACAAACACTGTCGAATGATTTTTCTATGTCTAGAATAGCAACTCAAGTTGAGCAGCCTTCATATTTGTTTGAAAAAATTAAATTGGTAACGCTCTTTGTATTAAAATCACCAATAATGAAGAATTAAGATCTATCCCGAGCAGGAACGAATATCTCGATACATTAAATTGGTATGTATGAGCCTGACATAAGAGGTAAAATACCAAAAACTAATACCAAAAAAATATTCCCACAATACTGTTCCAATACCAAATTATGATAATGCAATACCTAAACCATACCACACAGGTATTCTTTTGGTATCCAAATATCAATTTTTGTTATGTACGATTTTTTACGAATCTACGAAAATTTCTGCTTTAACCAACCGATCGCACCTCACTAACACAACTATCCTCCCCGTGAAAGCCGTGGAGATGCAGAGGTGTATTCGGTCTCTAGTAACAACAGACGTCGAACTAATCATCCTTCCTTCCCCCAAAAGCTCATGAGGACGTGGCCGGCGCTGATCTATAAATAGATTGATTTAGTGTGCTTGTTGGAAGATAGAAAGCTAATCCCATGCACCACACGTGGTTCTCAATTTTGCCAACATGGCGTGTGAGAACGTCGGATTCTCTTGCTGCACGAGCAAAATTTTGACGCGCTGCTCCTCTTACTTGGACGTCATTTTGAAAACTGGAGAGCAAACGGTGAAAACACATCATAACAACCATTGTATATACACTCAACTTCCAAATGCAGCATTACAGGTTTTTTTAATGCCTTTTTAACAGAAATACTCCAATTTGAAGTTGACCAATTTTTGCGCGTTCCTGTTGGCCTATGGATCTAAGATTGGGCCCATCGCTAAAAATCAACTATTTAGGGACGATACATTTGGATATTTTTGGTCGCTATTGAAAATTTAGTCGATTGCTGAATTTATGTATGGGCCCAAATTTGGGACATTTAGGCCGACATTACATCCATTTCCCCTATATCAATTATTTCGAAGAGAACGAATCAATCATACGTTTGGTGCGACAGTTTAGTTCAAAAGCTGCATAACAAAGTCTATAATAACGCACAATATCTTCCATTCTTCTCAAAAACAAAAGGCGTGCTCCAGCGAATCAATTTTTTCTGCCTTCATGCGTATTTTAAAGTGAACCCAATGGCATTTCAATGTGATTGGACGAAATTGAAACTCATAAAGGGTGTTACGGTTAAAATTTGGTCGACTTAAACTTGACACATTTATTTTAATCGAGCATGTAAAGACCATGAACACCCCTCATTTTGTAGGTGTGTACGTGCAGAATGCTGCCTCCATATTTCCAAAACAACATGTGAAAAGGGCATACAAGCTTTTTGTAAACAAACCTTTGTAGGCCCTTTTCTCACCAACCGAGGGTCGCCCACGAAAACCAGCAATATCATCGGGAAGGGGAAAGTGTCCCCTACCCGGTGATGTTAAAGGTTTGCGTTGGTGTCCTATGGGTGGTGAGAAAAGGGCATAAGAAGGTTTGCTTACAAAAAGCTTGTATGCCCTTTTGACATGTTGTTCTGGATTTATTTTGACATCTGCTATTCAGATATCAAAATGGCGTCCAAGTAAGAGAAGCAACGCATCATAATTTTGCACACGCATCGCGAAAATCCGAACTACTCGCACTACAATTCCAACAGACTTCAAACAGCTTCCTAAGCGGTGCAGGTGGTGTAGGGGAAAGCGTGATTACCTCTCTCCCCAGCAGACCTGGGTTCAATCCCAGTCGGCGCCGCCGGGATGTTCTGTTGCATAACATCTTTGATAAAGCCGTTGGTCCCCGGTTTATGAGTTTGATTGATGGGTCGATAGATAGGGTCCAGGCAAAGATGAATACTAAGATGAAACTCTCGGAAGAAAAACTTTCTATTTTAGTGTCCTCTTTTACGGTCCCTTTCATCCATTGAATACCCCTCGTATTCAAGGTAATTTTGTGGTTTTGCTGCCCCCTCGGTAGAGATGAAATTTTGCGCTCATTTTTATCAAAACAAACACACCAAAATCAGAGGTTTCAAATTTTTTAATTACTCGATTAACAACTAATCGATTTTTTTTTGGTCGCTGTGTTGCCATTTTTCCACCAATGAGAGTGCAGCACATGTTTGAAACGATCGGTGATGATCCTCTGGAGAAGTTAATGCTTATATCGGCATGATATAACCAATTGCAAATATTTTACTTTTCGGTTCGTTAATCGATTAATCGATAATTCGAATGAAAATCGGCCATCACTAGATGAATGTGAAACGTCATTTCAAATATATGGACCGTACATAAATAATGATACAATTTGAAAGGGACCGGGGCTCATCACAAATTACGTCCACACGGTAACTGAAATAAACACGAGTGTTCACCGGTTGGTCCAGGTGTGGGAGCTGCCTCCCTGGCGTCGGTAGCGTTGGTGCTCAGCACGGAAAATAAGATCGACGGAAATGGCAGACATTTTCAAGCATATTACACTGTCGAAGTTGACAAATCTGGTTTAGCAGGCTATTTGTACCTGCGATGTGAAAAGCGACATTTTCATTGCAACCGGGACCGTCAACCAGAAAATTTACGTGAACGAGAGTTTGGAAAAACGTCTGCGGCCTTTCCTGAAGCAACATGATTGTTCCGTGCTGTTTTGGCCGGATTTGGCATCCTGCCATTACGGAAAAAAGGCCATGAAGAGGTATGCCACCAACAACGTGCAGGTGGTGCCCAAGGACAAGAACAGAACTCCGCCCAATCGAAAAATATTGAGCCATCGTCAAGCGAAACCTGAAGAAGACCCAAAAAACTGTTGGAATCAAGAAGCAGTTTAAGGCAAACTGGCATACTGCGACGAACAAAGTGGCTGTACAGAATCTGATGACATTAGTTAAAAGAAAAACCCGGCAATTCAGATTCGGTCAACCGAAAGCTTAGCTGAATATTTTTTCTGTATTTTATACTAATTGAACTTAAAAACTACAAGGGGCGCCCTATGGGGTTGTACGCAATGGTGACGTAGGACTACGTGGTCTTATATAAAAAATCTTATTTGTTATCTGCAGTAGAAGCTTGTGTTTTGAGTAGGAATAGGATTTCGAGCGGGATTCTCTTTGATTATACTCTTTAGTATGACGCGCTTGACATAGATGGCCCACAGCGACTCACGAAGAGTGCAGCTTCTTGCACCTTCTATGGATACTCATGTGGGCTGCAGCTCGCTGCTTGCAGACAGCCTTTCAGTTTCGTGTGCTGGAGAACACTACCACTCACCACGCGGTGAATGAATAAACACCGTTTAGTGAGACCGGATGGAATACAACTATGAAATCTGTGTTAGCAAAATCAATTTTCTTAGGCAATCGGTGATAATTTTAATTATCATAGCAATAGTTGCACATTCATGCTATTTTCAATAGTGAAATTATTAAAAATGGAAAAGTTTTAAATTTAACAGATGCGTAAAAATATTTCTGGTCGATTGGTGTTAAAACTATTGAAATTGGTCCAGTGGCAGCTGAGTTATTAAAGTTCAAAATCTTTCATCATTTTGTTACATGTTCCATTTTTGGTTTTCACAAAGTGTATCCCCATATAGAAATCACAAACGTAGTCCTACGTCAAAAAGAAAAATAATTTTGATTTTTTAATAAGAAAAAACTAATCAATGTACACGAATTCTTGTTTGATCAAATTTTGATCGTTACACCTTTTATGACGGAATTGGAATCAACATTTCATCAATTTGTGAGTCTTTATCAAATCTAACAGTACGTATGGAAATAATACATTTAGAAGTCATCTTTGATAGAAACATTACAATTTTGTTCAAGGAGAAAAGAGAAGAAAGAGAGGTAAAGTGCGAGTTGTACATAGTATGACAGAAATTAGATCTTAGCCTTTCTTGTGATGGTTTGTTTTCTACTCACTCAAAGTGAAACTATACTTGCTTCATGAAACTTAATACTAATGTCCAATGGACCAATACTTGAAGAATATTTTGTACAGCGCGTGAGTGCTCGGGTTACAAAAGTTGGTGCGAGTACTGAAAGGTTAAAGAAAGGAGGGAGAAGCGGATTCGTAGGTGAGCATATGGTGGATTCGGCCAGTTGCCATTTTTGGAGGTCAATATTCAGTCGATCCGTGCTTCAATGTTTGTTTTCCTTATATATCGCATTAGAATAAATTTAAAATAATGTTTTTATCTACAACCAGCTTTGGAAAAGTTCACGATATTTCACGAAGACCACCAAAGGAAAGTTCACGAGTCACACATGGATCACTGTATCTAAATACAACATAACGTAAATCTAAACTAATAGCCTACTAGCTTAGGCCCCGTTGCAACATACCTCCAACATAACCAATCGTGAATTTTCTTGAAGCTCCCCACCGTGCCCATAATTTCATTATTTCAACACCTCCTGGTGGCTTGATTTATTGGTGATGGTCAGCCCTCCGGTGTCAGCGTTCGTTTAAGACTTCTTTCCGGAACGTATTACATCACAACGGTTCCTCACAGCGTGTGGCCAGAAAGCAAGTAATAATTAAGCAGCATGAAAACTTGCTGCCGCGCATAATGGGATGAGGTCACTTGAAGGCGCAACAGCACAGCACAGGGAAGAGATTCGAAGAAGTAAGTTGGAAAAGCACCCATCTCCCTGTGGAGAGGTAAATCAGTCGCCTGTCATGACAAGCAAAGTCAAAAAGTCAAAGAAAAGTTAGCTCCGAGTTGCAACCAAACTTATCAACCCCAGCTGTGAAGTGCGGCTCGTTCGCTGGTTCGCATTTGCACTTTCTGTTGAATGAATGTTCTCTTCCTGCTTGTTGTCCCGCAGTTCCCACAAATCCCCATCCCGACCCACAGTAGCAATCAAACATCCACCCACCGACCCACGCGTGAATGCTTTACACCGTGTTTTCAGCTTCTCATTTCAGCAGTACACAGGAACTGTGCCATATTTTAATTATTCTCAGTCACGGCATGTTTTAAATTTCACTTTTCCGGAACCGCACCGTAGTTGGAATCCTCGAACCGGCCTGCCACATACATTGGTATGGGTGGATGAACGATGGTGAGGGGTAGGGGAAAAGAGAAAGAAAAACAGTTATCTATTCAATTTGTATTTTAATGTTCAGTTTCCTGTTCGAGTTTCTTGTTTTATGAGTTCGGTTTGTATACTGGCTTAACGAGGTGCGGTGCAATTTATGGAACTGTGTAGGCTGGGTAAATGGGATAGTTCGATGATGAAATTGGTTCTATGGAGGTTATAATCAAATTCAGATTAGTATTACAAGTATAGATAACCAAAGCCTGTGTCCCAATTGTTAAAAGCATGGTTCAATGTGACGGATTAAAAGTTATCAAATATCTCTGCTATCGGATTGTGTTTGGTTTTGACAAACAAAGAGTTAGATATTGTCTACCGCGATGACTTCAACTCGAAGTCCGGTCGATGCGTTAAATTTTTCTCGGTAATTGTCAGTCTACAGTCTTAGTAATCATAAGTCTTAGACCAAAGCCTTAAATCGGTGGCAATTCAGTTCTGCAAGAGCCAACCTGCAGTAATTAATATTTAGTGTAATAATAATAATAATAACGATGTCTGACGTGTCAGTTTTTGGACTTGAACTTCTTCATGGGATATAAAGTTGTACCATCTTTTGCTCAACGTAAAAAGCATTAAGACCAACAACTAAAACAACTAAAGCTAGCCAACACCTGGATAGAAACTTTGGGAATGATAAAATCGAATCAGCGTTTTTTTTTCAGAATTTCTGCAATTCTTTAATGTTCCCAAAATATGTAGAAGTTTTCTAAACTTTTCAGGTGTGTTTTTGACTTCCCTGCAATTCAATGAACTTCTTAAAGTTTCTCGAAACGTTCCTGGAATTCATGAAACTGTCCCGAATTTGTCAAAACCAACTTTTACAGATCTTGAAACTTCTCCAAAAGTCCGGTCTTTCCTGATTTAATTGGGACTGCCCTTAAGGTCTCTTAGCTTTTCCCTTTAATGTTCTTGGAATTTCTTTAAAGAATTTCTTAATTTAGGGCTTTTCTTGATTTCCCAGAAGTATGTGAATGGAGATGAACCAGCCCTTGGCTGAATGAAAAATCTCCTAAATAAAGTAAAAAAAAGTCATTAGAAATTCTCAAAAGTTCCTGCAGTTTCCTTGAAGCTTATGGAACAAACTTCAAACTCTCGAAGTTTCGCGGAATTGCCCAAAATTGTATAGAAGTAAACAAATTTTTTCTCTACTATCCCGAAGTCTGTTCATGAAACTTCCCGAAATCTTCTTTATTTTTTTTTTCATTTCCCTGATCTTTTTTAAAGTTTTTTAAAATTTTTGGAGCACCCTGAATTTTTTTAACCTTTTCTAAAGTTCTTGGAAGTTCCCTGAAGCTTTCGTAATTATGTTGAGAATGTTTCTGTAATTGCCCATTTGTTTAAACTGCACTGAAGATCTCTTCATTTCCCGACGTTATCCATACTTCCTTGCATTCATCGGAGCTTCTGTGGAGTTTCCGAAATTTTTTTAGAGTTTTGGAGAACTTTCATGATTTTTGGAACTCGCTTTTCCTGAAATTCTCGATATTTATCTGAAGCCTTCAGAGCTTCCCTGAAGTTCTAGCAATTTTCCTGATATTCATGGAACCCAAAGTTCACATAACTTCCATTAAGATCTATAAACTCAATTGAAGTTTTAGCCGCTTCTGTAAAGTACCTGAATTTTTCCTGTAGTTAATGGAACAGCTCTTGAAATTTCCCTGTAATCTATGAAACTGCCCTGGAGCTATTGGAACCTAATATAAAGGATCTTAAAGCTTCCCCGTAGTTCTGGACGATGTTGAAGATCTCAGAATTTCCCTGAAGTTCTTGGAACTTCCTTGAAATTTTTAGAACTCATAATAAATTATCATAACTTCTTGAAGGTTCCCGCAATTTTCTTGATGTTCATAGCGCTCCCAACTTGCTTGGAGATTTCTGAACATTGCATTTTTTGTTTGTAGTTAATCAAACGGATCTGAATTTTCCTGGATGTTCATGAAACCGTCCTTGAGAACTTTTCCGAAGCCCTCTGACTTTTCTAAAGATCCTTAAACTGTCCAGTTTTTTGGAACTGTCAAGAAGTTCTCTGACCTTCATCAAGTACACGATATGTTTTTGAAGTTCGTGGAACTGCCCTGAAGTTCTCGGATCATACATAGATCTTTAAACTTCCCCCAAGCACTGGGGAATCAAACTGTTTGTATCTGATGGGTGCAGGACATTTTTATGTTATAGGAATTCTCTGAAGGCGCTGTCCTTCAACCAACTTAGATGATTCTCTTAAGTGACAAAGTGATTGACTCTAAGCATATACAAAAAATCAGCTCAGTCGATTTGGAAAACAATCATGGAATAGCAATAGGTGGACGGCATCACACACCGCTCTCCTTGGGGGATTTGTGTACGTTCGTATGGGAAATTGTTTTAAACCTATTGTTTACCTTAACGGGCGGAGTAGTATTTGTTCACTTTATAGAGTGTATAATTTAAGTATAAGCATAAAGAGAGCCGAATAAAATCTTATTATTTATTTATTTGTATCGGATGGACGCAACACATTTTATCTTTGATGAATGTAGAACATTTTTCATAGCACAATTGTAGGCGGAATGTTTTTCAAACGTTTGTTTTTGAATTCGTAATATTGTAATGCCACATTTAAGGGCGTAGCGCCAAAATATAAATGATATTGTATACATGTTTCCAGCTCAATTTTGCTCAAATAAGCGACGTGCAAAATTTCCCTAATGGATTTTGGTGTACAGCTTTTATAGAAGAATCACTTGTAGATCTATCTGCACCCAGTTCTTCTTCTTCTTTGCATTTCTAACTTATTACTCATATATTATTTCAAAAACAAATTGATTTTGGAACTAGTTACTCATGAAGTAACCACCATGACAGACCTGCTATAGCTATCCTTCCATGTTGGCGTGGCCTGCAAGATGATATTGTGTGCATTCGAACACTTTTGAGCGTTGTTGAGGATGTGGTGTGCTCTCCTTACATTTTCAGCTTGTAGACGAAGTTAAAAGAGAGATAGGGTAAATGACGGCTTCGATATTTATTGACTGTTATCTGTTATAAAAAATAAAACGTTAACTGAAACACTGAATTTTGTTACCAGACACTTCGGTGTATTTACCCAAACGATTCTTTTATCTTTCAGCTTCATTAAGATTAGAGTTTTTACAACTGAGCGCATTTAACCAGGTTTTTCTCGGAATGAAACATGCACACTACAAAATGCTACTAATCTAGAGATGCCGATAATAGAACTGCTGTCTACCAAAACAAACAAAATCTGCAAGCAAACGAAGGATGGATTGGAACAAGAGTTGTTAATGACGCGTCATGGCGTTCCATTGAAGACGTAAACGAGTAAGGAGAATCACTTTTTTATTAATCTCACTATTTCAAGAGCACAAATATCAGATATCATAAAAAAAAATACCGCAATGAAACTGGATCTTCACGTTTGCTGCAGTGCAGCACACAAGGAGTTCCAATTTCATGAGCGATGTCGCAACATTGCCTAAGATTTGTACTCTTGAAAACTTGAAGTGATTAGTGAGATTAATCAGCTTGACAGCCATCATTGGGCTCTTCAAGGTATCACCCAAGCTTAAACATCGTAGCAGAGGCATCCCCAGAGACTCATAGTGGCGGAGCTTCAACAAATAAATCAATAAATTTGACATGGGCCCAGATTAAAGCAAAAGCAAGCAGCTGCCCAGGATGGAAGTCTTTCACGTTGATCCTTTGCACCACAGGCAGGATACATGAGTGATTGAGTGACTGTATGACTTCACCCGGCATCGACTCCTTGCTTCCTTGTCAAAATCGGTTATTACTACCAGAAACTCAAAATTCAGATTCTGACAAAAAATTTGACAGGAAGCACATAAAGATGCGGTTATGAAGACTTTAGTCAAAGACCAGTTTAAAAGTCCATAGCAACTTTTAACTTTTTTCAGAACTTCTTCAAAAACGTAAAAGAATGGGAGTCTACATAAAACAGAACAAGCCAAGAAAAATTAAATCTCTAGATGCTCACTGTAGAAAGTTATGTCGTTCTGAAAGTTCATTCCGGGTCATATAGACCCCACCCCCCCCCCCCCCCCCCCGGTAGAGATACGTTCAGGCAAAATGAGTGCTAATTCTATTGTCAAACTGTAAGATTCTCCGCAACGTATCACTAACTGATGCAATACGTAATATAAATTGTATTTTTTCTCGAAACCATTTTCAGCTTATATCTGAATTCAATGGTACGCATCCAATATTTCCTGCCCTAAAAACAAAAGCCGTGAATAATGGCAATATATTCCTTGATCCGGCTCCGATTGCTGAAAGGTGCAGCCCAAGAGTTTATGCACACAATCTTGGAACCTGGCTTTCAAGGTGCTGAAAACGTTGCGAGAATCAAGATACAAAGGGAAATTAAAGCAAAATTACAATTATCCGATAACGAAACTGGCTAACCAAAGGTGAAGGATATAGTTTTACAACTTTCCTTGAGCACGGCGGCGTGTGCCTTTTTCTTTTTAGGCAAATTATCTGCAATGTAAGCACTGTGACTCGGTAACCAAGAAGGGAGATTTAAATCGCTAGCAATATTTAAAGTATCAGCAATATACATTATGGTTGTGGCATTCAAAACGAACTATACTCCTACTAAAGATGAGTTGCACACGTGCTTTAACTGAATAACATTACCTTTCCTAATTAATTTCCCATCACATAAGATTGATCGATTCACCAACTATTTTCTAAAGAGGGACTTTTCAAACGAATTAATTAGAATATTGCGATATATCTCCGTGCACCGGAAACCGTGTAATTACTTAAACAAACTAATCTGGGCTGCATTGGCGTAGATGCTGACGAAAGTTAGTGTCATTTTCATACACCTTTACCCGGAAAATTTTCATTCCACAACCACCATCATACGGAAAAGTTTGTCACAGGCAGCGGTTTCTAAGAACGTTGCTTTCTTGGCTTACTTTTCGGGGATACTTGTTCACCTTCGCTCACCTTCCCGGCACAAATCTGCTTGTTACCTTGCTGGCGCTGGCATCAGATAGGTGTTGTGTAACAAATTTCCATCACATACCCCAACTGACTTTAATTAAACATGAAAAGATCTGTTTCTTGCAATTTGCGCTTGTAAAAGTTTTACACACCCGCCCACCTTATGGCTTTCTGGCTTTTCCTTCGTACGGCTGACTTTTCCGGCTTTAGAAAAAAAACGACAATCAGATGGTACGTAACGCGCGGAAGTATACACACCCAAACCCAACGAAGTGAGGATATTTCGTGTGATGAAGAAGTGTATCAAGATCCTTGTATTTATTTCAGACCCAAGATGAGGTTTGATAACTGAATTAAACAATGCCATGAAGACAGTTTAGTCTGAAGATTTTAACTCTTAGATTGAATTGCAACATCTTATTAATTTAATTCGTAAAAGTCAATTGACGAAATTCTACTCATAATTGTAAGAATGCTAAATGACATAAGTCAACGTGTTAATCGGCTACATAGTTAAGTTAGTGGTATGAAAACGGCAACAGCATAGCCAGAGACAATGTCATCACGATAGCATATGCCGAGCATCAGTTATGCAATGTGTTGGTTCAACACCACTACCAAACAGCCGTTTTCGTGCTCTGGTTTATAAAAAAAATACCAGAGCAAACAACAATCGTCGCGTCTGATTGATTCATCTCTATGGCTGCCACACACTACAATAGTGTATATAACCTTTGTAGAACTAGCTTTGGTTGTACAGAAATTTACTCAACATGATTCCATGAATATGTGTTAGTTGTAAAAGTCCAAAATTATTTTTTGTTGTCCGTATTGGACCTAAATGGAAACTGAATCGGTTCCAAGCAAAAAAAATCAAATTCTTTCACGGATTTTGTTTTTTCCTTCAAAAAACGAGTTTGAGTAGTACCAACAAGCTTCCATGTAGCAAGGTATAAATATAAATCAGCTTACTTTTACGGTGGGTTGAAAAAGAAAGTTTGCTGTGTACAATTACACCAAGATTATTCATAGATGAAACACGTTCGAGTCTTCGATCTCATATTTTATAGTCATAGATTATAAGCAACCGGGACCGAGTAGGAAAACTCAGGTGATCCTGCTATTTCATCGCTAAATCATGTGAAACTTTACTGATAGCCTTGTCTTATGCAGTTTTTCAAAAGTTTAAGCCTCGATCGCTCGTAAATATGTGAAATTTATTCCTGGGATTGAACTCCCACCTCAGTAAGCAAAAACGGTAACCACTAAGCTACTGAGCCCATACATAAAAGTTAAAATTTAAATTTTTCATAAACTTATAAAAAAAATTGGAGAGCTTCTTTTTATATAAATTTGTCTGACGTGCCACTACTGTCAGCGAATAAAATAAAATACTGAAATACATACATGTTAAATACAGGTGTCATCAGTGATCCACTCTTTTTGCTCACATTGTGCTCACTTGTTGCGATAAAGGCATTGTTGATGGCCGTCCACTGTTCTTCTACGCTGCCAGCTTCCGAAACATCCGCTATTCGGGTTTGAGCCCTTCAACGAACGATCTCACAGCTTGATCTTCTATTCAGCGTGTGTTGAATCGCCGTCCAAGCCTCTCCTCCCTCCGCTGGATCCGTGCAATACGTAAGCGTATCTTACCGATTAGAAGGTGACAGTCAGACGCGATGTCAACGCTGAGTTTATTCCGGACGTCAAGAATCGACAGCTCACCGCTTTCGCTCATTTCTCCGAGACCGTGGCGTCCCATGACATTCTCATAGCCCGGGATGTCAGAGTCGATCCCAAATGGAACCGAAAAAATCCTAGACCGGACCGAGAATCGAACCCAGCCACCTCCAGTATGGTCTTGCTTTGTAGTGCCTTTATCGCCTGCGTTAATAAAAAAAATCAGATTTAGTACAATTTAAATAGAATACGACTTTAGAAACTGATATGATTCCTGTGCGAGAATAAAATATAGGAAAATTCTCAATATCGTTCTGAACTGTTGGGAATATCTGACAATCCTCACACGAAACAGCAGATGCTGTCGATTATGACGGACGACCTCCTGCTTCCGAATGGTACATCCTAGGACGACGAAGTTCCATCTGAGAACATGTTCATGATATCAAGTACAACTCATGAGCTTTGATCACGTTTACTAGAACTAAACCATGATTTTCTAAATAGAGTTCACGTTTCCATAACTATCTATCAACGAAATTCGGAACGTTTTTTTTTTTTTGCGTGTAGGCCTAGTTGAGGGGTTGGACCTAGTTGACATCGCGTAACCCTCTGTTGATTATAATGAAGCGTAGGAGAAATGGCTCTAATGTTGACCTATGGATCTAAGATTGGGCCCATCGCTAAAAATCTGCAATTTATTAATTTTATCTAGATGAACGCGTCATTGGGACTAAATGGATATTTTTGGTCGCTATTGAAAATTTAGTGGATTGCTGAATTTACGTATGGGCCCAAATAAGGGGCATTTAGGCCGACATTACATCCATTTCCTCCATATGTAGATTTGTTTATGTGAATGAATGTGCTTGAGTCATAATTCATCATAGTTTCAAACCAGTTTAGATTACCTAATTGCATTTGATTTGAAAATCTTCGTTGTCACGAACAAGTGAAATTAACAAATGAGTTCATTATCCATCGACGAATACGTGTTTGTTAAGATTCATCAACGTTTGAGTTTCCAACCCAACATTGTCAACATCGAAAGCGATCCTCAATAGCAAAACAATCGTTGTCAGTATGGGAAAATTATTATTTTATTAAATATTATCGATCCCAGAGCATACCTCGTTACATAATGTTATCTTTGAGTAAAATGAAAATAATCTTTTTGCATTTGATATTCAACATCATCCCCACCAAGATGCAAATTAATATTGCTATTGACAACAACACAGGCGACAATGAACATCCATCTACGAATGAACAAAAATCAGTCTCAAAGGTGTAGCCTAGCACTGATGTGCAAAGCAGACTTTTGATCTTACATAAGCATTGACTCTTTGTTTGCTCGTTTATGTAATCTCCCTAATAAAGAATTTAAAAAAAAGTAGTTTATATTCGCACATCGTTTGCTTCAGCGTTTGAACATCGTTCGAATTTAAATGCATCAACAATGGCGTGAGAAAAAATGAATGATATTCAAAAGAATTATAATTCCCGGCGCCGGTGGAGTAGTGATAAGCGTGACTGCTTTCTCACCCCAATGGGTCTGGGTTCAATCCCAGCCGAGGTCGGTGTGATTTTTTCTGAGGCATAAAAATCTCTGGTCACGTCTTCCTTCGAAAGGGAAGTAAAGCGGTTGATCCCAGCCCATGTATGTTGATGAATGGGTGCGATATCCTACGCAGGTGTGGAAGCTGCCTTCCTTGCACATTCGATTGCCGTCAATGGATGGCAATCGATGTCCGTCGGTGATTGGCACTAGATTCCGGAACAGAGACCGACAAACAAAAAAAAATATAAAAGGAAACAGGTCAAGCTTGAACTATGAACTTTGAAAGTATTAGACCTGCGTGTTCTCACCACTCGTCTGTCATTACTCTGAATGATCCAAAGACTAAAGGCATATAAGAAGCGTTCATATTACGAAGACACAATCAGCCTTGTAAGTGGTCATCGTTGTCGAAACTTTTTCTATGAAAATCGGCTACCTTTGCTTTCGGCACTTGCAAGACGAGCTATGATAGTACAGGACCAAACTGAAATGTCATATGACACTGTCGCCGAAGACCGTCACAAATGTATGTACTTGAGTTTTTCTCATAATAAGAGCTTCTAATGTTATGCTTGTGTGAATTTTGAAAATAGCACCCAACTGGGGGATGTAAGATTCGCTTACAATTATGTGGGATTCATCATTGGAGGATGTTAGTGGAGACCGCATGAACCGAGGATGCGATATACCTAGTGGTGGTCCAATGCAAGAAAATGGAGGAAGAAAAATGTGGAGTGTATTAGTGAGTGAAATTAATCATGTCGAAAAAGTAAGAAGTTGTATCCAAGACACGTCCGTAGACTTGACGTAGGATTACGAAAGGTAGTTATGATGTCACAGCAAAAGTATAGTATATATTAAATTGATTCCTTAACTCGTTATCAGAGAAAAAGTTCTATAGGCTGAAATTCGGAAGCAATTTGAGAGTTCTGTTTGTGAGGTGCTCTGTCGATGTCCATGTAGTACAAGACAATCCTGGACAGTATGTCTTGGATACAAGCTCTTACTCTTTAGTTTACTCTTTCATCAGTCATTTGTGGTCCTGAAAAGGACCGATGGGTTGGAAAAGCTTGGAAGCCAGTTTAGAACAATATTGTAGAAATTTGTCCTCGATGTTCTTGGAGATGATAGCGGTGCGGAAATGAAACATTTATTAGAGAAAACACATCAATCACAGAATCACGACGAACAACTGAATCCGATCAGCGGTTGAGGGCAGCCTTGATAGCTGTACTGGAGAACACCGCCACTCACCACACGCGTTTGTTGAGACCGGATGGAATTCAATTTTGAAATCTGTGTTAGGGAAAGCGCTTTTTCTCAGGCAATCAGTGGCCATTTTATGATCATAGCTACACTTGCACATTTGTGCAATTTTCAATAGTGATATTTTGAAAAATGATAAATCCTTAATTTTAACAGATTCATAGAACAATTATAAGCGTATATCATAGATTTATATGCGTATTCAGAATTAAAATCCATCATCTCTGGACCACTTTCAAGCCGTAACCGACTTTGGATTCTGAAATTGCACTGCCAATGTTGCCTTAAAAATATATGGTATGTAAGATTTTAACATATGGGAACTGACATACGATTGATGACCTGATGGTTGAGTAATGCTGCGCTATTAGGGTCTTCAACACGGATGAGGCTGGCGAGCTGTAAGTTGTTTGGAAAGAGGGTGACGCGCTTGGCATAGATGGCCCACAGCGACTCACGAAGATGGATCCCGATCAGTAGCGGTGAGGCACTGCTGCTGCTGCTGCTGCTGCTGCTGCTGCTGCTGCTGCTGCTGCTGCTGCTGCTGCTGACACCGACGACCGGACACCACCACACACGGTGATTGAATGAGCACCGTTCAGTGAGACAGGATCGAATTCGATTTGAAAATCTGTGTTAGGGAAAGCGCTTTTTGCAGGCAATCGGTGATGCAACCTTTGCAACAGTTGGACATTTGTGTATTTTTCAATAGTGACCTATTGAAAATTAATAACTGAACTTAGCAAATTGGTAGATAAATTTCCAATCGTTTGGCTTGTTTTGAATTAAAATCCATCTGCTATTGACAGATTTATATGTGGTCAAAACCTGACCTCTTTTCGTAATGCGGTCGATGATGTTTTGGGGTAGAACTACGTTTTTGTCGACTATACTGGGGTGCAAATCAAAAAATATGTGTGGTGAAATAGTGTTAGGTTTTGAACGCTTGTAACTTTGTCATTTATAGATGAAAATAAAATCCAAATACGCCAATCGATAGGATATTACATAACGAATCTGCTGAAATATATTTTTTTTTCAATTTTTCACACCCCACCTTAAACGACAACCCGAAAAAGACATAGACTTATCACTTTATTCCGGGAAATTAATTAGAAGCAAACTACAATTAAAAGTAAAAGCAAAAGATAAATTAAGTTAATTTTTTACCCGCTTACCATAGAGCCAAAACTTTCGGCAAACATACTTTTAAATATAAAAACCAATAAGTGATCCATAAAATATTGGAAAACATTCCATAAAAAACATCCAAATGATCCATAAAACATCGGAGAAAATCCTTAAAAAAGTGTGGATGATCCATAAAAAATATCAATATTATCAATATTTTATGTGAAATTTAGCAACACAATTGTACAAATGTACCGGTAAATTTCTAAAGAATGAGCATTGAAATTGTACGAATTAACCATAAACATATTGCAATTGATCCATAATACATTCAGCAGTGAACCTTAAACTAAAGAAAGTGATCCATAGAAAATCAAGTTTGCGCACCTAAAAATATAGCCATGTTCGGATTAATGAAAGCAACTTCCTCAGAGCAGTCTCTTTTTGGACAGCTTGAAGCTGAAGTAGGTTTTATTAAACTAATATAAAGTCTAAACCAATCTTAATGCTTATAATAAAACCTATTTCAGCTTCAAGCTGCTGCAAAACGAAACTGCTCTGAGGAAGTTGCTTTCATTAATCCGAACATTCTTGAAGAACAACATCGGATATAACCTCAAAATGTCAGAGGAATCAACCCCACCGTTGAGTGAAGAATACAACAACGATCGAAATTGTACGCTTTGTGAAGGCCATGACCGCGTAGATGATATGGTCCAGTGTAATGTCTGCGATTTCTGGACCCACTATAGTTGTGCTGGTAAGACAGCAGCTGTAAAGGAGGTTCCGTAGACGTGCTCAAAGTGCACACATATGCTGAAGGTGCCGAAAGAAACCAAGACGTCTGTCCTAAAGAAAGAATAGTGCGAGCAGTGATGCCGGATCCGAATCTGGAAAAGGAAGTACCAACGAGGTCAGCCTGGAGGAATCCCTAGACCAGTTGCAGCAGGAGAAAAGTGCAAAGAAGAAAGCGCTGGAGGAAGAGAAATTCCTCCATGAAAAGCGATAGGAGGCTGAGCAGGAGATTTTTCAAACCTAGAGTTACTCTTTCAACAAAGATTTGACTAGATTCAGGATTTAGGGATTCAATTATTATTTTAGTTAAGCACGCAAACGATGTAGAATGAGCTACTTACTAGTTACTTAGGGTAAATCAAGTATATAGCGTTTAGAAAACAAATTGTACGTTACCAAATTTTAGGATCAAATTGAAGTATCTAGATTAAGCAAACATAGAAATATAAAATTCAATATTTTCACGAACTCCTCCTTCAACTAACCTACTTCAGTAGCTAGTTCACTAAAAATCACTAAAATTTAATTAAACGAAAGGTATAGTAACAAATTTAGGAAATTAACTTAATTTAGCTGTAAAACGTGTTCAAGATGGTTTGGATAAACTCACAGTTCCGTTGAACCTAACGTGACGTCTGTCATTTTTGACAGCGACCGTTACCGTAGCTCTCTGAATCTCCCACAGGGTTGTCGCTGGGTTTGGCGGTACAGGGTTATCCCGATATTCCGAACAGTTATGATCCATAAATTAGACGTATATTATTTACGTTTTGGACACTATATTATTAATTTTGATCCATAAACCTCTACCTAAAATACACGGGCAGGACAGTAAATCTATGTAAATATGCAGTGAAGCAGTTTTTCAAGGTTCATTGATCAAAATTTAAAAAAAAAGTGTCCTAAACAAGAATAATATACGTCTAATTTATGGATCATGCCTATATTTTTAAGTGCGCAAACTTGATTTTTTGTGGATCATTTTCTTTAGTTTAATGTTCATTGCTGAATGTTTTATGGATCAATTGCAATATGTTTATGGGTAATTCGTACGAAATTTAGCGGTACAAATATTGATAATATTGATATTTTTTATGGATCATCCACACTTTTTTAAGGATTTTCTCCTATATTTTATGGATCATTTGGATGTTTTTAATGGAACGTTTTTCTATATTGTATGGATCGTTTTATCAATTCTAAAGGTGCATACTTAGGGCTGCCAAAACTTTCAAATATGAGAAAAAATTTGCTTAAAAAACGCATTCATTCTATTCTGTTGGTGAATTACCAACAAATGACTGTAAAACATATCTGGTACCTCTATATATGCGATTAGATTAACATCCGAAGTCCAGCCTTTTTACATATTCTGCACAAAAGATACTTTCTGCCCCGCCCCATTCATAAAAAAACGGCGGGAAATCCTATCAGGTGCAAAAAAAACCATTGCATTGTCTGCAAGGTCAAGTTCTAACATTCGCTATGATGTTCAAGAACAAATCATGATAGGAAATGGAACTAACATTCATCGTAATAAATTTTTGGTTTGCGTGATCAGAAATGGTTTAATTCACACCAAATTGAGGAATTAGAACGAAATCACAAATTATCATAAAATAGTTATTTGATAATTTTCTTTTTGCTCTAATGTTGTTCTACCGTTTAGGTTGTGTGAGAAAGACGACGGCAAAGCATGAGTGTACGAATACAAACAGACTGTCGCGCATGACAACGAATCGAGTGTAGTAGAAAACGTCAACCGTTTCAACCCCTGGACACAATTTTGTCTGCCGCTTCTGTTGAAACAAAGCAAGCCTGACACCTCGATATTCACACTTGCGTGCAGGTACGAAACCTCACTTTCGATGTGCGGAATAAACATGGGTTCGAAAGACAACTCGCGCGTTCAACAAAGCCACGCTGAAGAAATAAACCATTTTATCAAACTTCTGCATTTATATTCGAATAGATGCCACCAGGCATGGAAAATCATTTGCATTCATTTCGTGCATTCATTTACATTCATTTGCCCCTAACTTTTTTCATAAACAGCAATCCGCAAAATGATGTATAGAGCTTTAGTAGATTTTGTTATTAACTACAACTTTTGCCCATAACTCAAATCTGTATCTCTTATGCATCATGAATTAGAGCGGGCAGAACTTGTTACTGTTTTTCAGTGAATGTAAAATGCATTCACTGAAAAACAGTAGTGGCTTCTGTTCGCTGTGGTTCGTCATACATAAGAGATAAGGATTTAAGTTGTTAACAAAAGTTGTAGCTGATAACAAAACCTACAAAAGTTTCATGCACTATTTTGCAGAATTCTGTTGATGAAAAAAGTTAGGGACAAATGAATGTAAATGAATGTACGAAATGAATGCAAATGATTTTCCATATCTGGATGCCATTGCTGTTTTTCATGGTGACATCTATCAGAAACTACGCATAATCTGTTTTCGGTCAATTTTTCACAGAAGAAAGTGCTTTGCAAAACATATATAGTCCCTCCTTTTTTACGTATTGTGCCCAAAAAATACATTCAAATTCCCTCCTTTTTTACATGTTATGCACACAAATATTATCTATGCCCCGTCCCAAACAAGTTTTCGCGTAATTTTTTATAAATCTAGTGTTATGATGTCAATCTAAATACATTAATAGAGGTACCAGACATGTTTTGCAGTGCCAGGTTTGTTGAGAGGGAAATCACAAATCGAGTGTCATCAAAATACATGGCATGTTGAGAGATTGAACTCGTGAGAGAGTATTTTTTCTCTCAAATTTAAATTTATTTGGGTTTCTGTGGACTGGTAGTAAAGCGGTTAAAAATTAATTTCCAGGAAAAAAGTGAACGACAAAGTTCATGAATGATTTCTTTAGGTTGTCGTCACCCTTTTTTACCTAAATATACATCAAAAGCGTATTAATTCCACTTTTTTAAATTTATATATGAGGATTTTTATTACTACCAATGGAACAGTGCAATTTGTGTGAAAAATAGCCTTGACTTAATGGTTCATTGGAACTCAAGCTCAACGCCATCTATGTTTCGTGAATACTGACAAAACAAATGTTGGTTTCGAAACTCAGCGGTTGGCTTGACTAAGGAAATGTTGTCATGTCAATTGAGAAATTGCCGTAAAAGCTCTACGCAGATGTCACCACTGCATGATGATGATAATGTTGACAGACTGCATAGAAAATTCAAGAAAATGTGCATTAAAACAAAATTTTCATCAAGCCTGCGTAAAATCGTTTCAACCTTCGAATTGAAGATTAACACGTTTTTTCCGATCAGACTGATGTGCATCTTTGGTTTTTGTAGATGAAATTTATAAGATATATTCATTTCATTTCACGAATCCATCAAAGTTTCATCGCAAATATGATGTAAACAGAAGGCAATTGCTGAATTACTCAAAATATAGATGATTTGTCATCTTGCTATCACTTTGAAAACCATCTAGCACCATTTTATAGTATGGTGCGTGTTGAGTAAATCTCTAGTAAATCATGTTTCGTTGTGTTTTCCGTTGAAAATTGTGAATATCAATATGTTTGCCTAAAAAAGGCCAAAATGAAAATTTATTGAATATTGGGTCCTATACAACCATTTCTCCATTATCACCAGCATGATACAATCTCTCCTAAGTGAATTCACTTAATTTCCACTTGCATCTTAGTGTAAATCGCACATATTCACCATTTTCCGAAAAAATGCACCTGCGCAAGAGGTAACCTATCCATGTGAGCGCAAACTTGTTATGAATAATTTTCCATGAAAACATCACCGATCCATACCTAAATAATGACAGTTAGTTTGCAAACACGTTTTCTTACACGATTCATGCAAAAGTTTCCACGGGAAATTATTAGTTTTTCTTTATGGACCGATTTGCCCCGGAAATCGGCTGTTTTAGTTGGAAAATTTGGAAACTATCGAAGACAACATATCAAGAAGACTGACAACTTTTCCTGAATCCGAGCAACAGACACAGTAGCGCTGTGCTCGAGCGAAGGGGGAAGCAACGCATAGAAAAATGAGCAAATACACAAACCTTTCTTCTGAGGATGGATCCTTTGCTATTCAATTCGTTCGGAGCATTTACTTTTGAGCGCGATTGTGCCTGTCTCATGCCGATCGTTTGAGAAAATGGAAGAGTTGCCAGTCTTCTTGATATGTTTTCTTCGAAACTATCCTCCTTCTAGTAGTTCTCACTTAGAAATGTAGGTGGCGAAAGCTCGGAAAAGTTTCACTGCAAAACGCCAATATTCAAATTCACGCAGGTAGTTGGTTTATCTTTTAAGGTTGCGTTTATTTTCAGCTAATTTGAGTGTAGAAGAAATCAATGCCAACATTTCAAAGGGGCATACTTGCTTTAGTAAACAATTACTAAAGCTTAGCCCTCCAAGTTAACAATGCTGTTGGTGTCATTAATGTTCATGAGTAAGCTTTTATTTGCGAGAAATCGACCGCTAAAGCCATTGTATACAAATGCAATAACTCCTCTTTGAAATGTTGGCACTGAAATTAAGTTTATCAGCACTACTGGTTTGAATGACATAGTTGGAGATGTAGTATCAGCTAGCAATATGGCCGTACTCAATTTCTCATGTAAATGTGCATGCCCAGCACACAAATCTACAGAACCTACACTCAAAAAATTCCACACGTTCGATCGAAGTGTTTAAACACTTGATTTTTTGAATGTACAATCACATTTACTTTAAGTGTATTTCACATTGGTTCAATGTGTTATACACGTTAATTTGAAGTGTTTAAAATTTTGAAATGTTGAAAATCTTTCAATATCTATTCAAATGTATTGCACATTGAATCGCACTACTATTCTAAACAGATGGATTTAACGTGTTTTGCATTTCAATGCGATGTGAATTGCTTGCTCAGAAAGGTAAACATCGAAAACAAGACTTGTGACTTTATCCTATCAACCCGCCTCATATATGAGAACAACCGTGGCACAGTGAGATCGAACGAAGACTCCGGCAGCAGCACACCCCAACAGTCCATGATCGAGTCCCAAATCAGGCCCATTTAAAAGATATGTGAAAGCTCTGGCCTCTGGCAGTTTTGTTTATATATTTGTCGATTCATTTGAGAGTTGGTAAAGTAGAAGTCGATAAAGTAGAATATTGAACTATGATGTGCAAAGCTATTGATATCACCATATGAGGCACATAGAATCCAAGTGTGTCACAATTCAAATCCATAGTGTTCAGGCATGATTCATAGCATAAGATTCACACATGGAATGGATGTGTTTCACAATAAGCGCAAAATTAAGTGTGAGACACATGATGATGACGTGTGGAATTTTTTGAGTGTATATCGATAAATATGTTTGTGATTAAATGATAGATCTGATCACTCCCGAATCCATACAACGATGCAACTCGACATCTTCTATAAGATCATCAATCCTAACAGAGATTCTTAAGTACATTAGTGACATCAAGTATTTTAAAGGGCACCTGTAGCTATAGTTCAAGTGGCGAATCTGCGAAATGATTCATCCCTTGCACAGTTACGCTAACCTTCTCGTTATACGGCTAATCGTGTGTCATTTAACAAATTGATCCCGTAAACATCGTTGAGACAATCGAAAACATTCTCCAAAAGTGGCACGCAATCGATGTGGGAATACGGCAGGTTCAGAGAATTGTTTTCTTCATCCTTTCCATGCATAACCCTGGTTCGACTATGCATGAGGAAAATATCACGGCAAAAGTTGTATACGCTTGGACTAACTCTAGTGCCATGGCTGCGTCTTCCAGATCCGACAAAATCCCATGCATACATGACACTTCTGGCATCCGATAGTAGCTGCTGTTGCTGATGCCTCTATGACAGAAATCCAGTAGACCCACATTATCCTCAATCTATTTTCCAGTTGAGGAAATTTTATGCTAAAACTATCACCTAACTAAAAGCGAAACAATGTTCCCTCCCAAAACTATGCTCTGCTTCGTTCATCGCTCCGATCACCGCCACCAACCACCTTCGGGGGTTCCTCCGTTTTTTTTTTGTGAACACTTCCTATACTATGATACGCTAACCTCCTGAACTAAACAGTCGTATAGGTTTGGGTGTGTGGACGTGTTTTGGTGCGATGGTACGTATGCTCTTTATTCTCGATGGACTCCTGTTGCAGCCAAACGGCGTGTTGTGTCGGTACGTGTACCTCTTGGTGCGGCAGAAAAACTATCGATACACATATTTATGCGAAAAGTTTTCCTTTATCCGATCTGAGAAGTTTATTTGCGGAAAAATTCCTGGACTGTCAGTTGCCACCGGTGGTGCGGTGTTACGATGTTCGTTTTACTTGCAGATTTTCGCTTTCGGATTTCTGTGGATCTTTTTTGACAGATATTTTACTGGTGTTCTTTTGTCGGACTGTGCAATTGAACAATATCGTTATATTGATAAATACCGCATGCAGCTGTCTGATAAAAAATTGAAAAATATTCTGGGATGGTCGAAGCTTAAGTAGTGTCAAAAAGATTTGGTCAAAAGATGGCTTATCGAATCAATTGCTTGAGTATTGGACAAACTACAAAATAGATCGAACTGAACTATTTGCTGGATTAATAACTGATCGATATATAGTAGATAATTGATTTGGAAATATTAAATATATATATATATATATATATATATATATATATATATATATATATTTCAAATATCATTTGTGGCTTGACCGGGGATATGAATTGAACCGACTTACGGCATGAAGTCTATGCATGAGCATGAGCTTAAGACTGATGCAGAGCTGAATATATTCACTCAACAGTGCTCAAACGGCTTCGAATTGGATCCTGATATGCCTCCAAAATTTAAATTAATTTCTGCTCACTAAGGTCGCTATTCGGCCACTCAGCCCTGTTCATTACAGAAAACTACGATAATATTTTTTGTTTGTTCAATTTATTCAAAATTGATAAATTATGATATCTGCGAGTAAGTTTATCGTTTTTTTGCTGATATTTACGTTAATATAAATTTTGAAATAAATGTATGCATAACAGGGTATAAACTAACTAATGGAATGAAAATCAGTAGCTATAAGGGTTATATTATAACTTATTTATTATAATATTGGATATTCCGTTATTTTTTAGGATATTTTATAAAATCACAAATTTGGATATATTGAAATGATGTAAAATAGAGTGCCTTTTAAAGAAATGTTCTTATTAAATGTGGGTCACTGAAACCGAATCGGATGAAAAATCATTTTAGAAGTGTATTTTTAGCTGAAAGACCAAAAAGCATTTCTTGTTGCACATTTGGGCCAAAATATTGGCAATTTATATTTAAATCACTGGAAATCTTGCGATAAACCACTGATTCCATGATATTGCAAACATTTTCCCGTAATTTATTATAGTGAATTCTTCCTTGCTCGATCTTCTCCTAGCTCAACAGAAATCCAGGCTACTTCGACCACAGTTCCCATACAATTTTCGAAAATTCACCTCCGCAGCTCGATATCCTAGGGAGAGTTGGATGTATATAATTCAGCTTCGATGAAACTTGGTTTAATAAAAATAAAATGACGACAACCGATGGAGCCTTATGATCGTTTGCTGGAATACTGCTGTTGTATGCTTTTGAACATCAGATAAATGAAATTGAAATGTACATGGTAAAATATACTATTTTTTAGAAAAAATCTCATAAAGACAATCATTGAAGTCTCATGATAAAATGCTATCAAGATTTCTCTTGATATCTATCACTGAAAATATTAAAGTGACACCTAAAAAATCAAGGCATAATGATCAATTTCACGTCAGTGATTAATTTTTCCCCGTTTTACAGTACATGCACTTAATTCTGAAATCAAAAAAGCTTCAATTCAAATTTGCGAAATAAGACGATATTCAATACATCACATGAATATGTGTTACGTTCGTGTTAGCAATTGCCATGTAGGCTTGTCTGCCTATGTACAGTCTTGTAGTTAGTCATCGCTTGCAAACACCTTATTGATTGATTTTATCTATAAAGTTTGATCAATTTTTGAAAGTTTACTATTGATAAACAATTATAATTCGAATCCCAAACGAATCTTAAATCAAATCCTAACCATATAGTATTATAAGTGTTTGTGACCCACGTACTTTACTTTCACTAGTCCGTTATCCTCAGGACCTGCTGTACTATTTTGTGGCTATTATTTCAATTTTACGGACTTTTTTCTCTACCCTGAAATCGGGAAAAACTTTGATCCATTGACCAGGTGAGTGCCTTTTAGAACATCTGCTTAACGATCCATAAGGCATTTTATAGATTTTAACAACACAATTTTATTATTTCTACTTTAACTTTGCTTGGAAGATTTATATTATTTTTTATTTTTATAATTTGCGAGTAGAAATAGTAAACTTTTAGATTAAAATAGCATGCGTGCTTGCGTGCCGTTACTGCTTATGAGAAGTTCAATATTTTACCATAAACAGTGTCAAAAAAAATATGGGTGGATTTAGACAGATTTAGACCTGTTTTATACGACCGGAAGGTGTATGCTGGTCACAAATGCCTTGCCAAATTGGTTTCCAATCAAAGTGATCAATTGATGGGTTGCAAAGGGTGTATTCTTTAAACTGCTAATTTCAGCATCTTTTATAAATTTGTTTTCATTTTTCTGATAGAGCAGTAATTTTTTTATAAGTGAGTAGACAAAACACGAAATAAACATTATTAAAACGTCTGCATGGCCAAATCATATCATCCTCTGCAGTATTCGCTGCGGAGGATGATAGGAAATGCAACTAAGATTGTATGTAATAGGGGAAATGTATGTAATGTCGGCCGTAGTGTCCCTAATGTGGGCACATACATAAATTCAGTAATCGACTAAATTTTCAATAGCAACCAAAAATATCCATTAGTACCGTCCCAATGACGCGTTCATCTAGATACAATTGATAAATAGCAGATTTTAAGCGATGGGCCCAATCTTAGCGCCATAGGCCAACATTAGAGCCATTTCCCCTACATTTTTGGTTTGCATGCAGGGGCTTCCGCTTTTAGGGAACTAATCATCATGAATTATAAAACAGTCGATAGGGAATCTGGCAAGGGATATGTTCAAAATTAAAAAACGTTTTCATTTACACAAATTCTTTTCATCGCATTTTAGTTACTCTAATTCAATTCGCTTTTCCCTATCTCAGCTGTGCGTGTCTAACTCTAAATTTGTTCAATAACAAAAACGCTTGTTAACTAGGCAACACCACAGGACAGGACAGTACATTACGTACTACGGTTCGCAAGGTCAAAAAGATAAATGCTCTCACGCATTTAATACGAATCAAAGCAAAACAAAGAACAGATTTCACTTTGTGTCCGTGAAAATTGTGGGAAAGTGGGAAGGCAAGATCTAATGAAGCCTGTAAAAGTGAGATGCATGACACTTTGTCAAACCAATCGTGTGTGACGTATTTCGTTTAGCCTGAGGACTCGAGGACGAAGTAGGAATTTGAAACTTTGAAAATCTTTCATGTGCTTATTATTTGTGTTTCATTGCAGTGATCTGAAAGTAAAAATTCAATGCTAATAGTATTGTTACGGTAGTGAGTTAGAAAGTTATAAAAGATAGGTAAAAGATTGTGCATGAGGTGTGTTGACTTTCCATTCCCAGTTTAAAAGCCATTTGATCAACCGTGGCCACATTTTTCCTTCAGGTTTTCCATTTGGCAAATTCATTGGCCAACCGTCAAACTGGTCAGCAGGGACCGCGCCGTCACCATCGCGGCCAAAAGCAACCATTCGTCGAAGTAGTTCGTGAAGATGAAACGAGTAATCCCACCGTTCCCGGGGTAGTCTTCGCCCTGCTAGGTGACTTAGTACAGCACTAGCAGCGGCAGCATGCGTAGTAGTGAGTAGCTAGCTCGACATCACCATTTCACCACTTCACCAACTCACCACCTCACCACTGAGCTTTCAGATCGCCGTAGTTCACAACGTTTATCCAATGTAAGCAAAAACAGGCATCAATGAGCTTTTTTTTTATTTTTTTTGTCCTTGTGCACATGTGACCGGTGACCGATAATGTTCGTCCTCGATTACCGCCCCAATCTAAGCTGGTGTCATCGACGTGCCTGCGGGCTATTAATGGTGTAAATACTTTCAAGGGTTTTGTTCTAGTAAAAGGTGTTGCGAACAAAATTTGATCAAACAAGAATGCGTGTAAATTGATTAAATTTTCATCATTTTTAAATCATATCAATGTTCCTTTTTGAAGTTTAATTAGTATAAAATACAGCAAAAATATTCAGCTAAGCTTTCGGTTGACCGAATCTAAATTGCCGAGCCTTTGGTTTGAATCCTGTCATCAGATTCTGTTCAGCCACCTTTTTTTAACTAGTTCGTTTATTTGGAAGGCTCAATCACGTTAGCTTTACGGAGCCGATAGTTCATTGTTCTTTTTTTCTTTTTTTTTCTCCTTTGGTTTGTTTTTTCCGTCGATCTTGTTTTCCGTGCTGAGCACCAATGCTACCGACGTGCCAGGAAGGCAGCTCCCACACCTGGACCCTACCTATCGACCCATCAAACTCATGAACCGGGGACCAACGGCTTTACTTCCTATCCGAAGGAAGGCGTGATCAGAGATGTTATGCCTCAGAACATCCCGGCGGCGCCGACTGGGATTGAACCCAGACCTGCTAGGGTAAGAGGTAATCACGCTTACCACTACACCACCGGCGCCGTTACTTCATTGTTCTTTGTTTGTAACAAAATTCACTTAATTCTATGTCTAGTAGGAGTTGGGCCGAATACTCGCGGTTTACTCGAGGTTAGAGTGGTACATTGTCGAAGGATAGGATCAGGGGAGGAGCTTGGGGGTAAGGTTTCGTTGTCTCATCAGAGCGTTGTCGCCAGTATGAATGGTAGTGCGGTACTAGTTTCGTCTGGATTAATGCGACAGTTTTTAAAGTCAGACGCACATCTTTCGCCTAACCCGTACGATGTACGCGGAGACTTGAAGTAGGTCTTCAGCCTGTAGACTTGAAGACATACTTCAAGTCTCCACGTACATTGTACGGGTTAGGCAAAAGATGTGCGTCTGACTTTAAAAACTGTTGCATTAATGGCCCTTCGCTCATTTTCAACTTCTATTCAATTTTTCATACTGCCGTACTCTAAAGGAACTATCCACCTACCCTCTTCTAAAGATCATTATCTAGCTAATAAATTATCACACTAAAGCTTCATGTTAGCATTTCCAACCAACTCTTATCTACTAATGTTTGAATTTAATTCATTGTGAATTAACATACACGAATGTAACGTACGCTCGGCATACCAACTACAACATGTCATTGAAATTTCCTAAAAATTACATGCTGCTTCAAATATATTGTTTACTATTTCATCTTTGTTGCTTATAAATAGAGCTTAAAACTTGTCCAAGAAAGCATTAAGGTACTACTTAGCTTGGAAAAGTTGGGACTGAAAGTGTGTGTCAATTTTATAACATGAACAGTCCTTATATTCCCGAGTTGGAGCATAGTACAAACTCGGGTATATCGATTATTGATTGATTCTTCGTCCATGCGGCTGCTGATTACATTTCAAAGCACGGATTACAAAATACAAGGTGATACAAAACTCAAAAGTGTCCAAATTGATGTTGCCTAACGTACACAACACCGCTGTTCATTCAGGTGATTGATACCGTGTTATCACAAGACCATAAATTTAACGCCATTTTCTAAGGCGATGAAGAGCGACACGACACCAATCTTTTCTGATTTTCGCTTTGCAGCTTTTCACCCAACAACACGTTCCTGAATAATGTACCTACACACATAATACATACATAACATCAAGCCATATTAGTGATGACGAGAAACGATAAAAATCTTCATTCTCGCAAGGTGTTCTTTTTGTCATACACAAATCAGCATTATGGCTGCGATCTCGAAGCAGATCATTATTCGGGATTACCATACATCGTGGTTATGGCACGGCTTCAAAAATGGAAGGTGAAATATCGCTGGTATGAAGCCATTTTCTGGCGAGAAGTCAAACATTTATGAACATGGAATATCTCAATTGGCGTTTTAAATGAAGCAACTTTATACCTTGGTTCGAGGAATGTGCTCATTCAATCTCCGGCCATGATGACAGTTATCTCCGGTTGACTGAACTTTTGCAGCTTGCACCAGAACTGATTCGGATATCATAACATTCCTCTTACCTACATACGAAGGATTTGTGATGTTCAAATAAACGATGCATGTAAACATTACAGGGGTTGTGCACAAATTATGTAAGGGAGAGAAGGAGTTTACAATGGAGGGAGGGGAGCTGACATTTTGTTACATAAGATTCAATAGCTATGTAGAAGAAATTAATTTAATAATAATAGTGTCAACCGTATTCTAGCTACCTACAGAAAATCAGCTAAATTGGTTAGAAGACTACAAAAAACAGCGGTGGGGGACTGCAGCACTCACCGCGCTATTTGGGGGACTGCTGTATATAATGCATCCCAACACAATATTAAACAAATTTTCAACAGAATTTGAAATCCTACAAACATTTTAGAGGGAGACGGGTCAAATAATCACTCAAAACTCTTACATAATTCGTGGATGACCCCTGAACTGTATTTTCATAGAAAAGTTGAAACTGGTTAAAACAAAGAGCTATTTCCTCTAGATTGCACATTGTTGACGCTTGAAGCAAAACTGTATATCAGCAACATCACAGAAACGTAGAACGTTGTATTCACTAGCTCTTGACCAACTTGATTCCCTATAAAGCATAACCTCATGCCAAGTCATCTCATGACTTGGCGAAAGCCCCTCTTCTATAAATTTTGAGCGAACGAATAATAATTTTATGGAATTCTGCCAATAAACATTTGCCGCAGGCTAAACACATGTTGTTCTACAACACTTGGCAAGCACGAAAAAAGCTCACCTGTGTCGTTTTCCCTTCAACTGATCAAATATTCTCCTTCTCTCTCATCCACTTTCGACCCCACCGACGATGAACCAGATATCTCTGTTCGTTCAAAAACTAACATCAAAACAGGCCCATCCAACCGACCGACCGCAGAGAAAGTTTAAAGACGTTTAAGGCTTCTTTTCCTCCTCGATTAGGATTTTATATAAAAATGTAAAATTCATATCTTTCACCGGCCGTTTGGAACGCTTCGCAGCGTACTAGGAATATAGCCGACGACCATCAACAAACGGTGGAATGGTTAAATTAAATTATCCTCAGTTTTTATTGAGCAAAATATGCAGAATAAGCAGCAGAGGGGATGGAAAAAAGTTTACCATAATGCGTGGAAACCGCTCTACGGAGCAACGAAAGTTTCTCTCCCTCGGCCCGGCATACAGGGACTGTGTGAGTGGAACCGAAATGCATGTTGAACATCTTTTTCATTACTTGCGCTGAGTGGTGGCACTTGTTCTGTAGAGGCACTTCATCCGCCAGGGTGCTGCTACACCACTTCGGATGGATAAAATATCGAGACGGGTCTGGATTATACGCTAGAGTAGGTAGAAGCAATTTTTCGAATTTTACATAGAAACGTCGAGTTCAAACAGCGATTCAATTGGTGACATTGAACAAGAATGCTATGAGAGGGCGGCAAAAATGGTAAGGAGCGAATTTTAAGATTTTCGTCCTAGCAACTTTTTCACGACATTAATTTCCTTAACATTAAATTAATGGGCGTAATTCGAATGGCATTCTATAGGGCAGAGAACTCCTAGGAAATTCTGGAAAGTATTCAAGGACTTCCGTAGAGAATTTCAAAGTAGTTCTGGAAAAAAGTAGAAGGGTCTGTGCCTATAGGGCACGAACGGAGGCTTGACGTAGGACCGCTAGTGGACGGAACAAATATGTTGAGCATTTAGTTCTTTTAATTGATCGATAATCTATTATTTTAACTCTTCCGTTTTTTGAATTGGTGGCCCTGAAAAGGGCCGGTTGTTTTTCAAATGCTGGCCCTGAGAAAGGCCGTTATTTGTTTTTTTTTTCTGGTGTCCTTTTCATCGTTTGGGACGGCTACCGTGTAGCTGATGAAAAAATAGTAATTTTAAAAGTTTGTTTGTGACATTAAATTCTGAATGATGATATTACCACAGACAAACAGACATACCACTCACAAGTTGTTCATCGAACAAGCATTTAACGGTCAATTTAAAAGTATTGTAGTTGGTAGTACCGCCACCCATGGCGCGCATAGTCAATTCCCTTGCATTTGACATTTACACACTACCGCCATCTGTTCAGCCTACTACCCACCTTAGTGTACTCAACAGATGGCAGATATGTTTTAGCGACGATGTTTTACAGTGAGAAATATTCAATGTGTTATGTATGATTGTCTGTGATATTACTACTTACCTATATCAGTAAGTATAGGCCGATGGTAAGAGAAATAGGTGATGAATAATTTACATCTAAGATCTTGAATATGTAGCACAAAGCCCATAAGTTTTCGGAACAAACGTGTTTGCTCTTAGTTCTTTTAATTTTTCGAAAATTTATAGTTGAATAGTAAAATTTATTATTACATTGTTAGTAACGTAAGATTTGAGGGTTTCAACTTCTTAGCGGTGGTCAGAAGAGATGATCTCAAAAAATCGATTCACATGACGCCAAGTTCGCTGTTGTATTTCTTATACAGCGGCAGAACAAAAGAGACGACAAATCCACTCGCCCTACTAGCGCTACTTGACGCTTTCACACCAGTGCAAGTCTATGCCGACCGGATGATGGCGGTCCAATCATGCTGCCTATTGCGGGTAACCTTCCCTCCTGTCAATGTGGGTGCATCCGTTTTTTTTTTTTTTTTTTTTTTAACTCTTTATTTGTTCCAAATTCAAAATAAATTACGTTTCATTTTAACCTAGGTGCTCCAGTTACTGCAGTAACGTACCAGCCTTAATTGTTATGATATATATCTAAGTGTTTTTACATTGTTCATGTCTCGGCAATTCAGTATTTTAAACAGGTTTTTTAACCTGCATGTCAGTATAACAATTGATATCTTAAAACTAAAAACTAAAACTAAATCTTATCTAAGTATAAAGGGAATTAATCGTTGCAATTGAGGATTGCAACGATTTTTGCCTGAAATTATTAATTATTTTGTTGGACATTTGTTCTAAAGTCTCAACATTCGAAATTCTATGTACCTCAGTAGTACTGTACCAGGGAGGCAACTTCAAAATCATCTTCAGAACTTTGTTCTGAATCCTTTGAAGTGCTTTTTTCCTGGTAGTGCAACAACAAGACCATATTGGCACAGCGTAAAGCATGGCCGGTCTAAAAACTTGTTTAAATATTAGAAGTTTATTCGTCAGGCAAAGTTTGGATTTCCTGTTTATAAGAGGATACAAACATTTTATATATTTGTTACATTTAGCTTGAATGCCCTCAATGTGATCTTTAAAAGTTAATTTTTGGTCAAGTATTAATCCAAGATATTTCACTTGGTTTGACCAGGAAATTGGAACTCCGTTCATAGTGACTATGTGACTACTACTAGGTTTCAAAAACGAAGCTCTAGGCTTGTGTGGAAATATTATAAGTTGAGTTTTGGAAGCGTTGGGAGAAATCTTCCATTTTTGTAAATAAGAAGAGAAAATATCTAAACTTTTCTGCAGTCTGCTGCAAATAACACGTAGACTTCTTCCTTTAGCGGAAATGCCTGTGTCATCAGCGAACAAAGATTTGTGGCAACCCTGAGGCAAATCAGGGAGGTCCGAAGTGAAAATGTTATACAATATAGGCCCAAGAATGCTACCCTGAGGAACTCCTGCTCTAACAGGTAGTCGATTAGATTTGGAATTTTGATAATTTACCTGCAGAGTTCTGTCAGTTAAATAATTTTGAACTAATTTCATAATATAAAGTGGAAAATTAAACTTTTTAAATTTAGCAATCAATCCTTCATGCCAAACACTGTCGAATGCTTTTTCTATGTCTAGAAGAGCAACTCCAGTTGAGTGGCCTTCCGATTTGTTTGAACGAATTAAATTGGTAACTCTTAAGAGTTGATGAGTAGTTGAATGCCCATGGCGAAATCCAAACTGCTCATCTGCAAAAATTGAGTTCGTATTGATGTGAAGCATCATTCTATTCAAAATTATCTTTTCAAAAAGTTTACTTATTGAAGAAAGCAAACTTATTGGGCGGTAGCTAGAAGCTTCAGCTGGATTTTTATCCGGCTTCAAAATTGGAACAACTTTTGCATTTTTCCATTTATCAGGAAAGTATGCCAAATGGAAACATCTGTTAAATAATTTTACCTAGAAAGACAAGGTACTCTCTGGGAGTTTTTTGATGAGGATATAGAAAATTCCATCATCACCTGGAGCTTTCATATTTTGAAACTTTTTAGTTATAGACCTTACTTCGTCCAAATCAGTCCCCCAGGAATCATCAAAAATATTTTCCCGAGAGAAAATATTCAGAAAATCCCGAGCAACCTGATTCTCAATAGGACTAGTAAGACCCAAACTGAAATTATGGGAACTCTCGAATTGCTTAGCAAGTTTCTGAGCTTTTTCCAAATTTGTGATCAAAATTTTACCACCTTCTTTAAGCGCTGGAATAGGTTTTTGAGGTTTTTTCAAAAATTTTGTGAGTTTCCAAAAGGGTTTGGAACTCGGGTCTAATTAAGAAATATTATTTTCAAAAGTTGTGGGTGCATTCGTCGTCATCTTCGTATTGATGCGATGCGTGCTGTTCCACGAATACGTCGTGTCCGATGCTTCTCCGTCCGTTGCTCGAAAGTAAATGACGAAGAAAACTAGTAGTACAATTACGTTTATTTCTGTTAATTATGATTTTACATTGTTTTATCATTTTATTTGATTAGCCTATAAGCGAAGACAACAAAACAAGAAAACTGGCAACTCTTTCATTTTCTCATACAAAAGCTATGAGACAGGTATAAACGCGTCATCTGCCGCTCAAAGTTAAATGCTTCGAACAAATTTGATAGCAAAGATTACATCCTCATTTCCCAGAAAATTAAACTCACTTTTGCCGAAATTTAGTCGATCTGAACGACGTGTAAGTAGAGACATTTCCTTTTACAAAAGTTCCACCGGCTGGACCGGGAATCGAACCGACATGGTGACGAAGTCTACTACAGAAGCAAGCAATGTGAGACATTTACAGATTTTTCAACCTTTTCAATCTTAAAAGTTTTGATCATAAAATTACGAAGTGTGATAAGAAAAAATAGTCGATTTGGAAACATATTAGCGTTCTCTTTTTTTTTTGCATTGGTAAACACTAAACCTCATCAAATGAAAGAAAGAAAAAAACATGATAAAATTATCTGCTCCTACAGTGCTGATCAGATCTATTAAATTTCCATTTGACCCGGCGATACTCATATGTATACGCAGAGAAAGAGCGAAATGCATACCCGAAATTCTTAGTCCATTACAAACCTAAGCTGAGATTAATCTGCTATCCCGTTCACCTACCATCCCGAGGATCACATGTTACTACGGTCGAAAATAAGCCATCCCCGTCCGTAACCGCTCGCAACATACGTTTCGGGATTTTATTATCGGATTTCAGCCAGACCAACCTGCAACCGATGATAAGTTTATGAGCAGAGACATAAATTAATGCTCTCTCGCTTTTTATACCTGCAAACACACATGTGTGTTTTATGATTTAATTCCAAGAAGATTATTTATCGGCGTAATTTGTGGAGGATTTGGCTACATAATTCACTCGGGCTGGTAGGATTTAAAACCAAGTAAGCTTCATGAACACGTGCCCCAGTAATTGCAATTAAGGATTGAATTCCAAAGAAGAGCAAAAAATGTTACACTTTCCGGGGATCAAATGTTGCTGAATAATCTTTCGGTCGGAAAACATCGAGCCTATTTAGATGCCCACAAATGCTTCCTCGTGCTTTCATTCGAACTCAAGTTTCGCTGATAGCACAGCAGACAAAAATGATACCAACCGAAAAAAATATAATACCCATCGAAACATAGTGCATAATACGAGAAGTGGGTTATATTTCTGCAATCTACCAAACAGCGGAAGAAAGCCAAACAGCATCATTTCATGGATACGAAGGACCGGGAAAACAAACTCTCAAATTACGGAGACTGGCAAAAAGATTTGAGCTAGATAAAATCGCAATTTGTATCATGTACGTTCATACCAGTTTTTGCTGCCCAAGTAATGACTGACAGAATAATTCGATTAAAGAGGAACGAATCTGTTTTCATCAAAAAAAAATTTTTTCAGTCAAAACCTTTTCAAAAAATTAGATTTGACCCTATTTGCTCATGCAACCTAAATTATAAATGATTTCATATTTACAGACGAAAAAAATTGTTGAATAGGGCTAAGAACAAAAACTAATAATATGTCGCTCATGAACACCCCTTGACGAACGAAATAAATCGTTTTCATATAAAAAAAAAATATGTTTATAGACTCGTGTAGAGCAATAGTGGTCATAACCATTGTCTACCAGGTAGGAGGGATACAACTGTCGATGATTGATCGAGAAATAATGATGCAGACATTGCACAGTGGTCCAGCAATAAAAATTAGGGAGAAATATGTATGTAAACCCATAAATTGCCCTTTTATCTGTAGTATCTTCTGCGAGGTTTTTTGCATATAAAAAAGCCTTAGTTTTGATGAAAGTTGCAAGTAGGGTGGACATTTTTATATTTATAGTTTGCCACAATATGATATCCAGCAGTTCTTGACATATATGTGTTGGCCATCCCTAGTTGGCTGCGCATCTCCACTATCTAGCAGGCCTCTCTTTTCATCGAGAGAAAGCCTATGGCGGATAACTGACAACGAGAATGTGGTAGGTCTACCATCTATCGGGGTAAGTGTCAGATAAGGAAAAAAACAATTACCTTAAAGCCAAGAAAGTCTGAAAATCCGTGCGGTGTATGATTTGCGTTTAGTACTAAATTATGTACAGTGTGCTCTAAAAGTGATTAATATTAAATAATAGTTTGTACTTACATAACTACCTAATCTAGTGAGTATAATTAAATTAACTTGAACCTATAACTATCCTAAACCTAAATTAATAGATTCTAGGGTAGTACTGCTAAAACGAGCTACTATCTAACCTAAAATTTAGCCTACGGTTGGAATCGCGGTATGAAAATAAATAAAGAGAATTTCTTCTAAATCTAAACAATACAAACATTGCAACTACAGAAAGGGGACTAAACGCGAATAAAATGAAAATGAAAATTTACAGCTAGAGTTTACACCGATAACGATCGCATTCATGCAAATAAAATTATATATAAATACGAAACTTATTATAATATAAACTATGTAACCTATTTACAGGAAAATTATAATATCTCTACGAATTCCTAAATTCTGGTGCCTGGTATTATATTTACGGAAGAAATCCCCTGAGTATTGGTCGATATTCTTTCCAACGTTTGAGAGTACCACTGCTATGTGTGGATACTGAAGAAGTGCCTCAAGGGAATGGCATACGAAGCTGTTAAAAGCTGCTTGATGCACCCAACGAACGTGTCCAGCGTAATGAACACGTTAAGAGTACTATATAGTCAGCCTGAAGCGATCATTCATTCACTGATCGGGAAAATAAACGCAATTCCAAAGATCAAGCAGATTACGCTGGAGGCATTAGTGGATCTTACGGTCAAGGTGCAGAACTTTTGTGTGTGGATTAGATGACTATTTGTATAATGTATCCCTCCTCCACCAGTTAATAATCAAGCTACCACCTACCCTGAAGGTGGAATGGGCTCGATATCGCTTACAAGTATAAAAGGGTCAACCTAGCAAAATTTGGTGAATGGATATTCTCGCTCGCCGAGGCTGCCAGTGTTTTAACGATAACAGCCATAGTACAGCCAAGCTGTACAACGAAAATCGCAACCAATTCGCCAAAGAAGACCAGTACCTTCCTTCACAATAACTCCGAATGCTAAACAGGGAACTCTCTGAAATCTTCGAAGGACAAATCTGACGATGATTGCTCGAAAAAGACAACACCAGGCGTCGATAACTGCCCCGTATGTGATGGAAGTTGCAAGTCTGTATCGAGCTGTAAACGTTTCCTTCAACTCTCTCGAGATTCCAAGTGAGCTGCTGTAAGGGAGTTTGGACTATACCACCGCTGTCTCCACCGCCACGAAGGGAGGTATGACATGAAGCCAGGTGGAAGAAATGGTTGTGCGTTCTATCACCACGAGCTACTTCATAACGAAAACAGATCCCAACACCCTGGCAACTACAGCTGCACCCGCAGCCCCACAAGCTGTCCAAACTTACTCCTTCCTCGACGAGGGCTCGGCTGTGACTTTGTTGGACCAAGATCTAGCTGACCAACTGAAGCTAAATAGCCCTATCAAGCCGCTCTGCCTTCGATGGACAGGTGGTACTGAGTGCAACGAGAAGATCTCTCGCGTAGTGATCTGAAAATAACTGGTACGCAGAACCACGCTAAGGAGTTCCAACTAAATGGAGTTCAAACGGTGAAAGAGCTGTTACTACTATGCCAGTTCCTCAAAATTGAGGAGATTGCGCAACAGTACCCACACTGTCGGAATTTGCCGATAAGATCCTATATGAACGTTCGTCCATAAATCCGTTGTGAATCAAAACTATGGCTGAGAAGCCAAAACATAACCTAAAATACGGTACAAATTGAATTATCTTTACAGCACAGACAAACAGACGTAAGTCTTCATTCTGGATCATCGTTCACTCATTTAACGAATGATATTAATATTATAATTTACGCAAACTACTCATCGCAGCGGATCACTTTGACGTTTTTTATATATTCGGTTTACCTTGCATACAACATTGTTATAGACGTAGCGAGCAAGCTTGTTTTCCGCGAGATTTCTGATCACGCAAGTAAAGGCGTTGGTCCCCGGTCCAAGACTTGATTTGTCGACAGGTAGGGTCCAGGCGTGGGAGCTGCCTCTTTGGCGTCGGTAGCATTGGTACTCAGTACGCAAAACAAGATCAACGGAAAACAAATCAAGGAAAAAAAGAAAATCTCCATACTTAGATGTTTTTGCATTCAGAATTCTTCAATGCACGAGATGTAAATATTTACGTCATTTGATAAATCTCAGTCAATCTGTGGGATGAGCAGGATGACAAGTGAACCGGGAAATTGGGAAAAGCCGGGAATTTAAATGACAAATCGGGGAAAAAATTACTTCATCTATTCTTCAGAAAAAAAGATTTTAGCGCTTTGAAAAGTTTTAAAATTCTTGGACTAGACTAAACTTTTTTGGAATTTTAAGTAGATTTTAGAATGAATGTCAGGGATAACAAGTCATAAATTCCGAAAAATTCTGTATACAGCAGAAATTGTTATTCTAGTGTCTAACGATCGAGATTGAGGGAAATCTTCAATGAATACCTGGAGAGAAAATTGGGTTCATTCAGCAAGAGAAGGAGAAATTATCTAGAAGGGAGAAAAGATAGGACCGGGTATGTAGAGTTTTAGCTTAAGCATCATACGCATTTACAGTAGAGAGAGTATGGGAGAGTGTTGTGTATTGGTTTGATATGTAGAAGCAGGGCATATAGTAAATAAGTGTGCGTGTGAATGTGGATGGTTAGTGTGGGATAGGGAATGAAAAATAGAGTTCTACAAACCAGATCTCACGAACACCAACGTATACTGTACAATTCTGAATTCCAATTGGCAAGTCAGGGTTGGCACTCGTGGAGGGTGGAGGAGCTGTGGAGGTGATGATGGTTTCGAGAATTAACCGATTTAACACGGTGAGGTGGGCGGGTGCAGTCTTGGAATGTATGGCATTGTAAGCAAATTATTTTAATAAAATATGGTTGATGATACGTTAGTAGAAAAAAATCAGGGCTACTCAAAAGACATATGATATAGAAAAAATATTTCTTATCAGATTTTAGTTGTTTACATAGATGTAAGCTTTTCTGCAACCAGATTTAAATAGAATGCTCCATCTGAAAAATAAAAGCGATTTAGGAAAGCACTCGAGTACCTCCCCGTGGGAGGTTTTGAGGCCGTCATCACTTTCATGGTTCTTCTTTTCTCCACGGGTGCCGGCTTTGATTTGCCAATTATCAGTGCAATTCTCGTTTTAGCCATGAGTGAGTGTTTGGTTCGTACCGTGCATACGTAGGGTTTTATTTAATTTGTGTTTAATTTTGTCTCAATAGACGGTTCTAGAAGCAAACAGAAAATTATCGCGTAACTTTTCAGAAGGACCAATGTAACATATCCGCCATTTTCCACCATGAATCCATACATTTTGCAACACTATTTTACCGTAGACAGTGAGTAATAACGTTGGAAATTCGGTAGAAACGGTAAAATCACAATTTTATTTTGAAATTAATGCTAAAATATTTATGAAAAAAAATCACATAGGACGTTTTGACTAATCAAGTTGTACATCGGACATGTTACATTGGTCGATTTCTCTAAATGACGTTTTGTTATAAATGATACTAGATTTCCTACCACATATTTCGGAGTGGAGTGCCTGACTCTAGGCCTGACTTTAGATTGGTTTTCCATGCCCCGCCTCTTGAAAGTGAGCAACCTGTCATAATAGGCAGCCTAAATTCCGAATTATCAATCAAGCGCCCATCAATTCAAACTGTAAATTTTGATCTATGATTATGTTGATTAAATAAGAGTAAATTTGGATGGGTGTTTTTTTTATATCACATAGCAATTTAGTTACAAGTAATTGAAAACTAGTGATTGAACAGATGAGAAAAGAACAGCAGTATTTTTTGATGCGTTTATATTAATTTATTTTAATGATGGCACGATGCTTGACGGTGCCAAGTAGCTATGCCTTTGGCGGTTGATCTAAGGGAGGCACAAATTGAAATTATTTATTTTCATTTTATTGTTCACTTCAACAGCATACTTCTTCATGGACCAAAAAAATGTTGAAATTCAAAGATAATCTATCCATTCAAAAGAAATCCAAAACATATCTGAAATACTGGATTCATCGATATAAATTATTCAGGTTTATTTCAGCTCTTCGAGGATAAATCACAAAAAGACAAACATTAAAATAATCAACCTGCTGCAGACTACTAGATCTACATAACCAACATTAGCTGGAACAATTATATATTTATACCGTGTTGCATTACTCATCGAAATTATTATTAAGCGGATGACGTAGTGGAAGCAACAACAATACATAACATTATATGCATATATTTTTTATACAGGTTATAATATATAATATATTTTTCGTTGTGCATGGCACCATTTAGAGGAGATTGTTAGTCCTGTCAGTCATTAGTCACACTTTACACCTTACATTTACATCCTTACATTATTGTAAAGAGATAATATCAAGTATAATTACAGATAAAAATATATGATTGCTTAATATAACCTTGAAATTTCAGTGTTACATCCACTTGATATTGGGAGCTGAGGAAACATAGAGCTGCATCTTATTATATGTAAAATATTTATTATTTTCAGTGCAGAATATCAACTATTTTATCTTTATAAAATTATATTTATTATTTCATAATTAATGTTCTGATATATTCCATTGCACATTACATATATTTTCATTATACAAATAAATACTGGGTTGGGAGGGAGCATCAGGGTATCAATTGACCTGAAATTGGACGATGGAGTGGTATGACAACCGGAGTCTAGAAGGGAATAAACACTATCATTTTCTTTATCCTACCGATTCGATTGTGGTGGTGTGAATTCTATTTCAACAGTTTCAGTGAGATTGACGCACCCTTCTTAACAAACCATCCTGTAGGAAGCTTAATAAGTATTGCGAATTGCGTTATTCGATTTGTTGGATCGTATCGTTGGAAGGAGATTCTTAAATTCCCGTGGATTTCGCGTAAGTGTCTCTGCTTACGGGTCCACCCCTCCGTTTTTGGCCCTTCATACAGCGATATTGTGAATTCAGATCGATAGCTCAAATTGATCTTGCTATTAAGTGGAGCTGCATACAAGACAAGATCTTTGAAGGGATGGTGGCTACCTTACATACATACATACACATACATTTGATAAATCTCAGTCAATCTAGCAGTCAACCATGAAAAAAAATTAAAGAAAATAGAAACCTACTGCGTTTTCATTATCTGAGGATTGTCAAATAACGTAAATCCGGAGTGATTTGAGATTTGGGCGTAATTGTATTTGTCAACAAACAAGTCAATCGCCCATTCCTCGTTAATTAAAGCTCAATTTTAAAAATAAACTATACCAAATGATAGAGGAATCATACCTCTACCTTATAGTGTTATTAGTTTTCAAAATTGAGCTTTTATTTGCGATAAATCGGCGATTGACGTGTTTGTTTACAAATACAATTACGCCCAAATCTAAAATCACTCCGGAATTACTAGAGCCGCGTGCACCGAAGAATTGCCTAAATTTGAGGAAATATCCTGGAGAAGTAAAAAAAAAACTAGCATGCCTTGATTTAGTAGAAGTGCCATAAATCCAAATTGGAAAATAAGTGCACATGTTTCACGTCATCTCATCTTGGTTGGGATTCGCTTGTGTACAGTAGAAAAAGTCCGGGAAAATATAACAACTCGTATCAACAATGCTGCCAAGGACACAACAAGAATCATTTCTTGTTTGCATGATGTCGCAGTCGTTGGTAACAATAGCATTTGTAACCGGCCAAGGAAAATCAAGGACATGGGCGGATAGAGAAAAGACGTGGGAAAAAATAAGAAATCCACTAGAGACAGGAAGTAAACCATGGCTGGCTGCGAGCGACACGATTCATGCCGTTTGGTGAACCAACCAGCAACATGGTGCAATCACTTCAAGTACCCACTACAACTAGATCCTGACTCGTTCTCTCTCTCTCTATCTCTCTCTCTCTCTCTCTCTCTCTCTCTCTCTCTCTCTCTCTCTCTCTCACTCTCTCTGTCTGTGTCTCTTTTTTTCTCTCTCTTCCTTGTCCTCAAGAAGCTGGAAGCATGTTGTGTTTGCAGATAATGTGCTGCACCAACCACCAACCGACCGGAGTAAGACGTCGTTCTTCGCGAAGGCTAAGCCGCAGGATGCCAACTTGAGCACTGTGCATGCAAACTTCAAACCCCCTTGCGATCTCGAATCGAGCGAATTGAATCCGAAAGGTTCATGGCAAAGGGGGTAGAGACGGGCGATTTAGAGGCTGTAAAACGGGATGAGATTTCCATTTTTCTCGTCGTTTTGCTCGAAGCAAGTAATTTCATGTTATGATTTAAGTGGATTATGCTGACAGAAACTGAATCTCGGTTGTTATTTGGATCTGCTCACTGAAGAAAAGAAAGCATGCCAGGCGGAGTGTTTTGTATTTTTTCCAAAGCATATACGCCGCAGGAAGCCAAATGCTGAGGCTGCAAATAAATACGAGTTGCAACAAATGGCACTGCAGGCACAGCTAGAATGTTGCCAAACAGGTTGCAAGTGATCCTACATTTTATGCAATGTCCGTAGGGTGTCACGCCACTTCGCCGTATTCCGTACTTAACTTCTTCAAATCGTAAAATCAACCATTTCACAGCAGATGTTTATCTACACTAATCGTTATTATTTGTATGTTAGCTTATGTGTTTTGTATAGGATCGAGACTATTTCCAAGATCCAGAACTTGAAACCCTTCTTATGCAATTCAGCACCCTATTTTTTAGACGGTCGAAAGATATTGTGAGCACCTTTCTGATGTTTGAAAACCATTTAAATAAAACTTTTAAACTGGAACAATACACAATCTTCGCTTTCTTTTGATGCATTATAGATTTTTTTCAAGTTTTCAAACGTGAAATAAACTTTCAGATATCATGGGGCAACGATGCTGTATATGTCACTACTGTGACTACAATTAGCAAATCCTTAATCAATCACTTTAAGCATAACAGATTTGCATAGGGTTAATGTTTCTAATGTCCGCATAAGTGTCATGGAAATGGTTATAATATTGGCCTATGGATCTAAATATTGGACCGATCGCTAAAATTTCTTGTCCCTAATTTTTTATTACACCAGTGCGTCATCTGGGCAATACAAATTGATATTTTTGGTTGCTAGACTAGTGACTAAGTGCAAGATTGTCAAAAAATGCTTTTCTTCAAAATGTATGTATTGGTCCAATATTAGGGACATTAACCATGTACCATTTTTGCATTGGCAATTACAATCATACTCTATGCCCAGGGAAGTGGAATTAAATGGAAGATAACCTTTTTTTTCTGTTTTATTTAAGCATTCCGCTAACAACACAATTTCATTACTTCATTATGATGGCTGCCAAGCCTTTGGGATTTTCCTTATTAAAGAGTTGTTTAGATTTTTCTCCTTTAGTTTACTTAAATCTTTGGTTTTTATTTGTTAGGTAGGTTCCGATTCAACACATTGTAGTTTCATTTTTATAATTGTGATTTTGACTTTTTTTACCTATGGGATGAGTACTTAGGGTTAGATTTTGATAAGTTCTTTAGTGGGAATGACACTGATGAAGACTGCACATTATAGTTGAAATACGTATCTGTCATGGATACCAAAATTAATTAAGTGGAATTAAATGGAAGATAACCTTTTTTTTTTTTGCTGTTTCATTTTTACATGTTACTGGAGAACTTTTCTTTCCTATCCCCACCAGTTGCGAGGACGTAGCCAGGACATTTTTTGGCTGTTTGAGAGGAATATATCTGTGTCTAAAAATAGAAATTATTAATAAATTATTAGGTACTTGCTTTTCTGAAAGATTCTGCACAACAAAAAGCAAAAGTATGTACATTCTGCACCATATTATTTTTACAGCAACATACAGAAAGCAACTTACAGCAAAAGCAAAAAAGCAAGTAACGGATTCAAATTTGTCTTCCTCTTAACAACAGGTACGATATTGTCCAACTTGGCCAATGCCATTACGCTTTCGAGCATCGGAAGTTCCTAATACCTTAACCATGACTGAAGCAGATAAATGCAGTTCCGAATGTACTGATGACTCAATGAGAAAGATATGGCATCCGTTGGACTACTGTTTGTACAACATGTTTAGCGTCGCCTGATAGACTACCGTAGACAGAAAACAAAATGATAACTAGTGACAACCAATCGACTGTATCGGTATGTCTTCAACAAATCGTTGATGTGATGTGTGACTATGATTGAATGGTGCCAAAAATCTCGAAGATATAGAACAGTCTAAGGAAGCTCGGATGGTGTCATCATACCCATCTACTGTTCGGCACTGGGTCTTTTTTGGTGCAGCCGAAAGTGCCATATAAAAGTTTGGTGTTTTCGTAGCAGTAAACATTCCGTTTATCGCTGCCGTTGAGGGAAGATTGTGTAATGAAAGTTTCAACGTTTGCTTTAGTGGTCTTGGCAGCCGTTGCTGTGCATGCTGGTAAAATTGGCTAGAATATAATTGAGCCCGGGTGACGTAAATATTTCAAACGCTATTTTCCACCGTAGATTCAACGGAAGAAGCATGGCAGGCGAAGCAGATTATTCCATATGCTGCAAAATTGTTTGCTTTAAATCAATCGAATAGAGTTCCTGGATTGGAGAAAATTATCGGTGGCCATAAAGTAGATGTAACCAATTACCCATATCAGCTGTCATTGAGAAGCCACGACAATCATATTTGTGGTGCCTCGGTTATCTCCATGCACTGGGCTTTGTCGGCAGCGCATTGTGTCTTCCCTCAGCGAGAAGTGCGTACAGTAAGTTTGCATCATAAGTGAGTGGCACGAAGTGATACCTAACAGATTTTGTTTTTCTCGTAGATTTCATTGCGCGCCGGAACTGGTGATCGACAGTCTGGTGGAAAAATTTTCAATGTGTCACAAATTGTGATCCACCCTCAATACAATCCTTCTATGTTTGACAACGATGTGGCTGTCCTGCGCACGTCCACAGCACTTGTCGGTCTGAATGTGAGACCTATTCTATTGGTACCGCAAGGCTATGAACCATTCGCAGGAGTCCGAAGTCTAGTCACAGGGTGGGGTAGAACGGTAATCACGTTAGGTTAATCGATAAAAGAAATATTTTCAACTATTTTCATTGTTACCCTAATAGCTGGTTGATAACGGACTACCCACGGAGCTACATGCTGTTGATATCCCGATAGTGTCTAGAAGCGCGTGTGCTAGTTATTGGGGTACAAGTCTGATAACGAATAAGTAAGCGATTGGTATGCCGTTTTGAAAGATTGTGTGATTATAACTGCTGTTTGATTATTTGTAGCATGATATGTGCCGGCCAACAGGGACGTGATTCTTGCAATGGCGATAGCGGTGGCCCTTTGGTTTCCGGTGGCCGCCAAATCGGTCTGGTTTCGTGGGGATCAACGGATTGCGGTGGACCCTTGCCAGCTGTTTATACACATCTCGGGCAGCCGTCAGTGAGAAGATTCATCAAAACGATAACTGGAGTGTAAACCGTAACCTGAAATGAAATAAACTTTACGCATCATCAACACTGTATGTTTCAACATTATTTATTTAATTATCAATTATTGCAGATCTTCGAAATCAGTACACAATTACATTTAAATTAAATCCCGCATATTGTTACGAAACTGATGTAAGAGTCAAGAATTTATAGAATCATTCCCTTTATCCAAGTTCTTTGGAGCTGTCCATATACCTTGTGGACAGTTTAAGGGGGAGAGGTGGATTGGCAAATGTACATGGTCCACACATTTAAAAAAAATGATGGATAACTGTCCACTATACTCAGCAAAATTTATAATTTTTGTTCCACAATGCTCAAACGATTCCCAATCGGGTCCAAAATGCCCAAATAGCCTCCACGCAAATGAGGTGTCAGGCAAAAATTCGGTGCAAATGAAAAACTTCACATGTGATTCAAAATATCTTGTTCGATTGTAAAAACAACGCGGAAGATTTTTTCGATTACCGCGAGTGAACAAACCGGCTCTTTTTCAGAGGCAGAATTTGTTGAGATCCATCGGATTATAAATCAATCATAAATGCATATTTCCATATATTACTAAATACGCGCCAGATTTCGAAACATCACAGCAGTGCCTGAAAAAAAAAGTATTCTTCCGTACATTAAGGCTCACAATGGACCCGGTTTGGCCTGATTTGGCAAGCTGCCACTAAAGTGGATAAGTTCTACAACTGTATCGAGACAACGGGGTAGATTTCTTCGAAAAGGACATCAATCCCACCACTACCCTCAATTCCGCCCAATTGAGAAATATTGGGCAACTGTCAAACAGAAGTTGAAGAAGAGTGGAAAGGTGGCTCGGGATGCGACAGAGATGAAGAGATGATGGAAGAAAACGGCCACTCAGGTTAGCCAACAGGACACAAAATATGATGAGTGGTATTCGAAGAAATGTTCGAGATTTCATCACAACCAAATCGGAATAATTTGTTTTGCTATTGTTCCTTTAAAGTGCAATAAATGACCTTCATTTTGAGTGCTCGACATTTTTATTTCATTACCTCTGACCCCAAAAGGTATACGTTCAATCCCAGTCGGCACCGCCGGGATTTTCTGAGGCATAAAATCTCTGATCACACCTTCTTTCGCAAGAGAAGTAAAGCCGTTGGTCCCTGGTTCATGAGTTGATGGGTCGATAGGTAGGGTTCAGGTGTGGGAGCTACCTTCCTGGCGTCGGTAGCATTGGTACTCAGTACGGAAAACAAGATCGATGGAAAACAAATCATAGAAAAAAAAATATGGTTCCAAGATACATCCGTTTTTTTTTTGCGTCTATATATTAAATGACTCAAGCTTTAGTCAGTAAAATCACGGTATGAACAACTAACACATATCCATTCAATTATGTTGAGTGAGCTTCTTTACTACCAAAACCAGTAAAACAAAGGTTAGATAAACTGTTATAAAACTTGTGTAGGCGGCAGGTTCGATTTTCACGACTTCCCTGAACAAAGAGAATTATTATGCTTGTCAAACAATATTTAAACTCATGCAATCATTTGCATAGAATACTTTGAACTAATAACTGTGGAAGTGCATTAAGAACACTAAGTTCAGAGCAGGCGAAATCTCGTATAAAATCGCCAAAACTAGCAACAAGAAGATAGAGAAAACGTCTACCAAATCTTCTTGAGACGCACACAAGCCTGTCGTTAAATTTTAAGACACTCATTTTGATGGGTGCTAGAACCTGCAAGCAGAACAAAATACTGGTCCCTCAAATAAAAATTTAGATATTCTTAAAGTGTGCCCTCTAAACAGAAAACAACTACCTACCAACCTTATCATATAATAAATAAACCTTCATATCCGCAGTGCCTTGCCCAACTTGCTTCTCCGGACAGTTTTATATGTCATTATTATTTCCAACAGGCAACCCGTTGAGCAGCAGTATTACTCTTTACTTCCTTTTTATAGCTTCTATCGTCCGTTAAAGTATGAAAGGAATTAAAATGTCACTTATTGTAAAACTTCGTACTGCCTCGACCCTTTGATGATGGAGTAGCTTCGAGGAGACTGTGCCTACACGTACTAAAACTTGTAGAATGAGACCGAAACCGGAGGCTGACGCGTAGGATTAAATTATCAAATAATAAAGGCAGTAAGTGGATTTTTGAAAAGGTGTTCACAACCGCATTTAATTAAGGCCTAAAGAGTTGCTTAGTATTCTGGAGGTTGAGTTTGATGTTTCATGCGAGTAAAAATGCTACCATTTAAACTCAGGATTTGGAAAACTTAATGGTCACTGATTTTTCTATGTCAACGAGTTCATGTCATTCATTCAGTACAAATACCAGAAAGAAGTTGCTTCAAGCCTGCACACTACGAAAAACTCATATTAATGTGCGAACTCTAAGACCAATGCATACGAGCGTCACAAAATGCTGTCATCAAATATGCGATAATCAATTCAATCAAGCGTGTTTTTAGTCTCGTTATATATTTTTCGAATTTGGTAACCTTAATTTTACATTCAATCATTAACGTCAAAAGGGAATTGGGTAAGAGTGTGAATTTAAGCAATAGTAACATTTAAGCTGAAATTGTATCCCGTAATTGATATGTTATTCAACGATACTCAGTAATATGTAATATAACTAAAAATAACTCAGAGCTCCATAGTCCATATTTTACAATAACTTAGTAGAATTTGCGTGTGAGAAAAATAGATGGTAAGATTCAACGGCCGCGTGGTTGATTGTGACTAAGATCACATGAGGTAAAAAACTCAACTTAAATGCACCACGCATAAAGACACCGGACGATATCGCATAAATTATCTCGTGAATAAAGTAAATCGACCCTGTAACAATTTATCCGAAGGATGAATTCAAGTAGCAACTTCGGGGAAGGATAAAACAGTAAAAAGTACGGCTGAACGCGTTCTTTTCTTCAAAAGTTGAAGGTGTTGCTTAAGTTTTCATATTGTCGAATTATTGAGAAGTAGTTTGCTAGAAATTTTTGTCCATCATCAATGGGTTACGGTTTTATTTTACTTTCATCTCAACTGCAGATTAGTGTGGGTGTGTTGTGCTTGGTACATCTGTCGAATTTGTTAACCTTCCAGGAGTCACATAGTAAAAAGTAACACGAGCTATCACATCGTGTACTGAGTACACAGTAATCAAGTTTAGCTATATAGATCAGGATCAGAAACCATAGTTTTAGTCACACCCGCTGTTGGCAAGAATTTCTTCCAGATTTTGGAAATTACATTTAAAATAAAGCCAATTTATCCATCGATTTTTCCACATTTAAGACCAGTTTTTACTAAACACTTTTAATGTCCCTGGAGTATGTATATATAATGAAACATACCAACAGAAGTGACTGCAGAGTCTTCGCACCTAGGCACGAGTCGGCAAACAACGTACTGCCAACCGGTGGAAACTAACGATTTTAAATTGGCTTACTACTTGACTAGTCTATTGGTCCCAAGTACATCGATTAACGTACCCCATTTTAGTTGAAATTCTAGTACTACGCTATGTTTGATTTGATTCGCTATGAAAGTTTGACAAATAAAATTAGGGGTTCGTGGATTTTCGAGAGGTGTATCGATTAGCTTGGGACCGAAGAGAGTACCAGAGCTGAGCCAAAAAGTTGAGGACGTTTCTTCGGGACCTTCTGATATTAGAGTTACCTCTATGGTACTGCCTAATTGTTTAATATAAACCCGTCGGGAAACAAGACGAACAAAATAAAAAAAAAATCATGCAAATCCGTCAATCCGTTCTCGAGTTTAGTGTAACACGCAAACATTTATTTTTAATTTTTTTTATATGGGTATAGATGATTTTTCCTTACAAGAGCTTACACCTGCTCTCAACTTATGTCGTTTTCGTTTTTGCGGTGTAGCACCGGTGTAGTGGAAGCGGCAATAAGTGCGAGTCTTTGACAGCTCATCATTTGTTTGTAAACAAAGATGTAACCGACATCTACACCGTGAATGATGTCGGTGTACGGCGGTGTAGCACTAGTGAAGCTCCATAGAGGTAGCTCCATCTCGAAAACGAAAACGACATTAGTGTTCTTTAAAGCACTTCCACAGTTACTAATTGAGAGCCTTCTATGCCAACCACCTCTTTTGGCTTTATTACGTCTCTACCTGTACTATATGCCGGCCGTCAACTTGGTGCTCTAGCACTAGCACAGTTGTTAAATGAGAGCTTACTTAGCCTGTACCATTTTTGCATTTGTACTATCATACAAGTACAAAAAATCCTAGACCGGACCGAGAATTGAACCCAGCTGCCTCCAGCATGGTATTAGGTACATGTACCTGGATGGTCATGGGACCGTCTTCCGGAAGATCCGGAACATCCATAAAAGTGGACAATCCATGAAACTGATCCTAGAGCTCCGCGTATTTTTTTAACATTAGGATCTGTGATATAAGAATGAATTTGGGGTTGTGACATAAACCTGAACCTGGATGTCCATGGGACCGTCCTAAGGAAGATCCGGATAATCCGTAAAAGTGGTCAATCCATGAAACTGATCCTAGAGCTCCGCAGTTTTTGAAAAACACTAAGAACTGAGATGATAGAATGAATTTGGGGTCGTGACATAAACATGGACCTTGATGGCTATGAGACCGTCCTTCGGATGATCCGGAACATCCGTGAAAGGGGAAAAATCACGAAACTGATCCTAGAGCTCCATGGTTTTCTTGAAAACGTTAGAAACTGTGATATTAGAATGAATTTGGGATCGTGACATAAACATGAACCCAGATGGCCATCGGATCGCCTCAGGAAGATCCGAAAAATCCGTAAAAGTGGTCAATGTATGGAACTGATCCTAGAGCTCCACGTTTTTTTCGAAAACAGTTGGAACTGTCATATATAAATTAATTTGTGGTCGTGGCATAAACATGTACCTAGAAGGCCATGGGACCGTCCTCTGCAAGATCTAGAACATCGAAACTAATCCTAGAGTTCTACGGTTTTTTCGAAAGCATGTGGAACTGCGATATAAGAAAGAATTTGGCGTCAAGACATAAACATGGACCCAAATAGCCATGGGGCCATCCTCTGGTAAGTCCAGAACATCAGTAAAAGAGGTCAATTAATGAAACTGATCCATGAGCTGCGCAGTTTTTTTTTTCAAAAACATTAGGAACTGTGATATAAGAATGAATTTGTGGTCGTTACTTAAACATGTACCTAGATAGCCATGGGACCGTCGTCCGGAAGATAAACAACATCCGTAAAGTCACTCCATAAAATTGAGAGGCGGAAGCATTACTATAACGAGCACCTCAACGGTGATGCAGCAGAAAACGAAGGTGGCACTGCAACATACCTTGGAGCACGCGCAGAAGACGACAGGCTACCGGCCCCTGATCTTCAAGAAGTTGAGGAGGAGATCGGTCGGCTAACAAAGCAACTGGTGTAGATCAACGACCAAGTGAGCTATTAAAATACAGTGGTGAAGCACTGACTAGAGCGCTGCACTGGGCAATTGCCAAGATTTGGGAGGAGGAGATTTAACCGGAGGAGTGGATGGAAGGTGTCGTATGCCCAATCTACAAAAAGGGCAACAAGTTGGAATGCTGCAGCTACCACGCGATCACAAAGCTGAGCGCCACCTACAGAGGTTCGAGGTGGTCGATGAGTTCGTGTATTTGGGATCACTGGTGACCGCCGAAAATGATACCAGAAGAGAAATTCAAAGACGCATTATGGCAGGGAATCGTGCCTACTTTAGACTCCGGAGGACGCTCCGGTCGAATAAAATTCGCCACGAAGTTGACTATCTAAAAGACGCCGATTAGACCGGTGGTCCTCTACAGCCACGAGACCGTGACTATGCTCGTGGAGGACAAACACGCCCTTGGTGTTTTTGAACGGAAGGTGTTGCGTACCATCTACGGTGGAGTGCAGATATATGACGGAACGTGAAGGAAGCGAATGAACCACGAATTGCACCAGCTGTTGGGAGAACCATCCATCGTCCACATTGCAAAAATTGGGTGACTACGGTGGGCTGGGCATGTCGTAAGAATGTCGCATGACGACCCAGTGAAAATGGTTCTCTTCGAACTGTGATATACGAAAGAATTTAGGGTCGAGACATCAACATGAACCGGAGCTCTAGGATCAGTTCTATGGATTGTCCACTTTTACGGATGTTCCGGATCTTCCGTAAGACGGTCCCATTGCCATACAGGTACATGTTTATGTCACGACCCCAAATTCTTTCTATCATCACAGTTCCTAATGTTTTCAAAAAAACCGCAGAGCTCTAAGATCAGGTTCATGGATTGACAACTTTTACGGATTTTCCGGATTTTTCGAGGACCGTTCCGTTGTCTCCAGGATCCATATATAGGAACCATGATTGTATTATGGCTAATTGTGAACATTTGTGCGCATTAATCTAAATTACAGATCGTGCGCCACTTGCAAAACCCTACAAACACACCTTTCAAAAAAACGTGTAACAACTCTTTTCGCTTTTTAAAAAGTAGACGTCTCTATTTTCAATCTTTCTACAATCAAAATCATCTACAAACCCTAGGAATTCTAAAGGTACCATATTTTTTGAAATTTATTAAGAAATGGCTAAGTTGTGCCATTTCAAACTTGCTGTTTCACGTTTTTCGGAGGCTTCGTAGTCGGCCGTATTCGGAGTGTTAAAAACTATCGACGCCATTTTGCTAAATTAGGCGTGAGTCAAAATGGCCGAAATCCATCACTAACTTGGTTACCTGTCACTGCTCAAAAGGAAAATTTCTCTACAACTCCACTAGCTGTTGGTGATGAGTTGTTAGGCCAAATTCCATTAAGCCGAATGAATAGTTAGTAATTATAGCTGTTCACTTTTCGTCATATATACTGAGGATATACTTGATGGAGTCCAAATATGGCCGACATATTGAAGGACTTGCACTACCACTCCAAATTTTCCAGAGTACAAATCTCGAGAACTACAAAAAAGTCACGCTTTGCAAATGCAACTCCATGTTGGATATGTTGGAATCCGTTTTCACATATTAATTGTAGGAGCTGATATTTGTGCCTTTAATTAAGAGTTAAGAAATAAACAGCAACAAATAAAGAAAAATCTATTATATTGATATAATGTTCATAGAGGGGCCGGTGGTGTAGTGGTAAGCGTGATTACCTTTCACCCCAGCAGGGCTGGGTTCAATTCCAGTCGACGCCACCGGGATGTTCTGAGGCATAACATCTCTGATCACGCCTTCCTTCGGATGGGAAGTAAAGCCGTAGGTCCCCGGTTCATGAGTTGATGGGGCGATAGGTATGGTCCAAGTGTGGAAGTATCTTAGATATCCCTGGCGTCGGTAGCATTGGTGCTCAGCACGGAAAACAAGATCGACGGAAAACAAATCAAGGAAAATAATATGCATTGTTCATCTAAGATGTTAAAAATCATAACAACAATAAGCCCCGAAAGAATCGCTCATTTTTCAATGAAGGAAAAAATGGCTATGAATAAATATCTTACATCAAAAATTTCATCAGATGAAAAATTGAAACTGTAAATATCTGCTAATGTTAAAAAAAGGAAAAACCTGCTATGAAAAATCATAGGCTAAAAATTCCACAACTGAAAATATTCCGATTTGAGGGATATATATATTTTCTTGGTCCTTAAAACATTTTTACGCCTATGTTTTTACATTTTTCTATTGTTCTCAAACTGTGATTCAAAATTTTAAAACCTTCAAATTAAAAAATCTTCGAATTTAAAAATAATAAAAACGGTCTGATTAGCATAGACTTGGTGTTAACTACCCCATTTCCGGCCTATTAAGCACAACCCGCACTTAGTCTTTCTTAATCAAGAGCAGTTTAGCACCAAACGGAATATTATTACCACTGATGGCTTCCAAATTTATTTACTTTTCCGTACGTACCGTAAGATTTGATAAAGAGAAACCAATCGTTGAGATATTGTCAAAAGTCTAACACTGCTCTTGACGCCAAACTCGGCCTACGGATTCTAAACTCGGTCTAATGCATTGAAACGCCATTGAAACGCAAATGAATTCACTTCGGCCTATCGGATGAAGATAAAAATTGATTCGGTCGGAGCGCTTCTTTTGTTTTTGGGAATAATGGGTGCAAACCTTCATATCACGCGCTTTCATTGACTTCGTTCGGTAGCCTATTAACTAAAGTATCGTACCAAACGCATAATTGACTTGTTAACTTTGAAATCATGGATTTATTTTAAGTTTTCTGCTCGATAGGCCCAAAATGGACGATTAGGCCGAAGAAGTTCTCTAACCTATTCAAAGACACAGAGTTTTGAAAAATATTCTCAAATATTTAAATTTTGAAATGTATGATCTTGAAAAAAAATATAATATACAAAAAAATATTCCCACAATACCATTCCAATAACAAATTATGAAAATTGTATACCAAAACAATAACAAATAAGTATTCTTTTTGTATCAAAATTATTATTATTTTTGTTATTGATGGCAAATAGGCAGCTATAAACGTAAGGTGTCCAAATTTTGTTTCGACGGAAACTCCCAATGTTTCAAAAACTATGGTTTAAAATGAAGAAAAAGTTTGCTGTTAGCTGTTTTTATAATTTTTATATTTGTCATAAAAATAATTTACATTCATACCATAAACAATAAGAATCAATTAAATCAATTTAATTACTGAATTTGCATTCATAATATTGAACTGTAACTAAATGTAGCTCTGTAGGATCTATGGGGGCGTCGGTGAGTCGCTGGCATCCCGTTAAGGGGAGGTTTACTTGGATTTGGCTGAAAAACAGTTGAACTTTGGAAATTTTTTTCAGGAGAATGAAAAGACATACGAACTTCCGGTATCGATAATTATATTTGTCCACTATTCCTGAATACTTGGAAATTTTTGGAAGGTAAAAAAACAAAATGGCGGCTCAAAATTGTGGCTCGCGTGGAGGAGTGTCAGTCAGGTTTTGCTGCAGAACTTCGAGTGCACACCCTCTGGTGGTGAACTGAAATGAAATTTTTTTTATTGTGGTTAAAGTTGATAATATTTCCTATGGCTTATACCTAACTAGAACGAAATCCGACAAAAATTGACTTTTTTTCTCACTTTGACCTTGCTTAAAAAATACACTGAAACCTCCGTTTACGAAGTCTTTTTTTACGCAGTATTCAATTTACGTCCCTCTTTTTACGAAGTAAATCCCAAATAACGAGGTTTCGTTTTACGAAGTGTGTGTGTGTGTGTGTCATCCTCTATCCCTCACCCAGCCGGGGGCGTTGGACAAGTAGAACTGCGAATAATTTGATCAAATCTCATGCTCCGTAATGGTGCCCTTTATGTTGTGAAGACTAGTACTTCAAAAAGGGTAACTTTTGAGGCAAGACAGGCTGTCCTCAACAAGTTAAGGGAACAGGATGCACTAGATGTCCACAACAGGTACAGCAAAACATCACATAGACGCCCTTATTCACACTAACTACTCAGGGGGTAGAGGGTCAAGAAGAGCCACCGCCGCCAACTAAAGCTTGAACCGGGTACCTGGGACTCCCACGATATACCCGCGGCAATGGTCAGCAGACGATGCCCTGTGCCTATTTAGTATGTAATATGTTTGATTTGGATACACAAAATGTTTGAAGCCATGCGTCATCTAAACCATAATTTGCATCACCACAAATACACTTGTCAACAATCTTCAACTGGAACGTACTCACCAAATCACTTCACCCGGGAGCGCATTCCCGATGCTTCCACGCATATTTTTTTCCCTCCACTCCAACCACACAACAACCAAATATCACTTTTCTTCACTTTTCTTTTTCAAGTCACTCCGTGCACAAAAGCAATGCACATCTCAAAACCCTTCCAATAGATCAGCGCACTTCTCATCACCGCGTAAATAAACAGAAATTAAAATTTTCACTCGCGATGCCACAAATTTCTGGTCCGGGAGAAACAATCAAACCACGCCAATTTTGCAAACATGATGAATCATGTTTTCTTTCTACGAGGTTTCGTTTTACGAAGTAAATCCCAAATAACGAGGTTTTTTTTACGAAGTAAATCCCAAATAACGAGTTTTCTTTTTACGAAGTAAATTCCAAATAACGAGTTTTTTTTTGCGATTATGGGAATCTGGGAAAAACTACGAAATATCCCACAATACGGGTATCTTTGGAATCGGAGTGAGATTTAGGAACCGGAAACCCATGTGTGACGCCATTTTGAAATCTAAGATGGCGGCATCCGGTTCATGAAAAACTGGAAGATACTTTCAATACCCCACAATATGGGTATTTTTGGAATCAGGGTGACGTGTAGGCACTGGAAATCTATGTTTGACGTCATCTTGAAATCCAAGATGGCGGCTTCCGGTTACAGAAAAACTTGGACATTCTGCCATATACAACACAAAATGGGTATTTTTGGAATCGGAGTGACGTGAAGGGACCGAAAATCGATATCTGACGCCATTTTGAAATCCAAGATGGTGGCTTCCGGTTACATAAAAACTTGGAAATTCTGTCATATACCCCACAATATGGGTATTTTTGGAATCAGGGTGACGTGTAGGGACCGGAAAACGATATCTGATGCCATTTTGAAATCCAAGATGGCAACTTCCGGTTACAGAAAAACTTGGAAATTCTGTCAAATAGCCCACAATATGGGTATTTTTGGAAACGGAGTGACGTATAGGGAACGGAAATCAATGTCTGACGCCATTTTGAAATCCAAGATGGCGGATTCCGGTTACAGAAAAATTGGCAAATACCACCACGTCACCCCGATTCTTAAGATACCCGTATTGTAGGTTATTCAACATTATTTTTGTGTAACCGGAAGTCACCATATTGAATTTCAAAATGGCGTCATACATGGGTTTTCAGTCCTAATAAGTCACCCCGATTCCAAAAAACCCATATTTTGGGGTATTTGACAGTATTTCCCAGTGTTTCTGTAACCGGATGTCACCATCTTGGATTTCAAAATGGCGTCAGACATGGATTCTCGGTTCTCACAGGTTACTCCGATTCCAAAAATATCCATATTGTTGTGTATTTAACGGAATTTTTTTGTTTTCCTGTAACCGGAAGCCACTATCTTGGATTAAAAAATGGCGTCACACATCGATTTCCGGTCCCTATACGTCACTTCGATTCCAAAAATACCCATATTGTGGGCTATTTGACAGAATTTACAAGTTTTTCTGTAACCGTAAGTCGACATCTTGGATTTTGAAATGGCGTCAGACATCGATATCCGGTCCCTACACGTCACTCCGATTCCAAAAATACCCATATTGTGGGGTATATGACAGAATTTCCAAGTTTTTATGTAACCGGAAGCCACCATCTTGGATTTAAAAATGGCGTCAGACATCGATATCCGGTCCCTACACGTCATTCCGATTCCAAAAATACCCATATTGTGGGGTATTTGGCAGAATTTCCAAGTTTTTCTGTAACCGGAAGCCGCCATCTTGGATTTCAAAATGGCGTCTGAAACCGATTTCCAGTCCCTACACGTCACCCTGATTCCAAAAATACCCATATTGTGGGGTATTTGACAATATTTTCAAAAACCTCTTTTTACGAAGTAAATCCCAAATAACGAGTTTTCTTTTTACGAAGTAAATCCCAAATAACGAGGTTTTTTTTTACGCACTAATTCGATTTACGAACCCCCGGTTTGGTTCGTAAATGGAGGTTCCAGTGTAGTAACTAACAATTTTTCGGATCATTTGTTCAAGCCCTATGCTCTAAGTTGTTATAAAAAATATGGTTTCGAGAAAAACGCGTTTAAAGTTTTTGTAGCGTCCCTCAGCGCGCATGACAAAGGTTCACTCAAAGCGCCATAACTCGCTAAATATGTTTCGGATCGTAAAATCCTTTTGGCCACATATTCTACACACTTGTAGCTTTCATTTTATGCAAACAAAAAAAAATCATTTTTTTTGAAAAAATCCAAGTAAACCTCCCCTTAAGTAGATTTTACATCAACAATATCCTTCCTTTCCTTGTAAAGGAGAAGATGGGTGCGACCGGCTATGGTAATTGTCATGCTCCCAAATAGTTATCCTGAAGCAATCAGAATAAGATCCCTAAAGTAGATACATGACAGTTATCAGTAAGCAACTTACGAATTACTCCGTTACAAACACAACGCAATGAAAAATATAATGTTTTGTTATTTGCAAAGTATTTTGCATGCGATTTTTTGGTATTAATCTTTGTTTTACCTCTTTTGTCAGGCTGATCAACACCAAATTTTGGTATCACGATCAGAATTAGGTATTCATAAGTTATGTTTAGCTGTCGACACAAGCTGCTGTGTGTTTTTTCGGAGCGAATCACGCGATAGTCTGTTTTTCGATAGTAACTCATTGTTTAAAGTTCGTTCGTTTTTGCCGTTGCCACAACTGGAGATGTCCGTTGAAATAATGCTGAAGATTAGGTTCAGCTTCGCACATGGCTTGGCGAGACCATCTACGGATAAAATTGGAAATTTCGTGATAGCGCTGGACACGGATCCCGTGCAGATGATCGCTGCATATCGTATTGCGAAGGAACAAATTATGTTTATCAAGCTCAAATCAGAAGATTGGATGCTTCATTGCTTATTGAACAACCGTGAACAATTAACTTTTGAATATGCCGATGAGTAGGGTACGCATGTTGGGGGTACCATTTCATAAGTGAGAGTGTACGATCTCCCACCAGAAGTCCCGAATAGCAATAGCATTGGTGCTAGGGAAACATGGTGATGTAAAGCGTGTAGTTCGGGAGAAATTTCCAGCTGCCTTGGACCGCGACATGCACACAAGTGTGCGGGGTCTATATATGGATGTGAAAAAATATATTCTCAACTCGCTGCATTTCCTCAATCGAAAGGGGGAACATATTCTATCAAGGGAACAAAATATGTACAACACTGACACTAGACCTTCATGTTGGCTGTGGTGCAGCACACAAGGAGTTCCAATTTCATGAGCGAGGTCACAACAGTGCCCGAGATTTATGCTCTAGAAAACTTGAAGTGATAGGACATATCAGCCATCATGACATCAGTATGTGCAGCCTCTAGTTGAAGACGGTATCAATAATTATCTTTTTAATCGATTATTACGCAGCTTATTTATAACAGATTGAGCCTGGTGGTCGATATAATGCGCAGACAAAGATAACCGTGAGAAAGCCGCCACCAAATATTATAAATTAACAATATGGTTCACTCTTCTATTATCCCCAAGACACGATTTTTCCCGACACTAGCGGCTCTAGTGACGCGAAAGGTGACTAGTACACTGTAAATTGAGCGTAACAAGGCTATCAAAAACAACTCACTGTTGAGTAAAATTTAACCACACGGTAAGAAAAAAATGGTCAAAATTAAGTTTATATCTTAAGCGTCGCCGGGATTTTCTGAGGTACAAAATCTCTGATCACGAAGGGTGGGTGTGGGAGCTGCTTCTCGGGCGTCGGTAGCATTGGTATTCAGTACGAAAAACAAATCAAGGAAAAAAAGTTTATTTAACTCAACTAGGTACTATGTGGGAAGCCAAAAGTAAGTAAAGTCCTATGTACTCAATAAATCATGTTTTGTTGTTTTTGACATCATCCACATCCAGAGGGCCAGTCACTTTCGAATATATGGGAATGGTAGGAAACCATTTGGAAATGCATGAACATTTTCAGTTTTTATTCATTATCGTCTTTATGAGCAGTTTGGCAGTTGTCACAAATTACATCAAGATGCCTAGCCGGAGTCAATTTTGTTCTGAATAGTTTTCAATCCGACAAGTAGGCTTACTCAGATTGGCTTTTCCGCTCTTCGCGCTGCCGTTGCGCTACCGCTGTAATTGCGTAATAAATAATAAAGCGGAATGTAACGATGCAAAATGGAAAACAGAATCAAAACAAAATCGCAAATAAGGCTACCAGAAACTCAACTTTCTAATGGTCATAAGGTTAAAAAAAGTTGAAAATAAAAATAAACCCCGTTAATATGCACGAAGTGTCATTCAGATTAGCGGGGGTCCACAGTATTGTACATGGTAAGAAAAAAGTACCCAACGACCAGTTCGTTTTTACCTACTGTTGACTAGTTTGTCTCCTTTTATCCTTCTAATGTTGTCAAAAACGGAGGAGCAAAACCACCCAACAGGGGTAGTAAAGTGTGGGAACCCAACGTTGGGTATAATAATATTTACCTACTGTTGGGTACAACTAACTTACTTTTGGATAGAAAGCGAACTGCACACAAGTAAATAAAAATTACTTTGAACCGCTTTACCTACTTTTGGATTCCTGCACTATAGTGCCGAGATGAGTGAAAAGAACTTAATTTTGGGACTTTTTTCTAACCGTGTAGGATATTTGGACACCGAAAAAATTTCCCTTTTATACCAGCACAATTCTAAACATGCGATTATAACCATTTCCCCAGAATTTGGGTACATTTTACTCATCGTAATAAAACTGGTTTACTCAGATTCTGCCAACTCCTTACTGCACATAAGAATGGGTACCGTCTACCCAGTCTCAGGGTAGAATCATAATAGTGTGTAGAAGAAGTGAATTCTACTCAATTTAGTGTTGTTTGCATGGACCGCGTACCGCTAACATCTGTCAATTTCTCTGTTAGCTATAAACATTTAAACTATTTGGATCGTTTTGGTTAATGTTTTTTTTAACGCTATGGGTCGATCCTTTTGCGCTGTTTCTGGATGTTCCAGCTCGAAAGAAGGCCCTTCTAGGATTTCTGTCTTCCGGACTAATACTTCAGGTGAACAGATTTCGAAATATAGTAAATTTCAGCTAAACCATACCAAAGTTTACAAAATTTTAGGGAAGCGGATGCCTGGACAAACTTCTGTCGCAACCCGTCACTCAACAAGAGCAGTCTAATTTGTTCGTTGCATTTTCTAGATTCCGACTTCTACAATCCGAACAACAAAACTCAAGGATTAGTATATACGCTAACGATTTTAAATTGATTCACTACTTGAATAGCCTATTGGTCCCAAGCAAATCGATTAACGTACCCTATTCTAGTCGAAATTTTAGTACTACACTATGTTTGTTTTGATTCAGATAAAATGAGGGGTTCGTGGATTTTCCTATGTTTCGAGGGGTGCATCGATTAGCTTGGGACCGAAGATAGTACCAGAACTGAGCCAAAAAGTTGACCACATTTTTTCGGGACCATCTGGTCTTATATCTGTGTATATATATGGTAGTATCATAGAGGTAACTCTAAGACCAGAAGGTCCCAAAGAAACGAGCTCAACATTTTGGCTCAGCTCTGGTACTATCTTCGGTCCCAAGCTAATCGATGCACCCCTCGAAACATTGGAAAATCCACGAACCCCTTATTTTATCTGTCAAACGTTCATAGCGAATCAAAACAAACATAGTGTAGTACTGAAATTTATGTATACTAGAATGGGATACGTTAATCGATTTGCTTGGGACCAATAGGCTAGTCAAGTAGTTAGCCAATTTCAAATCGTTAGTTTCGAATTGATTATTGGTACTATCCTTTCACTTCACCGAAAAATCCCATAAGAAACTGTCAATCATTTCTAGAAGAGACCATTTTTCGACGGTGCCGTCAACGCCAATAATGGAGCACGAACGAAGGCGATGCAGCACACAAAAATGACAGTATCAAAGGCAGTGCAGGTTGCTATGATTTTCATCAAAAAAAAAGTTAAAATTTCCCAATGGTGAAAACATAACGATTGAGTACTCGGTTGAGTACTTTTAACTGAAAATCGAATTCATTTTTATGTTTTTTTGTTTTTGAGCTTTTTTTGAACTCAAGTGTTTTTGAGTGTTTTTTTCTTACCGTGCTTGTTAATCTATTACCCAAAATTGGGTTAACGATTATTAGCGTGTTGAAAGTTTTCTTCCTGTCAGTTTCCAATGTGGTACGTAAAGAGGGATGGCAGATATAATCTGCATTTTCTTTTATTTATTTGGATTACCTCTAAGCTTATTGTACATTCAAATTATAGAAGATATTACGTTATTTAGGCACTATTATATTACGTTATTACGTTATTAATATCAACTATAGTCTTAACGTAGTATAATTTCATGACGTCAGGGTAGGCGTGTAACATGCATGAGAAAGCTAATACCGTTTGCCACACCTTTTATTTGACTAAACGTATGAATTGATTACACGCTTAAATAATAAGGCCACGAATGTTTTTAGTCACCTTCCTCACCGGGAGAGGGTATTACTTATGCGTCTTTTCAGAAATGTATGGGAATTCTGGAAGTGAACCATATTGTTAATTTATAATATTTGCCGCCACGTTAAATGCTTAAGAAAAAATATCTTGAGAAAAAAAGCATATTTGCTCAATTGTCACTCAGATGTCTCATTTTTTACCACTGGAGTCACTCAGAAGTGACAGTATGCTTTTTTTTTCCTTTGGTTTGTTTTTTCCGTCGATCTTGTTTTCCGTGCTGAGCACCAATGCTACCGACGTGCCAGGAAGGCAGCTCCCACACCTGGACCCTACCTATCGACCCATCAACTCATGAACCGGGGACCAACGGCTTTACTTCCCATCCGAAGGAAGGCGTGATCAGAGATGTTATGCCTCAGAACATCCCGGCGGCGCCGACTGGGATTGAACCCAGGCCTGCTGGGGTGAGAGGTAATCACGCTTACCACTATACCACCGGCGCCGTTTAGTAACAGTATGCTAATTGTCATATGGCTTGAAGAAGTATTGGGCCAGCACCGGTGGCGTATGGTAAGCGTGACTGCTTTCTCACCCCAATAGGTCTGGGTTCAATCCCAGCCGAGTTCACTGGGATTTTTCTGAAGCATAAAAATATATGGTTACGTCTTTCTTCAGAAGGGAAGTAAATCCGTTGCCCGGCCCATGTGTGTTGAATGGGTGCGATATCCTACGCAGGTGCAGAAGCTGCCTTTCTGCACATTCGATTACCGACAATGACTGTTCTGATTCCAACATCTCTGCTGGCTCAAAATTTGAGCCCCAAACAAACAGAATGATTGCTTGCGGTATCCATGGATTCCAGAATAATTGCTGTATGTTTGAAACATGATTTGTGATAGCTTTAGATGATGTTGAAAAGTGTAAACCTGCACATTTAAAAATAACTATTTTTACACGAGAAGTAAATCATGGAACGTAAACAAACATGCGAAATTAAGTGTTCCGGAATCGAAACACACGCAACTGTTGCTTTAAAATATGGATGGTTGCATACAATATTTGGAATATTTTATGAATTATCTCATAAATTTACGCGATCTTTAATGTAGACCTAAATGATATGTGACGCTCCATTGCATCCATGTGCATCATATTGACAGAATTTGACATTACTTCTTTTAACGGTGCATTTCATATACCGGTGAAAAACTGCAGGGGGGGCGGCAATCATTAATTAAGCCACGCTAAATTGAGGAAAATCTTCCCCAATCCCCATAACCATCGTCACGTTTTTTTTTTTGTATACCTAATGCATAACTTGTCACAAAATTTTACACCCTCCCCCTTAGAGCGTGACAAAATATATGTATCACCCCAGGCTACTAATGCTGTCATGAAAGCCTACTTCCTTCGGAGAATTAACTCACATGATACTGGACCGCAAAAGCATTGGAAAAGGTCGCAAAGTATAAAATGACGAAGGACAACAAGAAGCTTGGTATGCTATTGTGGAATGTATTCAAGCCAATAAGAACGGCGTGTAGGATCGTTGCTCAATACAAAAGGACCGGAGGAGGAAACGGAAGCAGTCCAGTTTATCAGATTTCATGTTGATTTCAGAAGGATACAGATTTCAATCACTAAAATGATTGATGAAACTTATCGGAACCGTTTTTAGGTATATGAGTTAAGGACCGCTTCTCTACAGTAGACCTAACCCAAGCAGGAATGAATATCTCGATACCTTAAATTGGTATGGATGAGCCTGACATAAGAGGTAAAATACCAAAAAAAAGTTCCCACAATACCATTCCAATACGAAATTATGATAATACAATACCAAAAAAATACCACCCAAGTATTCTTTTGGTATCCAAATATCAATTTTTGGTATTCACAAAGTATTTTGCATGTAATTTTTTGGTATTATTCTTTGGTATTTTACCTCTTATGTCATGCTGGTCAATACCAAATTTTGGTATCAGATCAGAATTAGGTATTCATTAGTTATTTTCTCCTGCTCGGGTAACAACAACATCAAGCATAGCCGTACATCAGCATTTTCCCAATAGCAACATAAGTGCTAACCCATGGAAGACGACGACGACGACGACAACGAACAACCAGCAACAGCAGTAATTAAGCAACCCGACGCAGTCCGCATCGTGCTCTCTTGCCGTGCGGATCTATTTGCTTTTCGCCGAAGGAAGTGTTACTACTACCTAAAGCTACAACAAATTTAAACAGCACTTTTCAGTGCTCAACCTGTAAAATTTCTACCTCGTTCAACTTTATTCCTCTTCGATCCTTGTTTGGACCCTACCCGAGGTAATCCTTCTTGGATATCGATTTGGAAAATTCCTCTTCGATCCTTCAGATTCTTATAGTAATCTGCTTGGAAGTCGATTTGGATATAAATTTACTGCCGCCATGGCGCCTAAACGCAAAAGAAAGGGGCAAACTCTTGACCCCCCTTCTGAAGAAATTAATTTGAGTAATCAATTTGATTTGCTCACGGATGAAGAGAATGATCCATCATCCAAGAAAAATTCTAGTAAACTTTCCCGGCTTAATGCCAAGAAGGAAAAGATTCTATTGTGATAACCACTTCCGATTTCCATGCTCTTCGCATGGAACTTTTGAACTTCGTGAAAGTTAAGTTTTCTCTACAAATTGGACGTCGGGGTGAATGCCGTGTATTGGCTGAAACCTTGGACGGATTTAAATGTCTTCTCAAGTATCTTACTGAGAAGAAGCACAATTTTTTTACTTACGACACCAAAACTGAACGTGTGTTCAAGGTAGTCATGAAAGGACTGCCCAGTGGTGAATCCCTGGATCAGATCAAAGATGAACTGGCAAAATTACTTGGAGTTGTGCCACTCCAAGTAATCGAAATGAAAATGAAATCCCGTCCTGGCGATTCGCGCAACGGGATTTCTAACGATTTTTATTTAGTTCACTTCAAGTCTAGTGAACTAAACAACCTTAAGGCCTTAGAAAAAGCTAGCCTTATGCTCCATGTCCGAGTGAAGTGGAAACACTTCAGGAAGACTGGAGGAAATTTCCAAAACCTCACTCAGTGCCGTAAGTGCCAGGGATGGGGTCACGGAACTAAAAATCGCTACATGCCAGCTAAATGCATGAATTGTGGTGATTCCTCTCACGCAAAGGACGACTGTCCTGTGAAGGAAGATCCTAAGAAATTTAAATGTTCAAATTGTGGTGAAAACCACAAATCCAATTTTTGGGAATGTAAGACTCGCAAAGCGATCCTACAATCTCGTTCTAACCGACAGGTAAGAAACGCTCCACGTTTCCGACCAGGTACAAATTCCTCTGCTGTTAACAACGGTCAGCGAGGAACAAATTCTACATTCGTACCCGTAGGTACAAATATCACCCCTGCTTCAAATTTTTCATCTGTACCTACTCCCCTCGCTGCTAACAATGTTCAGCGAGTTAATGGAGCTACCTATGCTGCTATTGCAGCGGGTAGAAATCAAAATACTAACCAAAGTAATTCTAACGGAAATTTTGACAATTTTGACTTAGGAAGCATTACTGCCCCTAAAATGGAATTTTTACAGAAATCATTAATTGACATGATTTCTTATATGCTTAAATCTTACTCCATGTTTGATGCTATTCAAACTGGAGTAAAATTTGCAAATAATATTGTCATGACTTTAAAATTCAGTAATGGATTTTAAAGCATTAAATATTGTAAATTGGAATGCTCGATCTCTTAAAGATAATGAAGACGAGCTATTTAACTTTTTGAGAGTTCATAACGTGCATATTGCCGTTATAACTGAAACGTTCCTTAAACTTGATCATAAGGTTAAGAAGGACGCAAATTACTTGATTTATAGAAATGATCGTCTTGATGGACCCTGTGGTGGCGTTGCCATCATTATTCATAGACGAATCAAACATAAAATTCTTTCTTCATTTGAAACCAAAGTTTTTGAAACTTTGGGGGTTTCTGTTGAAACAAAATTTGGACAACTTACGTTTATAGCTGCCTATTTGCCATTCCAATGCGTAGGCCAGCAAAAGAATTTTCTCAAGGGTGACCTCCAGAAACTTACCCGTCATAGGTCTAAATTCTTCATTATTGGTGATTTTAATGCAAAACACCGCTCATGGAATAATGCTCAAAGCAATTCCAATGGTAATATTCTGTTTGATGATTGTTCTGCAGGTTATTACACTATTCAATATCCAAACAGTCCAACATGCTTTTCTTCTGCAAGAAATCCCTCCACTATTGATTTGGTCTTAACTGATTCATGTCAACTTTGTAGCCAACTGGTTACCCATGCTGACTTCAGTTCTGATCACCTTCCAGTAACTTTTGAAATATCCCAAGAAAAAATTTGTAATCCCAACAGCTCTACTTTCAATTACCATAGGGCTGATTGGGAGCAATATCGAACATTTATGGAATATAACTTCGATCCAAACATTCCTTTGCAAACCAAAGATGAAATTAATTATGCTCTTGAATCTCTGACTACTTCTATAGTTGCAGCAAGAGCTGCCTCAGTACCAAAATGCGAGGTTAAATTCGATTCAATTATAATAGACGACGATCTTCAGCTCTTGATCCGTCTTAAAAATGTCCGTAGGAGACAATATCAAAGAACACGCGATCCTGCCATGAAGGTTATCTGGCGGGATTTGCAAAAACAAATTAAAAAGCGATTCTCTGCCCTGAGGAACAAAACTTTTGAAAATAATATTTCTAAATTAGACCCGAGTTCCAAACCCTTTTGGAAACTCACAAAAATTTTGAAAAAACCTCAAAAGCCTATTCCAGCACTTAAAGAAGGTGGTAAAATTTTGATCACAAATTTGGAAAAAGCTCAGAAACTTGCTAAGCAATTCGAGAGTTCCCATAATTTCAGTTTGGGTCTTACTAGTCCTATTGAGAATCAGGTTGCTCGGGATTTTCTGAATATTTTCTCTCGGGAAAATATTTTTGATGATTCCTGGGGGACTGATTTGGTCGAAGTAAGGTATATAACTAAAAAGTTTCAAAATATGAAAGCTCCAGGTGATGATGGAATTTTCTATATCCTCATCAAAAAACTCCCAGAGAGTACCTTGTCTTTCTTGGTAAAATTATTTAACAGATGTTTCCATTTGGCATACTTTCCTGATAAATGGAAAAATGCAAAAGTTGTTCCAATTTTGAAGCCGGATAAAAATCCAGCTGAAGCTTCTAGCTACCGCCCAATTAGTTTGCTTTATTCAATAAGTAAACTTTTTGAAAAGATAATTTTGAATAGAATGATGCTTCACATCAATACGAGCTCAATTTTTGCAGATGAGCAGTTTGGATTTCGCCATGGGCATTCAACTACTCATCAACTCTTAAGAGTTACCAATTTAATTCGTTCAAACAAATCGGAAGGCCACTCAACTGGAGTTGCTCTTCTAGACATAGAAAAAGCATTCGACAGTGTTTGGCATGAAGGTTTGATTGCTAAATTGAAAAAGTTTAATTTTCCACTTTATATTATGAAATTAGTTCAAAATTATTTAACTGACAGAACTCTGCAGGTAAATTATCAAAATTCCAAATCTAATCGACTACCTGTTAGAGCAGGAGTTCCTCAGGGTAGCATTCTTGGGCCTATATTGTGTAACATTTTCACTTCGGACCTCCCTGATTTGCCTCAGGGTTGCCACAAATCTTTGTTCATGATGACACAGGCATTTCCGCTAAAGTAAGAAGTCTTCGTGTTATTTGCAGCAGACTGCAGAAAAGTTTAGATATTTCTCTTCTTATTTACAAAAATGGAAGATTTCTCCCAACGCTTCCAGAACTCAACTTATAATATTTCCACACAAGCCTAGAGCTTCGTTTTTGAAACCAAGTAGTAGTCACATAGTCACTATGAACGGAGTTCCAATTTCCTGGTCAAACCAAGTGAAATATCTTGGATTAATACTTGACCAAAAATTAACTTTTAAAGATCACATTGAGGGCATTCAAGCCAAATGTAACAAATATATAAAATGTTTGTATCCTCTTATAAACAGGAAATCCAAACTTTGCCTGACGAATAAACTTCTAATATTTAAACAAGTTTTTAGACCGGCCATGCTTTACGCTGTGCCAATATGGTCTTGTTGTTGCACTACCAGGAAAAAAGCACTTCAAAGGATTCAGAACAAAGTTCTGAAAATGATTTTGAAGTTGCCTCCCTGGTACAGTACTACCGAGGTACATAGAATTTCGAATGTTGAGACTTTAGAACAAATGTCCAACAAAATAATTAATAATTTCAGGCAAAAATCGTGGCAATCCTCAATTGCAACGATTAATTCCCTTTATACTTAGATAAGATTTAGTTTTACTTTTTAGTTTTAAGATATCAATTGTTATACTGACATGCAGGTTAAAAAACCTGTTTAAAATACTGAATTGCCGAGACATGAACAATTTAAAATCACTTATATATATTATAACAATTAAGGCTGGTACGTTACTGCAGTAACTGGAGCACCTAGGTTAAAAAATGAAATGTTATTTATTTTGAATTTGGAACAAATAAAGAGTTAAAAAAAAAAAAAAAAAAGCAACCCGACGCCTCATAGTAGCAGAGCTAGCAACAGCAAGTACATAGAAGTATGTAAATAAGTAGTTACTTAGTAAGCGTTTCCACTCTTTTGTATTTTTAAGCAGGAATTCAAATGGACACAATAATTTCATTCTAGTTTAGTCCATCAGTCGAGTAAGTTCGTAATCCTAATTATTTTTTTAAAACGCCCCACGAGGACCCAAAGTAATAACTGGCGTAGTCTAGGTAGGATCTGCGGAAGGTTTTGATTCGCAAGTGTTGTGCGTTCCTGCTAAAGCTGGAAACGAGGGCATATCGTCATTCGACCAACAGCATCTTTGAGGAGACATCAAAGGATTGTGGACGTACCCCGCAGAAATGCCAGATCATGACGGATTTTGAATATGGCAACTATAACTACATGGAACTAAGCTCGATACCGTTAAAGCATGGACATGCCTCAAATAAAATCCAAATCGGGACGCTTTGGACTTAAGGAGCTACGAGTTAAGAATGCAGTGGAATAGATACCATTCGAATTTCATACACAAGGATCAATCAAATCAAAACCTTTCATCACATCAACTAGCAGCCATATTAGTCTCCTTAGAGGAGCAGTCACAATCATCGTGTCAGCAAATCCAACGAAATACACAGAGTAGCATATCAACAAACCAAACAATCTGCAACGCGCTTCATCTATTTGACCACATAGCTAAGGCACATTTCCAGCACCAGTGAGGTCTCTGTAACTTCTGGTAAATAAAATTAAATTCATCATTGTTTTGGACTTGGAAGAGGTAACATCTGGTTAGTTCCTTTTCTTAAAACGTATTGATCACGCACGGATAGGACCCAATTTGTACGTTGTGTGATAGTTGAAAATAATGATTTACGATCGATTTACTGACCGTCCTGCCATGGCGGAGGTAAAAGTACTACATACGTTTATTTACTGTAACGTAACATATCAAGAACAGTACATAATAAGCTATAACAATGATACGGGGACAAGTGGTGACATCTATGGGTAGGCACAGTACCTATTTTATGTTAATGGCTGCATTTTTTTTGGTTATTTCCAGCCGTAGGATAGTTTATCACGTTCGATAGAAGACGGTCAGGCTTAGGGCCTGTCTCGAAATAGAGGTTTCAATTTGACATTAACGTAACGTACAACTGGCTCTAATTACCCGCCGAAAGAGACAGACTACATTTTAAAAACTTAATGTAAAATGAGAATTACAACGAAACTGTGGGTAGGTATGGGTGCCCGAACAAGGTGGTGATAGTTTTCCCGTCCGGCAGAGGTACCCCGACGGCAGAAAAAGTAGAAAGGTGAAGAGAATACGATCAGCGCAGCAAACGATGAGAGGGCTGGATTTGGTTGTACAGGTGAGCATTCTTCAGGAAAGCGATCAGCGCAGTCATCGTCGTGGGGTCGTTACCAAGTAGATTCCTGACGTTTTCTGGGAGTCCATGTTGCTCACGTAGCCGCTGGAACTCCGGGCAGACACACAGTACGTGTTTCACCGAAGCTGGGATGCTGCAAATTTGACAAACCTTGAGGAAAGGTGTCCCACCGAAATTGCAGGAAATCCTCGCATGGCCAGTCCACAGTCTTGAAATGATCCGCTGGTCCTTGTACTTGTGGCTGTCCAGCCAGGGTTGTATAGTTCCCACGCATGTTTTTAAAGAAATGTTGATCGAGCTTCAACATATGTTCTCTGTGGTGCTAGTAGTAGAGACCGAAGCGAAGTGCAATTTCCACTTATCGCAGTTCACAGTTCAGGAGAAGCGCACTTCCATATCATTGTTCATCATGTGTGGCTACCTTTTCTACAATAAACCAAGTAACATTTTAAGCTTAACAGTAAGAACATAAGCTAATTATTGGTTGTTTAAAGTGTACAAAGCTGATTAACACCAGGCTTAATATAAAGTTGCTGAGTAGTACATGTAGCGAATGTTATCCCCATAATTCAACCTCAATAAGTTAAATGAACTAAAGACTGAACAAATCAAGACTAATTTAAGCTTAACACTACTTCTCAAATCAGAAATGCACTACAAATATGTTAAAAGTCTGATAAAAGAAAATGGCTTTTGCGCGCACAACATCCCAAGATCTTCTGTTTACTGCCTACCATTCCAAGCCCAAGCAGCACCAACAGTGCAGAGACTAAGAAGAGGACCGTTTTTCAGGAATATATACATAGCTGCAGGTAAAAGTGGACGACGACGGCGTCGTAAGTATCAACATTCGTATTCTTGCGTTTTCACTGTCAGTTTTGTCTTTATAGACACGATATAATTTACTTCAAAGAAATAATCCAATCACACTAGAACAGTGGTTTTCAGCCTTTTTTATGCCAAGCTTTTTTCAAAAATCGGTTACCACAGGTCCCCCTCCAACTCCCTTTTTTAATACTATAGAATAGAGTTCATTGAATTTTTTACTTTTTTGCAAAGGATTATACGTTTACGAAGTGAAACCCATATGAAATTTGAAAATTAAGGGTCAATGAGAAACCTGTGCCTGAACACTTTCAGCTAGGATTTATATCTTTAGAAGTGCAGTCAGAGTTGGATTTACATTTACATCAAGTGAACCAAAGTCAACTTTTTCAGTCATGAATTTTCTCCAAACCAGACTTCTTAACATACATTTATTAATCCTCAGTCATAGTTTCAAGCAAGATCAGTATAACTAGGTGTACTGATGTGTCAAATTGTATTGTATTTTGAATTCACTTTCCGAGTAGGAAAAATTAACGTATGAATACCTAATTCTGCTCCTGATACCAAAATTTGATGTTAATCAGCCTGTTATAATAGGTAAACTAGCAAAAAAAAAAAAATCTATGCAAATACTTCGTATATAGCAAAAAAAATTGGATAACAAATTAATACCTGTGTGGTATTGTTTTGGTATTGCATTTGCTTAATTTGGTATTGGAATGATATTGTGGGAACATATTTTTGGCATTATTTTTATGATATTTTTCCTCTTATACCTATCAGGCTAAATCATTACAATTAAAGGTATCGAGATATTCGTGCCTGCTCGAGTTCTTGTCCATCATCATCCATGTTTGAACAGACAGAAAACAGAAAATTTCATTAATTTTTACCCACACGTTAAATTGTTACAAACTAATCAATGTGTCTCACTTTTTTCGAGTACAGTCTTTAGTGAACATTAACGGCAAATAATTGGTGAGTCCGTGCAGACCATGAGTACATCTATCAATCTTGGAGTCAAATGGTATATGACACTCGACATACCTTTCTCTGCAAGAAGGGTAAAAACGGAGTGAAACTTGTTCATCAGTCGTTGAAAAATTTGCTATGCTCAACAATTTTAAATCAGATTCAAAAGGTGCACAAAAGAAGAACTGTCTTAACAACACTTAATTTTACCATGCATATCTGAACTAGGCCTAACTACCCCATTTCCGGCCCATTAAGCACAACCCGCACTTAGTCTTTCTTAATCTAGCGCAGATTAGCACCAAACGGAATGTTATTATCACTGATGGCTTCCAAATTTATTTACATTTCCGTATGTACCGTAAGATTTGATAAAGAGAAACCAATCGTTGAGATATTGTCAAAAGTTGAACACTGCTTCTTGACACCAAACTCGGCCTACGGATTCTAAACTCGGCCTAACGCATTGAAACGCCATTGAAACGCCAATGCATTCACTTCGGCCTATCGGATGAAGATAAAAATTGATTCGGTCGGAGCGCTTCTTTTGTATTTGGGAATAATGGGTGCAAACCTTCATATCACGCGTTCTCATTGACTTCGTTCCGTAACTTATTAACTAAACTATCGTACCAAACGCATAATTGACTTGTTAATTCTGAAACAATGGATTTATTTGAAGTTTTCTGCTCGATAGGCCCAAAATGGGCGATTAGGCCGAAGTAGTTCTCTACCCTATGAGGAATTGTTTTTTTTATATCAGAAGCTAAAATATTTGTTTAAAGACTGAAGAAGATGACACATATCCTGATGAATGTGGGCGTCTTAGTGGAATACATGTATAAAGAGAGAGAGAGAGAGAGAGAGAGAGAGAGAGAGAGAGAGAGAGAGAGAGAGAGAGAGAGAGAGAGAGAAGGATTAGTAATTTCCATTTAATTCAACTACCTTATTTGCTTATCCTTGACAGATACGCGTATTTCGTCTACAATGTGCAGACTTCTTCAGTGTCTTGTACTAATACTCGACTTATATTTATGACACATATATTTAATAGCAAGCATTCGCTATTGATAATGGATTGAAATCAGTTTTCTGGAAATGTGGAAATAATCCTTAGGATATTTTTTGCAATGACTGCTCAACCGCTCAAAATTTAAATGAGTGTAAAATGAATTGAGGAATGTATTAAACCAAACAAAACTTAAATAGTTTGATTATGAGTATTGAAAATGAAATATTGATGAAAATAGATTTTAACCCTATTTCGCAAGCGTGAGGAGTCGGGCAAAGCCGAGTCTTGTCACTATCAACAAGGCATAAAAAGTAACAAGGACTAAGATGTGGTCCTTTCATTACTGAAAAATCCTGTTCCCCTACTTTGAAGTAGTCATGACAAGGAATCGGTGGTAGATCACCTTACCCACGTTACGGGGTATATTGGGCCCATACCTAAATTACGAAGGAATGCATTTTTTTCACTATGATCCAAAAATATCCATATTTATTGTCCAAATGACGTATTGTTCAAAGAAAAATGGAAGAACATATTATTGTTATCAAAGTCCAAACTTTGTTTTTCCTTTATTAGAGAGACTTTCAGCCGTGGGCTGCCCAATCTTTAGATGCATAGGCCATTTCCCCTATGTGAGAATAAAAATAGGTTAGAACAAATATTAATGTTTACGAAAAGTGGGGCGATACATTAAGTACGCTCCAACGGGAGAGGCGCACTGAGTAGAAAAACAATGCATAAGGTATAGATAAAACGTGACGAAAACGAGAGAGGAATATTTTTCTTGAATTTCACTTTACGTACGTGACGTAAGTTTTTTGCAAGTCTTATTATGTCATGTGTGTGAGAATTCGAAAATTTATAACAAATCATAGGTGACCCTTTCTATTGTTCTGTTGTTATTTTCCAGAGCCCCCAAAGGTGGTAAAGACGGCCCTGCCGTAAAGTCATTATATGATTCAATAAATCGCCTCAACTCGAAAAAAGAAACTCTTTACGTGTTTCATCCTTTGCGAAACCTCCTAAATTGCTTCCTCTCAATCTTCCTGACAGATGCCATTCTACCAGGGGAATGTGCATATAGTGAAGAATATAGTGAAGGAAAACCTCATGCGTCCTATGGTATTATTTCCAACTGTCGTCGGTGTTTTATGGCTGGAAGACATGAATAAATTTGGTAGCGTACTACACGTCATTTCATAGCATCCAGGTAACCACCCTGGCTGTCCAGATCATTTTAGCGTTTCCAAACATCAGTGTGAGCTACCTCCGTAGACACAGACATACAACACAGTGCATGGAAAAGGCTCCATTAGAGCCATCGTAGAAGACATGGTTCATTTTGATACATATGAATCCGTCCCAGAACGTGATAAAACGAAGCAAAAAAACATGTGTACACAGCAGATCCGCTTGAGAAAGACATGACACGTCATGCGAAATACTTCACAGCTTATCTTAGCAATGATTCCAGAATGGAGTGGTATAACCCCCCATATATAGACGTCGAGGAAGCAAAACTAAAGGAAAGATTCTATGCTGCACTGGAGTCATCTGACATGCACGTTTCAAATAAACACAAATCTCTAGGGTCTCATTTTTTCACCGGATTTTGATGTCCCATCGCTGCTGTCGTTGTTGGCTTAGTGTGAACCTCGCTCTGTTTGTGTAGGTACCTAGCCTTTTTTCTTGTTTAATGCAGTATCCGGTTGATAGGAAGCTCGTAGGAATTTCTCAACTGCAGCACTAACAACATGTCAACAAGCAAGGGCAATCGAAATGTGTACTTTTTTTTCCGGAACGCGATTTTGCCACTTTATTACGGCCATCAAGCACACAAGTACAGCTAATCCTTTGGGAAACGGGTTGACTAAATTTGAATCCGAGCTAAAACAGAAAAACAAGCGGTTTGCCAATTTGAAATGGTTGATCATTTTTGATTCTCTCTTTTCGAGGACTAAGTCCATTGCAACCTGATTGATCTTTTTTTTTGGATCATGCACGTATATATCTTGCTCAAGGATGAGATAAGTAGGGGAAACGGCTCTAATGTTGGTCTATGGATCTAAGATTGGCCCATCGCTAAAAATCTGCTATTTATCAATTGTATCTAGATAAGACGGTAATAATGGATATTTTTGGTCGCTATTGAAAATTTAGTCGAATACTGAATTTATGTATGGGCCCAAATTAGAGGCATTTAGGCCGACATTACATCCATTTCCCCTATATGAATTTAAAAGGAATCCTTATAAAAATATGTTTTATATGTGGGTAGAATAATGGGCACTAGCAAAACCAATTTTGATGAACCTGTAAGCATTGAACGAGGAAATTCATCAAGTTTTCGCATATTGTGCCATAAATTACAGTGGCTGCCGAGCACCGGAAACGTCCGGATGTTTAGGTTATGTCAAATGTTCAATTTTTCTGCCACTGATACTTTTGGGATGTAGGTTATTATTATTATTATTTTATTATAGTCACTTTAACGCTCTTGGGTCATTCGTGACTTGTCCGGGGTGAGATTTGAACTCGTGACTTTGGCGTGAGAGGTAGGTTTAAAATCTAATATTTTACATTATTCTCAAAAACTAGTCTACTAGTCTACTACAGGTTGAATATATTTAATAGGTTCATAAACAACTGAGGTACAACCGTTTTCGTGGAATTTGTTTTGGATTACTGGTGGTCAGTATCGCGTTTCCCTAAACCCTTTAATTGTGGGTATCAATCTTCTTAATTATGCAAGGTGACGTTAATTGAAGCATTTTGAGACCCACCAGTTGCTTTAGTCACTCTGGGGTAGGTTCCGGTCATACGGCACATCAAACAGCGCTAGCATGTAATGACTGATCTATTCATGGTCATTTTTAATCTTGAGGATCATATTTGCGGTAATTTCGTTAATGGGGTCGGTAATATAGTTCGTAAGCTCCCTAATTCGAAACTTAACAGATACAATAGTCATAGCTTACTTTATCCATCAATCCAACTCATTGTAAACGATATTTGGATGTTCATGGCTTTTTTATTTGATTTTAAAATAAATATACGAAAGCAGCGAAATTCCCGTACGAATCACCTAATTTACACGCGAGTTAGTGACAACAACTTCAATCGTGGTAACTAAAAATTAAGTTGACAAACGGAAATGTTGACTAGAGGGTCCTGCACGGAAAATCCGGGGACAAAAATTTCGGGATTTCCCAAAAATTGAGATTTTTAATCTTGAAAACTGCAAAACGGTGGATAGCAAAAAAAACTTGATGCTAGAGTGATTTATCAATCTACAATTATTGAGTCAAGGCAGCACACAATAAGTCTGGAAAATATTGAGATGTACATATAATAATAAAAAAATCATCGAAGGTTTAAAGCCCAGTTGATTCGTTAATGAAGATGAGGGCGTCGAGATGCGAGAGTGTCGTCTGAAGGCGGTTTAAGCTTTTTTTTTTGTCAAAACAGAAGTCCTTCCAAATTCATCAAAATTTAAATTGGTTGAAAATATTTCTTCATAACAACTATACATCAAGTTCATCTGCTGAATTACCAGATATTTAACATTTAACATGGATTGGCTGGAACTGTGGAACAATTGGCTGGTTTTAGTTTATAAAAAAAAAAACTGTCGTCTGCTTTGCTTATTAGCATCCGATAAACAGAAACGATAATCAACTGCTAAAATGAACAAGAACCACATAAATTTTCCGAAGACGAGTTAGCCAATGACATGCTGGTACTAGTTTAATATAAACGATAAATGAAGTTCATTCAAAAAGAACTTTCTATCTATAAGTTGATTGGAGGCTTGATACAAGGTTTGAAAATCGTACAAACTGATATGAAGCCAACGATAAAAGCAGAAATCAATTACGCATGATCGGAAATTGCCAATAACCCAAGATGTACGTAAACGACATTTCCTACATACTTAAAAAAATAAAAGTTCTTATATATGCAGACGACCTGAAGCTCTTCATGGAAATAAGTAGTTCCAGCGACACAGAAGAATTCCAGAATGAAATCAACTTATACAACACTTGGTGTAGTAAAAGTCTACTTCACCTCAATGTAAAAAAATGCAACGCAATTGTATTTAGCAGAAAAGTAGAAACACCTCTTTTTGAAATATTTTTAGGCAACCAAAAAGTAGAAGAATGTAAAATTGTAAGGGACCTAGGTGTGATCCTAGACTCCAAACTCACTTTTGTAGAACATTATAATACAATCATAACGAAAGCAAATAGTACATATGTTGGGCTTCATTAAGAGGTTCAGCTATAATTTTCAAGACCCATACACTATCAAATTATTATATATTACATACGTAAGACCTATTCCATACACGAGGAACGCATAGAATTCGTCCAAAAACAATTCCTTTTATATGCCCTTCGGAAATAGAATTGGACCGCATATCCTCTTTCATCATATGAAGCACGCTGTATGCTCATCAACTTACAAACACTCAAAGAACGCCGTGAATTTGCAATGCTTTTCTTCATCAATGACATTATTTCACATCGCATAGAATCATCAGAAATACTTTCACAATTAAACTTCTACACACCCTGTCGGCATCTAAGAATACGAACATTATTCTCAGAAAAATCACCCAGAACAAATTACGCAAAAAATGGCCCCTTCAATCGAGTGATGTGACAAATTTCACAGCGGACAAGGGATTAATCACAAATTACGTAACCCAAAAATGACAGCTTATTCTTCCTCCTCATCCCCATTGTTACCAAACTAACACATTTACCAATACCCGGCATCCCCATGGTGTAACTCGTTACAATTACATTTTTCTCAAGCAAAAGAAGGCACTAATTGCATTTTAATTGTTATCATAAAATGTATGCCTATTATTTAACATACAACTGGCGAAACAGTCAGTGGTCAGTCAAATCTACAAGCAAAAAGTGTGCTCCTGACTTTGCTCAAATACTGCCTGTAGCTGTGGAATAGTTCTAGCGACGTTTTATCACTACCTAAAGCCCCACATTGCCGAAAGCATTTCCAGTCGATGGTGTATTATAGTGCAATTCTTCTTTACCCACATACTAAGATTATTTTACAGATTTCTGTAAAATTTTATCGAAATCTCAACAGCTGAACATTCGGTAACCAATTTTACAGTTTTCCTGTAATTATTTACAGATATCTGTGAAAAAATCACAGATATTTATGAAAAATTACAGTAAATCTGCGAAACTGTTTACCGAACGTTCAGCTGTTGAGATTTCGGTAAAATTTTACAGATTTCTGTAAAAAAAACTAAGTGTGTAAATATTGTGTTGCTCCTCTCGTCATGACCAACGTAGTCATCTCAGAGAGAAAGCAGTAGGGTGGTTTTTGCGTGCTGTACTATCATCAGCAATGTTGACGACTACTCCCGCCTTAAGTTGTTACATTCAAAGTGTTTTTATGTTACTTCATACGTGAAGTTTGCGATTTTCAGAGTTGGTTGGAAATGCTATCTAATATGAAGCTTTAGCGTGATAATTTATTAGCTAGAGAATGGTCTTAGAAGAGGGCTCATTTTCAACTTCTATTAAATTTTCATACTGCCGTACTCTAACGGGGCTATCTACCTACCCTCTTCTAAGACCATTCTCTAGCTAATAAATTATCATACTAAAGCTTCATTTGAAAAAGTTGGTAGAGTTCGAAAAAGGCAAATGTTTGAAAATGGCATCTCGACTGACGTTCAGAGAAATTGATTTCATGAACGGAAACAAACAAGAGGCAATGAAGGTGTGTATTTCTTATACATTAGTATTGAACAGGCCGGAACGTCTGACTTCAGATTGTTTCATCGAATTTGAGGATAATGGTTCATGTTGATGACTTCAAGATGTGCTAGCTTGCATAATACTAACGCTTACAACCAAGCAATAGATTTTTTAAAGTCTTACAGAATTTTTATTTATGGTTGTAAGGTTGATGAAAGCAAGAGATGGAAACCTTGGCAAGCATATACCATTCTGTGCTCAAACTCAATGCATGCAATATTATTTCTTAACGGCGCCGGTGGTGTAGTGGTAAGCGTGATTACCTCTCACCCCAGCAGGCCTGGGTTCAATACCAGTCGGCGCCGCCGGGATGTTCTGAGGCATAACATCTCTGATCACGCCTTCCTTCGGATGGGAAGTAAAGCCGTTGGTCCCCGGTTCATGAGTTGATGGGTCGATAGGTAGGGTCCAGGTGTGGAAGCTGCCTTCCTGGCACGTCGGTAGCATTGGTGCTCAGCACGGAAAACAAGATCGACGGAAAAAACAAACCAAACCAAAGGAAAGAACATTATTTCTTAGTAAGCGAGCATTATTCCTATCTCTGCATAGAATGGTTCATGCAGGATTGCTTGGAGAGCATTTTTCGTTGCTACGGTTTAAGCAGAAACGTCCCGCAGCTTTACAATTTAAGGATAATCTTAAGCTGCTTTCAGTGTCTTAATTTATGGCATCAATTTCATCATCTTCATATGGACCAGATGACCAAAAAGGGCTAGTTAACTTGACGGAAGACATCCGTAAAATAAAATCAACCACGAGTCAACAGGACTCAAATTCAAAATCGGAAGAACTCATAATTCTAAAAACTAAATCTCTTCTGGTGTTCCAGTTGGATCGTGTGGAGTTCGAGTATTTGGATGAAATTTTTAATGACCGTGTTTTCGATAATTCCGAAAGTAACCAAGTTATAGTACACTGCAGGATAGATACTCAGATGCGTCACTAAAAATTATACTGTTTGCGAGGCTTGCTTTTCACCATACATTAGTGAGTGTCCATATTTGAAGGACTTTACAAAGTACACTGTACTTAAGGATTACCCAGGAGAATCATTGATGTATTTGTTTATTTGTTTTTTGTTGCACTCGAAAGAATCTTACACCAGCTTTATCAGATGAGAGATAACAAGCATGATAGTAGATCAATGGCATTACTGGGAATTGACACAAAATTCATTATTGTTCGTTAGGATAAATCCAAACATTCTTCTTCTTCTTCTTATTCGCATTTCAAGCTTGTTGCTTAGCGCTTATTAGCTTATTGCGTGCTCTCAACTTAGTGTTCTACTAAATGCACTTCCTAAGTTATTAATTGAAAGCCTCGATGCCAATAGCAATGCATGAATGTGTATATTGTGTGGCAAGCACAATGATACTCTATGCCCAGGGAAGTCGAGAAAATGTCCAATCAGAAAGATTCCCTCGACAGGACCGAGAATCGAACCCGCCGCCTCCGGCTTGATAATACCGTGCCTTTACTGACTAGGCTATGAGGCCCCATCCATTAGTTTCCCATTGAACTTACTCAGCAGCGATGGGATTATGAGAAATCCATTATGAGCAGTTCATCCGACTATAATCTGAATATGCAGCTACTCATAATGGATTTCACACGCATATTGCAAGCTCATTGGGAAACGAATGCACGATCCTAGAAATGCATTTACGAAACACAAAAAAAAATCAACGAAATGTTTTTCAGGGAAAAGGAGTACCAGGAAAACTCGCATTTTATTTACAGTTACTTGTAGAAGCTGCCATAAACTTTTCACGTTTGAAATTTCATCTTCTAACAAACGGACTTACATTTAATACATTCTACATAACGTTTAATGTCTCACAGCATGGACAAATTCTGTTATGTGGTCTGCGGAAGGTTTTTTTGTAAATTCTTTATTTATTTTTATTATTAGTCATGGACTAGTTCATCTCAGGGTCTTCGGAAGGTTTTTTAATTATAATTTTTATGATAGTTTATTATTCAAACAAACTTTGTTTCCCCAAATGCACTGCAGCGAGAAAATCATCTCAGGTTTTATACGAAAGTATTAATTCTTGAAAACTTACTTCTATACTACAGTCCACTGTAAAAACTGTAATGGCATTTGTTGTAAGAAACATATACAGAGGATGTAATTACATGTGATGTCCATAACGAATTTTTCATAAAATTTAACAATAATTTCTCTCTTCTTCTGTTAATAAGAATATTAAAATGATATAGAGTAATTGAGCTAGTTTTTGGTCCTAGATGTCCTATATGGTATTATCTTAATTTTCACAATTTTTATCTTAACAAAAATTATGTTGATGCAGAAATATATATTATGTCACATATATACGCGAACAAAACCATGAAAATTGATTTGATTTAGGCCCTAGGGCCAAAAACTAGAGCACTACCCTGTCTGAACAAACATAATGAGCAATTTTAGTGACCAAGTACATCGCACTAATCAACTCAACCCTGTTTTACGATACCAACTTACCTTTGCCTATGCAAAGAAATTCAAATTGCAGTATTCTATTTGAAAAGCATAAAAGCAAACCAGGGTTTTTTTATATAGATATGTCATCAACCTTTCCATCATTGGTGCCACCCCGAAAATATTTCCGGTGCTTTTGATGTTGTTGGTGCTTATACTTTAAATTTATTGGAACTCACATATGTAAAGCAATTTTTTTACCGGCACCAATGAAGTTCAATTTTTTGCTAGTTGTTCAAACCAACTCTGCCGGTTCCAAGTAACAAGCATTAACTAATACATATATATTTTTTAATTTATACATGAGGCGCATAAAACATCAAACATAATCGTAAAAAAATATAACTGTAGCACCCAATAAACAATTTCGATTCAGCATTTCATCAGCAGTGCTTTTCCTCCGGCGAGATAACGCCGTACACGTGTTGGTCGGTGAGATGATTGTGTGTTTGTGCTTGTTCTGGCTTCTGGAAACTGGAAAAAGCTAGTCCCACACGGTACCTACAAAGCATATTAGAGACCGAAGAGCCCATAACCGTTTCCAACATGAACTGACAAGAATAGATGTTGCGGAATGCCATTTCAGTTATTGCTTGAATGCCCGCAGCCATTTCCGAAATACCGTCGTTAGCACTACGTCTATCATGCTTAGTTATCATCAGCTCAAAGGCAGATAGAAATCGGTTGTCCTCCTCGATGAACAGGGAGAAATGTGATCTGTTTGTTTTTACGACGTTGAAGAAGGCTCCGTGTACTTCGAGCCAATGAAGCGTAAAATCATGTATGAATATGTATAAGAAATTGGTGTAACAACTCATATTTCAAAACATAATCTAAATTTCTTTGACTCATACATTGTAATCAAATACCAGTATTTTATCAATTCTACAATACGATTCCATCAATATTGGATCTGGTTGCACATTTAATTATGTCTATTCAAATTAAAAATAGCAACCAACCATTTTTTTTAAATAATTTATTTTAAAGACATCGTGGAAGCTTTATGAAGCCGTGATTTGCATTGTAATATTCACTGGAATTAATATATGTACCGCGTGGAATTCGGTTTTCTTAAAAAGGTCAAGAAGGCACAAAATTTCAGGCGGTCTTTTCTTTTTGAAACGAACGAATTTGGGAAAGACCCCAATAACTTTACATAAATCGTGGTCTAGTACGAGTACGGACCCAATAAGGGGGAAAACACGCCGGTGAATAATAGGGTTAAATACCCCATTTCCGGCCTATTAAGCACAACCCGCACTTAGTATTTCTGAATCTAGCACAGATTAGCACCAAACGGAATGTTATTATCACTGATGGCTTCCAAATTTATTTACCTTTCCGTACGTACCATAATATTTGATAAAGATAAACCAATCGTTGAGATATTGTCAAAAGTCTAACACTGCTTCTTGACGCCAAACTCGGCCTACGGATTTTAAACTCGGCCTAACGCATTGAAACGCAATTGAAACGCCAATGAATTCACTTCGGCTTGAAGATAAAAATTGATTCGGTCGGAGCGCTTCTTTTGTTTTTGGGAATAATGGGTGCACACTTTCATACCACGCGTTCTCATTGACTTCGTTCGGTAGCTTATTTACTAAAGTATCGTACCAAACGCATAATTGACTTGTTAACTCTGAAATCATGGATTTATTTGAAGTTTTCTGCTCGATAGGCCCAAAATGGGCGATTAGGCCGAAGTAGTGCTCTACCCTACGTGTCTCCACGATATTTCACTTAATAGACACATTAATCAACATTTTATAGTACAAACAGGTAGTATTTTGTGGTTAAATGATTAAATTTACTATTTCTACCCACACAAACATTATAAAAATAAAAGTTTATTTGAGGGCCTTTCGATGAGTTAATTCAAGTACGTTTGAAAAAGTTTTCATAGACAAAAATAAGAGCATTCCTAACATTTGATATATGAATCAAATTGCTGCATTACCAGCTTCGTGATCTGTGTGAAAACAGAATCTTTTTCGATCACAAACTTGCGTTTTTAATGTACAAAGTTGTGAATTGAGAGTGGGTAAAGTATTGCCAATTTGCCAGTTATTATTGTCGGTCAAGTTGGACACCGGAAAACCCCACACGTGACATTCGATTTTACTCTCGTTCTGTACATTAAACATAACGTTGGACATAGTGCGCATAGGTTCGGATTTTATCAGGAGTATTTGGGCAAGAAAGCTGATCAAAATGTCAAAACTAAAAAATCTTCACGCCACTGTGTTTGTAACTCTCCAGTGCGCTATGTGGCAGCCATTTTGGGTTCCTTTGTTTTGTTTTCATCCCATTGTCAGCTGTCAAATTTCTGCTGTGAGTTTCATATCAAAATTTCGTTTGAAAATAAGGAAAGTTCTCTCAAATGTTTTCCGAATTTTAATCTAAGTATCAACCTTAATTAAAATGGATCTTCATAAATAAAAATAATAACAGTACTTATATATGCAGCCTACATGAAGCTCTTCTTGGAAATAAGTAATTCTAGCAACACAGAAGAATTCCAGAATGAAATCAACTTATTTAACACTTGGTGTAGTAACAGTCTACTTCAACTTAATGTAAAAAAATGCAACGCAATTGTATTTAGCAGAAGAACATAAGAAATAGAAACACCACTTTTTGAAATATTTTTAGGCAACCAAAAAGTAGAAGAATGTAAAATTGTAAGGGACCTAGGTGTAATCCTAGACGCCAAACTCACTTTTGTAGAACATTATAATACAATCATAACGAAAGCAAATAGTATGTTGGGCTTCATTAAACTACTATGTACAAATAGCTTATTAAAGCATGTTCAGAAAGATTGCATTTTTGGATAAATTTGGTTGTCATATCCTCAATTTTGGAATCTACTTTGGGAATTTCTGCCTCTTGATGGAGGTCTGCTATTCTTGTGTTCGAATGGACGATCTAGGATCATCCTCAACACTCTATTCTGTGCAACCTGGATTTTGTTCCTGTGGGTCTGAGCGCACGATTCCCACACCAGGGTGGCATAGAAGATCGCGGGGGCTATGATCTGTTTGTAGACAGCCAGTTTGTTTTGCCTTGAGAGGCGGGATCTGCGGCAAATGAGCGGATACAAACACCTAACCAAGGCGGAGCACTTAACTAGGGTTTTTTCTATGTGCGAGCGGAACAGGAGCTTCTCATCGAACAACATCCCGAGATAAGTAACATCAGCGGACCACTCGGCCTTTGTACCATCGATTATTACGGTACAGGAGGGACACGGTTTAAGTTTTGGCGATTGTCTGTGAAGGAACATGATCGCTTGGGTTTTCGAGGCGTTGATTTTGATTTTCCACGTGGTGGCATAATCAGTAAAGGTGTCAAGGCATCGTTGGAGCTTGTTCGTAATTTCACGAGGCATCCTACCCTTGACGGCTATCGCGGTGTCATCTGCGAACAGGAAGAACACGCAACCGTCTCCTAGAGGAGGGATGTCCGACGTGTCGATGCTGTAAAGCAGTGGTCCCAGCAGACTCCCTTGCGGAACACCTGCTGGGATCGGAAATTGTCCCGAAAGGAAACTATTCAACGACACCCTGAACGACCTTTGCTGGAGGTAGTTACGGGTGATTTTCACAAGGTATGGTGGAAAGTTGGAGTTACAAAGCTTGTATATAAGTCCGTCGTGCCAGACATTGTCAAACGCCTTTTCGACGTCTAACAAGGCCATGGCTGTGGACTTGGATACAGCTTTGTTACTTCGCATGTTATTCATCACCCGCACTAGCTGATGATTGGTGGAATGCCCCTTACGGAACCCGAACTGTTTCGGAAGAAGAATGTCATGTTCCTCCACAAACTTGTTCAGTCGGCTGAGGATCAATTTTTCGAACAGCTTGCTCATCGCTGAGAGCAGGCTAATCGGTCTGTAGCTTGACGGTAGTGAAGGGTCTTTCCCAGGTTTGCGGATCGGGATGATTTTTGCCACCTTCCAGATGCTTGGAAAGTAGTGCAGCTCCAAGCATCTGTTGAGGATGGCAGCCAGCAGCGAGTGCACCCTCGGGCTGAGATTTTTCAACGCTAGGTTGAATATTCCGTCAAACCCGGGAGCCTTCATGTTCTTACTGTATTTCAGCGCTGAGCAAATTTGTTCCTCTGTAATCCGTTCTTCTGGAGGGACCGCACAAGGGGAGGCATCTAACGTCAGGACGCACTGCGCAACCTGGTTCTCGAGTGGACTTGGGATTTTAGAGCCAAGCAAATGCGACTGGGCAATGTGCTCCCCAATCGCATTGGCCTTCTCTTCGTTGGTGATAAGCCGTTCGTCATTGACTCTAAGTGGTGGAATGGGCTTGGGGTGAGACTTCAGCACCTTGGCAACCTTCCAGAATGGTCTGGAACGGTCGTCCAGGTTCTGAACGAGCTGCCCGAAACTCTCGTTCTGGATTGAGACCATTCTGGAAGCGATCTGCCGATTCAGATCGACCATTTCGTATTTACGCTGCAGATCCCCAGTCCGCTGAAACTGGCGTCTACGAACATTTCTGAGCCGAATCAAGACTTTGGTGTGGGAATCAAGACTTTGGTGTGGGAATCAATTGCTTGAAACTTACCCCTCACAGGAACTCGTCGAACGCACTCTTCATCAGCCACGGATATGGCTTGATGGAGACCCTCCAGGGCCCAGTCGATGTCCTCCACTGTGTCGAGCGGTGGGTTGTCTTCGATGTGGCGGTCGACCACGCGCCGAAACTGGACCCAGTTGACTCGATGGTAGTCCTTACTCGTGGCCTTCTGGGCCGCACCGCAGTTGGCGCATGTGGGAGCGGCTTCTTCGATGCTGTCGCAGTCGTCGATCTTGTGGTTTTTGCCGCATTTGATGCAGCGGCTGGCCATGCGGCAGTTCCTGGTGCCGTGCCCGAACAATAGGCAGTTCGAGCACTGAGTGACGCCACGGTGGGTCAGCTTATACCGCTCCCACTTCACTACGATGTGGAAGAGTGTGCGTGTCGTCTGGAGATCCTTCACGGTTGTGGAGTTCTTCTCCAGATGGACCAGGTAGAACTGGTCACGATACTTGATAGCCTTGCTGCGGGTCATCTTGTGGATTTCGACCGGCTTGAGGCCGTTCGCCTTAATCTCGTCCATTAAGGTGGTGGTGGCCATGTCGTGGAGCCCGCGCAGCACCACTTTCAGCGGCTTGGTGGCCTCGACGTCGTGGGAGAAGTACTCCAGCTTCATCCTGTCCAAGAGGGCCAGGACTGCGTTGCAGTGTTTTTCAGCCGGGACCATCAGTTTGTAGCCTTCCGTGCACCGTTGAATGGTGCAACGAAGGCTATGCTTAATGTAGAAATCCAGCTGCTCCCATAGCCCGGGAGGGAAGCCCTTCACATAGAAGGGTGGCAACTTCACTTTTTTCGGCACCGTCTCAGGGTCCGACTGCGGCTGGGCTCCGTTCTGCAGGGCGGAGAACGGATTGTTTCTCAGCAGCTTTTTTGCTGCCGATGCGGTGGCGCTGCTGTCTTCAGGTCTGGGTCGTTTAGTTCCGGGAGGCCCCGTCTGCGGGTCCGCAACGCCCTTCGGGACGGGCAATGGGGTTTTCTTCTGCTTCTTCTGGGCTGGCTCGGTGGTCGTGCCGTCTCCTGGGAGAGGCTGTTTTCCCGGTAAACCGGCACTCGCGTTACCACGCGATTTCTTACCCATTGCTGGGTCAGCGAGAGCGTCACTACACAACGCGGAGCTAATTCGATTTGCGAACGAACGAACGAACGAACGAAACGAGAGAGAATAAAAATCGACTGAACTGCTCAACAGTCTGGCAGCGAATGAAAAAGAGATGAGTTGAGCGAGATGATAATGACCTAATGCCATACAGCAGCGCTCTTTTATATCTTTTCAGGTTAAAGCAGAATGATGTGCAACCAAGTGGTATAAAAGCTACAAAGACTCCTCCCATTATGAGTAGTTTGCTATCAAGTAGCGATACTGGCTCTTTTCCTTTTGCGTACACGGCGAATGAGAACGACCCAAATTTGAGTTTAGTTCGCTCATAATCGTCAAAAGTGCAGGAACTCAGCGATGAGTAAATTTGTCTCATGGTTTCCTGTGGAAAACCTTAAAAAATCTGCCAGAAAATGAGGAAATTGACAAAAATTTTATTGAGTCTCGGAGTAGTACCAATAGACTGAGTGAATCCAATCTTTACTTTTCTCAAATTCGGGAATTTTTCCCTGGAAAATCCTGGAAAAACATGAGGCAAATTTACTCATTGCTGAGTTCCTGCACTTTATTTCTTATTTCTGAGATAACTAAACTCAAATTTGGGTCGATCTCATTCGCCGTGATATCACCTTGAAAGATATCGGCGCCGGTGGTTATCGTGATTTCCTCTCATCCCAGCAGGCCTGGGTTCAATCTCAGTCGCACCGGCATGTTCTGAGGCATAACATATCTGATCCCACCTTCCTTCGGGAAGTAAAGCCGTTGATTACCTGTTCATGAGTTGATGGGTCGATATGTAGGGTCCAGGTGTGGGAGCTGCCTCCCTGCCGTCGGTAGCATTGGAGCTCAGTACGGAAAACAAATCTCGCGTCACTTTTCAATAGGTCCTATCTACATTGATCGATTCTCTTCATCGACACTCTCTTTCGTAAATAACTCGGCTTCACAAATGTTTCCTGCCGTATTCGTCGAATTAGATGTTAGATTGTTGCTTCTTCCATCGAAAATATCCGGCCGTGGCGATTCAAAGTTGATCAAGGTTGATCAAAATAATTTGTATCCATGCTTCCAGTTTTATTACATGACCATTTTGTGTGGTCGTTGGTTCAGAATATGGACAAACAGGCAGATGAATTCTATTCCTATTCTTTACTGAAAAGAGCCGTTTTGTTGCCAAAGTTGGTGATGATTTAACCTCCGAAACCAAACAGAGTGCGTCACTGTCACTTCAAAACGTAGATGACATCCATGACCACTTACGCTTGGCGTGTTTAGTGTAGGTGACAGCATCACGGATTTCATTTTTCAGGAACACCTTCTGCACACCTCGTAAATCAGACCGGAGATACGTCAGACACCGCCACGGCGAGCCAGACGACGGATGGTGTTTATCTCGAAGAATTTGCGTTTGGTTCTGAATATGGCGATGAGTGTGCAAAATATTACGCAATTCCATCCTCCCTATTCGCACGCGCCCGAGGATCAGAGGCGAATGCCACTTCGACTTGTTTCGTCTACTTACTACTCTCTGACGACTGTGCTGGGGAAGCAGCATATGCATGTAGGTAATTGGTGGATTTGTTAGTTAATTCAACGCTTTTGGACAATGCTGGACATTTACCAGTTTTCAATAGTTTCTTATTGAAAATCAACATTCAGATGCGTAGCCATATTTCTGATCGATTGGTGATAAAATTATTGAAATTGGACCAGGGGCAGCTGAGTTATTAACGTTCAAAATCTTTCTTAATTTGTTACATGTTCCATTTTCGGTTTTCACAAAGTGGGGGTACATATAGAAATCAAAGACGTAGTCCTACGTCAAAAAAAAAAAAAGTTCCAGTTGGAATGTTAAAACCACGCAAAAGGAAGAAAGTGTTCAAAAGAAGTATGAAGAAAGCATAATTTCGAAACGAAAAATTATGAACGATTAAGAACATCATTCAATGCAATTAATATATTGATCAATTTACTATTTTACACACCAGTGTTCGCGCTGATGAAGTTGCGTACACTAGCAGCACCAATGTTAGCGTAGACTCCAGCCAAGGATCCACCGCACTGGACTGCACCCCACGAAACAATACCGAACTGGCGTCCTCCAGTAACGAGTGGACCACCACTGTCTCCGTTGCACGAGTCACGTCCTGGTTCTCCGGCGCAAACCATGCTATGAAATGAAGCAATAATATTAGAAAAATTGTCTACAAGATTCCTAGTTTCTGATAACTCACTTGTCAGAAATAGCTGCGGTTCCCCACTGGCTGCGACAAGTGGCGATAGTTACGACGGGGATGTCAACAGCACGCAAGTTGGTTGGGAGAGATCCTCCAGGAACAGTCAGACCCCATCCAGAAACAACGGAGCGGGTACCACCAGCAAAGTTGGTTCCACTCGGGACAATAGTGATTGGAGAGATGTTAGCTCCAGTAAACGATGTGGTTGTTCGCAGAACCGAAACATCGTTATTAAGGGTGTTGCTATTGTATTGAGGATGATTAACGATTTGAGCCACAGCAAAGATCACTCCTCCGGAGAGACGGCTAGCGCTTCCTCCACGCAGAGAAGCCTAAACATTTAAAATGAAAAATCAGTAAATTAATATGAACATTTCCATTCAACAATGAAATACATACACTTCCAGCGCTAACTGGAGCTACGGTACAGTGAGCAGCGGATAAGGCCCATGTGCCGGAAATGACGGATGCACCACAGATGTGGTTGCCATTGTGACGAAGCGACAATTGGTATGGGAAGGCTGCAATTCCGACTTCATTTCCTCCTACAATTCTTCCCTCGTACGTTGGTACTTCGTATCCTTCCAAACCGGCAGGGCGAAGCTTGTTGTATTTCTGCCAGAGATCCTCTTCGGGACCGGCAAACGCGGACACCACGCACAGTGCTAGAACGATAAAGGCCTTCATTGTCACTCCGTACTCTACTGGAGGGTAACGACTTACGTGGTAGCTTTTATACCTTGGTCATCCTTATCTACGACCAGCTTAATCCCGCGTAAAAACCTCGAAAATCAATATCTCTTAATCAAACTCGATAACTCACAAACAGCGAGTAAATTTGAACAGCTGCTTCAACGAAACAATACTACTTTAAATCTCTTGTTAAGACCACACTTCAAGTTAATAATTACACACAGCATTCGAGTACGGTTGATGTTCTTGTGTTTCTTTCAAAATCCTTGGATCCCCATTGCTATTGGCCAAAACATTTTGATGCAATTAATAATATTTCAATTGCCATTCTGACCAAGAATTGTACTGACATTGACATAGTAAAGACCCCAGACTTGATACAACTTGGTCACTTGATCCATGGCGTGAAGGTCATGGAAAATTCGGGTCATTCCGTGAAGGTCATTCGAAAAAGTCACTCGGAGCGATTACGTACTTTTAAGCGTAGGCCAACAATTATTAACTACTTATTGCTGAGACAGTTTTGCCACATTATCAATACCGTCTTAGACAATTGCACCAACTTACCAAATGTAACATGAAGAACATGAAAAGTAAATTTTCGTAACATGAAATACCCAAAAAACGCATCAATTGCTGATCAGGGTTGCTTCCACTCACTTGCTATAAAAAACATATTTTTCGGAATTATGCAATCATTAGATGATATGATGATATGCTGTACTCGTAAGTAACGAGACGAGGGTTTGAAGTATGTGTTTGACTCATAAAAACTGCCAATTTTGCTTTCAGTGCGTCACAATAAGCGATCTTATGATTCGTGAGCGTTCACTCAGAGTGAGCACTCACGAGTCGTAAAATTGCTGATTGTGACGCACTGAAAGCAATATTTACAGATTTTATGTGTCAAACACATACTTCACGTCCTCATCTTGTAACTTACAAGTACTAATTATCACTATACCATCTCATGATTTCATAATTCTGAAAAACATTTGTTTATAGCAACTGAGTGGAAGTAACCCTGTTGCTGATATATATTTACTCTTATATGTGTAAAGTGATACGCTTATCATAATGTTTTATCATCGTAGCAGTGATGCAAAGATTATCATGATTGTGCAAATGTCATGAAACCATGGATTCCCGGCTTTATCGACTACGACATTTTGGGCTATTCCCCTTATCAGTTTCATGGGTAATTTTGATCTACGTCATGTTTGCCAGTGCACTAATGTTTTCCACCTATAAGGTGTGCTTATGTTTGAAAAGCAGAAATTGAAAATATAATTTAAGACATTCAAGGGAAATTCTAAGCAATTGAATGTGTACGGCAAATTCATGTTGCAATTTCATTTAAGGGGGTATTCCCAATCTTTTGCCTTTTTTCGGCCTGTTTTTCAATTATTTTTTTTTTTCAAGGAAAATGAATAGTAATGCGCCTAACTCTTTGGGATTCTTGTTTATTGAACATTAAAGTTTACAAATAAATTTTTTTCGACATAAAAAAGACATGGCGGCAAACAGACCCCTGTTCGCCGCAAACGCCTGGACGGGCGAAGATTTTTCTCTGGAACGGCTTCATCTGAAACAGATTTCGTGATGAAATTAATAATCTGCATAAGATTCTCTGGAGCTTCTCCCGTTGGCAGCAAAAAATCTTGCAAATTAACAAAATGGCGGCCATATGAAAAAAACAGGCGATTTTTAGCCCGCTTTTTTGCAGCTTTAAGGTGCTTCAAACAATGTTAAATGTTAATATTTTTGGCTGAAAGTGGGAGAAGCTCCAAAGAATTTAATAAGGAACAAAATGCGCAAAGATTTAAGTCAATATCTCTTATAGTTTCTGAGAAAAATCTTCGCCCGATAAAAAAAATGTGGTTTCGAGATAAACGCGTTTAAAGTTTTGACTTTAGTTAAAACCATTTTGGGGGTTCTTACCATTAGTCAGCTATGCCTGGACACCGAATTCACTGATCGGAAAACGGCTTGGGGGGATGAAAGTATATAGTCTAAAGTACAAAAAAACGTGAAAAAAAAAATTTGATTTTTTGAAAAAAAAAGATCGGGAATACCCCCTTAAAAACATTTCGTAAGTGTCGGGTTATGCTAATCTCCAAACAGTGTTTTGTAAAAGGTATCCCGTTACAAAAATGCGGTCAATTTTAAAGAAAGCCAATAGATCAAAATGTTTAAAAAAATTGTTTAGTTTAATATAGGGTCAACTATGTATGTCTTCGTCCGCTTTACCCTTCTACAGAATATCTTTGGCATTGGAGCCACACAGACTGAATTATCGGGACTTATTCTATTCTTAAAAACTAGTTACTAATATTAAAATCAAAAGAATCACACACATCATTGAACAGTCTGCAACATTTGTAGAGTGGAATGTAATAGCCATAAGCAGTACGTCCAGGAGTCAAAAGGTACGTATTGCAGAAACGATGGACTGGAGCGTGGAAGTTTATATCCCGGAGCACACTACTGTAGTCAATATGATTACTAATCATGTCGACCCCGTAACGTGGGTAGATCACCTTTTCGTGGTACGTTACAGGATGTAAGATCTACCACCGATTCCTAGTCCTGGCTACTTCAAACTAGGGGAACAGGATTTTTCAGTAATCAAAGGAACACATGTTAGTCCTTGTTAATTTTTATGCCTTGTTGATAGAGACAAGACTCGGCTTTGTCCACCGAGGATGATCTTGAAACAAGGAAAAAGTGGATTAGTTAGTCTTCATCTATGTGATTCCTAATCTTCTATTAGTTGTTCCATAGTTTGAAGTGGTTAAGACTAGGATTCTGATGCATGGTCATTATCGATGTAATTGCTTGATTTTGTTGCGAAGGAATCCGTTTTTGACTGACAAAGGAGCGCGTCTTCCGAGTGTTCCAACACTCCGAAGGGTATAAAGAGCGGGACCTTACAATAAGAGTCGGATCCTTGCGATAAAGGCAAGAATGGCAACTGTAAAAAAAAACGAATATTTCGCCATTTCTCAATAATGATACGACATGTACTAAACTAAGGACTATGTCCCGAACAGAGGGAAAAAAATCATGTCAAAAATAAATAGTGTCTGCAGGAAGATTCAACGACTCGATAGTGATTGCAGACCAATAAGCGCACACATCGGATCTGGAATCATGAACCGTAGCGAAGGCCTTCCTGGAGGATAAATATAATTTTAACCAGCGAACGATCCACGGTGGAAGTCCAAAGCGGCTCAGCTTTGCGATAGCGAGGTCATTAGGAACTTTGTCGAAAGCCTTAAGCGAACCCCACACGTATCAATATATTGACGCGAATGGGAATTATTGACAATAATATTGATGATGTGAATACAAAAATATTGTCAACATCGATATATTAATGTCAATATAGAATGTATTGACAATACGATTATTGTCAATAAAAGCAATCGTGTAGGGTCCACTTTAGAGAAGTCAATGTAAACAGCGTCTACTTGCTGACGCTTTTCTTCAAGTTGGAGAACGTCGGGATTATAGATTGCACAGCTGGATACATCTTGTCATGCAGAAGGCTTTCGAGAACTTTGGCTAAACAATTAAGGATTGAGATATGTCGGTAGTTTTCCACGCTGTGAATGTCACCTGACTTGAAGATCGGTGTTATTGATGCAAGCTTCCAGTATTCCGGAAAAACGGCATCCAGGAGGGAACGAGGGAGTGCACAATTCTTGATGAAAGACGGCGGAATACGATCCGGACCTGCCATAGTAGCACGCTTGTCGCAAATCGATTGTGGATTTTCCTATACGACTTATTCCAGTCATAAACAAGCTTCTGCAACTTTTGGAGTCGGAAATGTGCTACTCGGGTGGGCTTTTGGATGCATCCACCGAGCAAAGGGCTTTGAAAATAGCGTCATGGCTGAAGGTAAGCTGCTGCAGACGAATGTTGTAGTTCGGTACCTGGTCGATGTACTGCTGCTGCGGAGGAGTTTGATCGAGTTCTAAAACGCTTCTTATGAAATCAGCGAAGAGATTTGTAGAAGTGACATCGGTGGAGGAACTTCGTTTACAGTAGGTGACGTCTGCCGGAATACCAGCTGATCTTTTGCGAGCGTTTACGAAAGACCAGATCGACGATGTGTTTTCTTTGAAGCCACTCTGGAGGTTATCGATATACTCACGAAAGCGAACTGTTGTACTCGGCTTCTGCAAGCTGCGCACCATACTTGTTTTCAGCAGTCCTGGAGCGAAAGCACCGGATGATGGTTCGCTTTTGGAGGCTTGTGTATGAGGCAAACAGTTCCAAGATCAATTATTCAGCATCCGCATTGGACGCAGCAACCACCAAATGAAAGGTATCATGGTCTCAAAGAACGATATTGAATAGAGCTGTTTGACGTTTAAGTGGCGCACACTAGCACCATTAAAAATGAACGAGTGCGAGCAACAAGGAAACAGATTAGTGGGAAAACAAACTATGCATTCATAAATGTGTGCTAGATAGAGAAAGACGATTAAACGTCAAAAAGGTCTATAGTTTTGGAATCAGTCATCCGGTTCCAGAGATATGGTCTATAGTTTTGGAATCAGTCATCCGGTTCCAGAGATATGGTCGGAACAAGTTCCGGTGAATACGGATTTCAAGAAATAAGTCGTGTTTCTCGGCAATCATTGAACCTTAATGAACCTTTACAGCCGCGAAATGTAAGGTGGCATGGTCTCATGCAAATTATATTTTTGGAACGATCAACTGGTTTTGGAGATATGGCCGAAACAAATTCCAGTGTGTATGGGCCATGAGGCTAAAACCGACCTGAAACGTGTTAAACCCATCATGCGGTACAAATCACTTGAGAATTCATAAACAAAATCAATGGTTGTCATATTGAGCGCCCAGGATCACATTGGCCGCACCCGGACATACCGCCGGGTACCTCCCGAGGAAGTGGCCAATTTCTAACTTGTATCAAAACTCTTCATGCGATACCTCAAATCACATGTGAATTCAAAAACAATACCATTGATAGTCATATTGAGTGTCCAAAACTACGTTGCACAGTGAGTCAGGAACTAAATCTTGCATGAAAAAATAATAACGCTCTAGGAAGGTTGACGTGTTCAGTGAAGTTTCTTAGATTAATTAGAACTACAATTTGGTGGATGAAAATTGTTCAAGTTTTGGCCGGAAAGATGGCGCAGCGATACCAACTTTTTTATTTCGCAAGATAGAGGTTTGCTGTGTTAGGCAAAGTTATAGAACGTAGAATTTTTTGGAAACTTGCCAACGACATAAAAGCTATACATCTTCAAATAACTGAGATGTACGAAGTTTTATTAAATTTTCCTGAAATACACGTTTTTAGTATTATATTTTGAACAATCGTCCAAAAGAATACTTTTATCATTTTTGCTCGATCGGTACTGATCAATCCAATATTTTCCAGATCAACAAACTTTTTATCCACCAAATCGTAGTCCTAATTATTCTAAGAGACTTCGCTGAAGACGTCCACTCAATTGGATGCAATCCCATAGCGATATTATTTTTTTTCCTGCTAGATTTAATTCCTAGCCCACTGTGGATTGGTAAAATAAGGCATGAGCCAGGTTCCTCCGAGGTGGTCATAATTTGAATTGTACTACAACCAAGTTACATGAGCATTCAAAAAGAAGGTCATTGGTAGTCATATTGAGTATCTAGTACATGTCCGGAGAAGTGACCATCATCTGACTTGAACTAAAACCCATCAAGCGGCACACAGCCAGCGGTGCCAGTTGTGTAGTGGTAAGCCTGATTGCGTGTAACCCCAAAAAAGCCTGGGTGCGATCCCAGTCGGAGCCACTTGGATTTTCTGAGGCATCCAATCTCTGATCACGCCTTTCTTCGGAGTCATATGTGATATTGGTGGTGGAGGCCCAGGACCACATTCACCAAACCCGGAAAAGTTCCGAGTTCGTCCGTTGAAGTGGACAGAATGTGTCTTGAACTAAAAGCCTTGATGCCAACCACAACAATGAGAATACAACAATAAGACCATAGGTAGTCATATTGAGTTTCTTGGATCACATTGATTACACCCGGACATTATTCGGACGCCCCAAGGAAGCGGCTAGAATCTGACTTGAGTTAACTTTTATACCCTTAGTTTTTTTTCTACCGAGCTCGGCTGTGCAAATCTCGGCAAAAGAAGTTTCACTGAGATCTCAGCAAAAGTGACATTTGATTGCTGAGTCTCGGATAATGCTTAGCTGAATCTCAGCAAACAAATGAAATGTTAGCTAAGATCTCAGTAAAACTTTTTGTCAGCCGAGCTCGGTAGAAAAAAAACTAAGTGTGTATAATGCGATATATAAAATGATATATATAAGAAGGATCAGATCACATCATAGGTTGCTTAATTGAGGTTTTTTACATACAGTGCATACAACCATCATTAAATATTCTTCTTATACATATATAACGCAATCTATAAGCATCAAAATTAACGCGCTAAAGCCCGTTCATAAACATAGTGTTCGAAATCCTAATTTCTGTTCGTAATGCAGTTTTAATTTAAATAATTATTATTCAATAAACTCTTTTTCGTATACAGCCAAGTTTGGGTCATAATATGCAGTTTGCAATTTTGATCCCTTGGCGATAAACTGCCATGGATTGTGTCATTAACTTAAATATTATGTCATAAGTCGTAAACGCCTTCTTCCAAAACGTAGTATTATTAACAAATACTCCTTTATTGTTTGCATTTTAAAAAGGCTACATCTTCATTACATTTTCGTAACGTGACACCATAACTTTGTACTCATTGTAGCTTTTGAACGGTTGGTACGATTGAGGCCACCGTATATGCTAAGAAAGGTCTTAAACTAAGAGCATCCAAATTTTACTTACCCAAAGTATTAAAAAAAATCAATGATTTAGAATTAGTAGTTCAGGTGGACAATGGCGATACGGACCTGTGTAAGTTTTTTGACGTAGAACTACGTCTTTGTCTACTAAACTGGGGTGTAAATCAAAAAATATATGAGGTGAAATAGTGTTAGGTTTTGAACGCTTGGAACTTTGTCATTTATAGAAGAAATTAAAATCCAAATGCACCAAACGATAGGATATTACATTACAAATCTGGAGAAATACATTTTTTTTTTCATTTTTCCATAAAAAGCCTTTGAAAAATGCAGTGGCGTGCCGTAACCTCACTTTTTACCTGCGCACCAACTTTCGAAACCAGATTTAATGCCATATTCATATTCGAATCGGTTGAAAAATACACTTCTAGTTTACTCGATATCTATCCATTGTTAGCAATATTTTGATGATTGTTTATGTTTTGAGAGTTGGTGCACATGTAGATTGAGGTTAGGGAAAAGCCACTGGTAAAATGTACAAATGATAATTTTATCACTGTTTTCATGAAATAAACGTTTTTCCCAAACCCAGTCGTCATAATCGAGTACCACTTGGTTGCACATCGTTCTACTTGAACCTGAAAAGATATAAAACAGCGCTGCTGTTGTGCTTCTGCTCATCCTCCAAATGTTCTGCGGATAAATGCGCCAACTGTGGCAGTGGCGTCCACAAGACAAGTAATACATGTAAACCACACAATTACAAAAAATAAAGATCATTTAAAGTCAAAGTCTCTGCTTCTGCTCATTACCGCTTGGGACGGCGTGGCACTGGGTCTTGCAGCAAGCAGGAGCAAGACAGCGGTTAATGAGATGTTTACATCTATGCGGATTTAACTATGATGCTTAAATATGATGCTTACTATCAAAACATTGAACAGGTGGAGAACCTGTATACGAGCTTTGTTCTGACTTTGAAATCCAATAACTGATTCCTTCTTATTTTCAATTAATGTTGTAATAAGCACCTACTTATTGGAAACCAACGTTGGATTTGAGAAAAGTCAAAATACTATATTTGCATCATTCTACGAACACGCTGTAAATTACATAATGATGATGCATGATAATTTTAGGGTTTGCCTACAAATTTGAGAACAAAGAAGAACCGAAACATAAAGTATAATAGTCAAAAATGAATGACATACATCTATTTTGCGTAATTCTACGTCATACTTCAGTCGTGTCTAGGACACAACCCTTTATTTATTTTTTAGCTTTATTTAAAAGCCTTTTTGCTACGTGCTAGTTCATCTACGAAACCTGTGTAAGGGAATCAGTTAAACAAATTCTAAATGAGCACCGTATAATATCAATTTTAGCTATTCAAACTAACGAGGTACTACAGTACTTCTTTTTCTCAAACGTCCTTTAGATTATAAGAGACTTAATGATTTATTTAAAATATGGAATACTTTATTTTGGAAAATAAGACGAGCGTCAAAATGGCCAAATTCCAGCACCAATTTGAATGATTGTCCCTAGCGCAAAGTTTTATTTATATTGTAGAGGGTAATGTCTGATCGATTAGTAAGTTGGAATGGAAACACTCCATTGTATTTCCTTTACTTCACGATAAACGTGCGATTATCTTATGCCCAAGATAAGGATTAAAAAGGTATAAAAGTCACCAAAATCGACTAAAACCTTCAGTAGAGTACGGAGTGACAATGAAGGCCTTTATCGTTCTAGCACTGTGCGTGGTGTCCGCGTTTGCCGGTCCCGAAGAGGATCTCTGGCAGAAATACAACAAGCTTCGCCCTGCCGGTTTGGAAGGATACGAAGTACCAACGTACGAGGGAAGAATTGTAGGAGGAAATGAAGTCGGAATTGCAGCCTTCCCATACCAATTGTCGCTTCGTCACAATGGCAACCACATCTGTGGTGCATCCGTCATTTCCGGCACATGGGCCTTATCCGCTGCTCACTGTACCGTAGCTCCAGTTAGCGCTGGAAGTGTATGTATTTCATTGTTGAATGGAAATGTTCATATTAATTTACTGATTTTTCATTTTAAATGTTTAGGCTTCTCTGCGTGGAGGAAGCGCTAGCCGTCTCTCCGGAGGAGTGATCTTTGCTGTGGCTCAAATCGTTAATCATCCTCAATACAATAGCAACACCCTTAATAACGATGTTTCGGTTCTGCGAACAACCACATCGTTTACTGGAGCTAACATCTCTCCAATCACTATTGTCCCGAGTGGAACCAACTTTGCTGGTGGTACCCGCTCCGTTGTTTCTGGATGGGGTCTGACTGTTCCTGGAGGATCTCTCCCAACCAACTTGCGTGCTGTTGACATCCCCGTCGTAACTATCGCCACTTGTCGCAGCCAGTGGGGAACCGCAGCTATTTCTGACAAGTAAGTTATCAGAAACTAGGAATCTTGTAGACAATTTTTCTAATATTATTGCTTCATTTCATAGCATGGTTTGCGCCGGAGAACCAGGACGTGACTCGTGCAACGGAGACAGTGGTGGTCCACTCGTTACTGGAGGACGCCAGTTCGGTATTGTTTCGTGGGGTGCAGTCCAGTGCGGTGGATCCTTGGCTGGAGTCTACGCTAACATTGGTGCTGCTAGTGTACGCAACTTTATCAGCGCGAACACTGGTGTATAAAATAGTAAATTGATCAATATATTAATTGCTATGAATGAAATTCTTAATCGTTCATCATTTTTCCTTTCTTCATACTTCTTTTGAACACTTTCTTTATTTTTCGTGGTTTTAACATTCCAACTGGAACTTTACGCCGACTCTTAACTGAGTATTCCAAAGCACTTTCAATGACTGTTGTTTTTTTGAGGTTTCTTAGCCTATAGTATTTTTGCATTTGTATATATTGTAACACAGATATAGAGATCTCCAAGCGCAATCTCACGAACACTAAAGTCCAACGTTCATATATAAAAATGAAGAAGAAGAAGAACCAAAAAGGTATCGCGATATCACAACTACTTAAAAAGGTAGCGCGCGGTCTCACGCACACTTTTGTGCATCTGGAGAACTCTATTAGAAGATAAAAACCAAACTGACTTATTTTGATGTACGGTTCTGCTCTACTACTACTACTACTACTACTACTACTACTACTACTACTACTACTACTACTACTACTACTACTACTACTACTACTACTACTACTACTACTACTACTACTACTACTACTACTACTACTTCTACTACTACTACTACTACTACTGCTAATCCCCACACGCGACAATCGGTTTTAGTCTTGTTTCGTACGCTTTACATAGAGATTGCTAAAGCATGATTGTGTCAGTGATTTGTTTTCATCGGGAAAATTTTTCGCTATGAAGTTTTTTTCCCGATGAAATACGTATACGTGACGTATTATGCGTACGATAAACGTCATCAATCTCTATAGTTTCGGACATAGTGCGCTGTATTCGCATATTGCACATAGGAATATTTTACCCTAAAAGTTGGCCAAAACTACAAAGCGATGATTTTTTGTTAAAATTGATTCAATGTTTGCTAGTAATGTGTTTGCAAGTAAAATTGTATAAAAAAGTAAAAACCAAAAAAACCCCCTAAAAGTGCAATAAGAATTTATCTATTTCAATTACATTGCAACATTAATTCAATACTCTTAATATACTCAAATACAACGTTCTAGACTCTAAAAAAATACAATGGACAGAAATTTCAAAAATTGCATGCAAGCATATGCAAAATGAAATGTCTTCCAATATATCGTAAATTTTCAAAAATTCACAAATTTTTCTGCTATAGATTATTTGTTAGAATCCTAATCTACCCAACAGTATTAAACATTCTGCCCGGAAATTCCCGGAACATTAACAAAAATACCTTTAAAACATAAACACATTAGCAAAAATCGTGACTTGCTTCTACCTTGATAATTACTATGTTTGCGCTTTGAAATTAATTGTTTCTCGGGTTCAACATATTCTATATACCTTTGTCTTGAAGATCAATTTTAAATCAGGTTGATGCTTAGCTTAAAATTGCGTAACATTTGAGAGAACTTTCCCTATTTTCAACCGAAATTTTGACATGCAACTAACAGCAGAAATTTGACAGCTGACAACGGGATTAAAACAAAACAAAGGAACCCAAAATGGCTGCCACATAGCGCACTGGAGAGTTAGAAACACAGTTGCGTGCAGCTTTTTAAGTTTTAACATTTTGATCAGCTTTCTTGCCCAAATACTCCTGATATAATCCGAACCTATGTGCACTATGTCCAACGTTATGTTTAATGTACAGAACGAGAGTAAAATCGAATGTCACGTGTGGGGCTTTCCGGTGTCCAACTTGACCGACAATAATAACTGGAAAATTGGCAATACTTTATATCTTGAGCTCGTGTAAGAACGCCAAAGCTAGGGAGAAAAGGTATCGTGTAAGGTCCACTTATCATATAGACTAATAGCACTAATAGTCCTGCCGATGTGCCACCATGTTGTATCTAAGGCTGTGGAGTCGAAGTCGGGGTCGGATGCATCGTTGAGCAAAAAAGTCAAAAGTACCAACTCCGACTGATATGAAAAATCAGATTAACTAGAACGTCCAGAAAATTAGTCCATGTACAGCTTTTTTGGTTCAAGATCAATTTTATTAAATGCGCATGCCTATCATGGAAAATAACATGAACCGTATAAACCCAGCTTTACTGTTGAGTTCAAAACTTTATGCTTTTATAGTAGGGGAAACAGCCCTATTGTTGCGGTACGTTAGCAGCGTTAGAAGCCTATTGTTGCGTATTGAGGTCTCCATACACAACCATAGGCTTCTAACGCTGCTAACGTATCGCAACAATAGGGTTGTTTCCCCTATGTATAATTTTATGATTTGAGTTTCATATCGGCATGATATAAAATTACAGTTATATTCTAAACGCACACAACAATGACAGTCCCGAGTAGAAGAGAATATCAAACCTATAGCAAGTTTTACTATTAAAAAAATAATATCAGAACATCTCAATTTGTTATTGGTTTGATCGAAATAAGAGTTAAAATATCAAAAATAATAACTGAAAAGCTATGGGACTATAACTGAATAAAAGCAAAATAAGTTGTTGTAATATCAAACCAACAACAAAGCTCTTTAAGCTGCTGAAGATCAAAGCAGTAGTAAAATGAGCTATGATAGAAAAAATAAGATTAAAAAAAGCATCACCATGGTTTCACCGAGTCTTGAACCCTAGCCGACTGTGTGACTGTTACAAGTGGTGTGTACTCACCACTCACCTGCACTGAGGCAAAAGAACGTATGAATTCCATAAGAATAATAAAATGGAGCAGACTGGAACCGAACCATCGACGTTGAGATTACGGGTCCTGTTTCTGGACCGCTTGGGAAAAAAAATTGCTAAAGGCATATAAAAGCTACGTCATGTTAGACGAAAATCTTTCATAAATCGCGCTTATGAAACTCATATGTGTTGTTGAATGTGAGAGGTAAACGGACCAACGATTTCTTCGATTGTCAAGGTTTATGCCGTTCAGTGATAACAATAAAAGAAATACTCTTGAGCAGACATTGACATTAGCTTCACGCAGAGAATGTTCTGTTAAGGGGAGGTTTACTTGGATTTGGCTGAAAAACAGTTGAACTTTCAGGAGAATGAAAAGACATACGAACTTCCGGTTTCGATAATTCTATTTGTCCACTATTCCTGAATACTTGGAAATTTTTTGAAGGTAAAAAAACAAAATGGCGGTTAAAAATGGCGGCTCGCGTGGAGGAGTGTCAGTCAGGTTTTGCTGCAGAACTTCGAGTGCACACCCTCTGGTGGTGAACTGAAATGAAAATTTGGTTAAAGTTGATAATATTCCCTATGGCTTATACCTAACTAGAACGAAATCCGACAAAAATTGACCAAATTATGGACATTTGAAAATTTAGTGCTTTTTTTACCCCTTTTTTTCTCACTTTGACCTTGCTTAAAAAATAGTAACTAACAATTTTTTTTTTCATTTTAGGTATAAGCCATACAAAAAATAGTATCCTTCAAAGCGCAATTTTCCGATTGTAAATCGGATCATTTGTTCAAGCCCTATGCTCTAAGTTGTTATAAAAAATATGGTTTCGAGAAAAATGCGTTTAAAGTTTTTGTTGCGTCCCTCAGCGCGCATGACAAAGGTTCACTCAAAGCGCCATAACTCGCTAAATATGTTTCGGATCGTAAAATCCTTTTGGCCACATATTCTACACACTTGTAGCTTTCATTTTATGCAAAAAAATCAATTTTTTTGAAAAAATCCAAGTAATTGTTCAAGAATAACTCGTCTTGCTGTGGATAAGATATTTTTGTGTATGTTTAAGCTGCAGCTTTACTAATTGTATAGCGCAATGAATATTTTTTTTATCTAGTTCGTTTATTTGCAAGGCTCAATTGCGTTAGTATTACGGAGCCGATAATTCATTGTTCTTGGTTTGTAATAAAATTCACTTAATGTTTGGCTTATCAAGGTTAGGATCTGGATTCACATCGATTATACGAAAGTTTGTTACGTCTCAAAAATCGATAGATAAAAAATCGCTAAGAATGACTCTCCCCTGTAAGTACTTTCAATTTGTATGGCAAGTTGATTACAAACAAACAAACTATACCCATACCTCAGTGTCTATTACAGGGAGCTAAATTATGCTGCATTACAATTATGGACTCTTGTCAAAGGAGGCGCATGAATTTAAGGACGCACATATGAAAAGTCTACGAGCAATCAGCTCTCAATTTACCATGACAGCACTCTGGTCGGGTGGTCGCATCACTCTAGTGGCCGCCAAAGGTTTTCAATACATATAAGAGACCTACATATTATCTTTTAAACCCGGAGACAAAAAGCTACGAATAAGCACTTATGCCTTCATTCTACTATTACGCAACGTCCATTGATACGAGTTGGAACTTTACTATCCGATCCCCATTTTCTATAGGCATCACAATTTCCATGTACTTGATTGTACTCGTGAGTCATTTCCTAGTTCTAGAACCTCCGAATATTGTTTGCAGCACCGTACGTTCAAAGACATCGAATACTTCTTGGCCATAGAGGGCTACCGGAACCATCAACGTCTTATACACAGCGTATATCGTTTTCGTCAGCATATTACGGAACTTCAATTGGTTTGGCGGTCCGGTAAAATGCTCTATTTGCAACTGTAAAACGTTTTCTCTCCTAACACGTAACATCACATCAGTGAAAGGTATGCTAATTGGTTTTCAATGAACAGATGGTCCGTCTGCATGATGTATTTTCGGAATGTATCAAGGGTTTGACGGCGAGATGACCCTTTTGTTGATCAACCCAAGTGACGAGCAGACTGGTGTTCGCCGACAAAGGACTTCTCGGTCTCAATCTGTTAAACAGAACGTATGAGAGTATTTTTATTTATTTTTCCATAATTGGTTATATCCAGTATGTGCCCGATTTGAAATAGAGAGTGTGCCCAAAAAACCACCAAGCAGACAGTTCTTTCTAGAATACGGATTACTTGATGCAACTGCTAAGTTTCGTGTTTGAAACAACTTCAATAATTCTCAATACAAGATTTTTTTTTTTTATTTTCATCAAGCTTCTATCAGATGAAGGCACTTAGACTCCAGTGACTTCCGAAACCCAGTTGCGCAGAAGCGGGTAAGCAACGCGAGCGTAAATTCCAGGTTCGTTCCCAAGACAGTTGGAACTGCCCCAAGAGACAATACCGATCTGGCGTCCTCCAGTGACCAAAGGACCACCACTGTCTCCATTGCAAGCATCGCGACCTGGCTCGCTAGCGCAAAGCATACTGTAAAAAGAAGAGAATTCCATGAATCGATAATCTAGATTGATCTCACAACAACACTTACTCGTCGGTGACCCATCCTGCCGGCCATCCACCAAGGCATGTTTCTTGATCGATCACTGGGATGTCAACCGTCTGTAGAGTGACTGGCAGCGATCCGGGTACGCTCTGCGAAATAGGAATATACAATGAATTTGCAAAGATATAAAGCTAGAATGATTTTAATTTACCGTGAGGCCCCATCCTGACAGCACAGCGCGAGTTCCACCTGGATAATAGGTATCAGCGGGCACCAGAGTGATTGGAGCAATGTTGGGTCCCTGCAAATTCTGCACAGTACGAAGCACACAGATATCGTTTAACAAGGTCCAATCATCATACTGAGGATGGTTCTGGATCAATTCAACATCGAAAATGATACCTCCTTCCAATCGATTGGCAGTGCCTCCACGTAGAGTAATCTAAAAACATTAGTGAGCTTCAAAATTACTATATTCTATAGACCTCCATGCGAGTATACGACTTACAGTAGCTACATTTGGCGTTGGGAAAGTACAATGAGCAGCCGATAAGGCCCAGCGGTCGGAGATAACTGAAGCTCCACAGCTGTGAGATCCAGTGCGGCGCAAAGAAAGCTGGTATGGGTAGTTTTCAATTTCGGCATCAACGCCTCCCACAATTCGTCCTGTCACTGGTGACCTCGCGATAGGTTCCTTCAAACTATAGTATGCCCCAGGCATACGTCTGTTGAACTGCAACCAATTGTCCTCTTCGGGACCTGCGGCAACTGCTGCCAGGCACAGCGCTAGTACTATGAACACCTTCATCTTGGTCAAACTCTTTCTACAAACTGGTTCAGAATACCGCAAGGAATTCACCTTTATAATATGGAAATCAAGAGTCTCGGCAAGCTTACACGTAATACATTACCAAATACAGCTGAACGGTAGTAAATTTGATTGTTTCAAGTTATCTTAACCTTATCGCCATTAATAAATATGTGGTCGGTGGGTTGTGATTAGATACGCATATGAAAAATTGATTTCACACCGGCCGACATCGTTATTCAACCTTATCGTCTTTTCCGGTGGAATTGCCCGAATTTGCTACCAGCTATTAGAGATTTCTAGTACATTGGAAATCCCTGAGCAGTTTACGGTTTCAAGTTGAGCAAACTAACATATGTTATCGGCAAAAGTGCGACTATTATTACAATTAACGATAACAAGATAACGGTAGCATTCGCCCACACATAAACGTGATCAGAAATCCAACAGTGCTGTTTATGATGCAAAATATGTGTGATTCTCGCTAGTCGAGTGAAGCATTCCAGCTAGAAGCGACAGATACTAACATCGAAGGTTTAAAGCCTATCGCAACGAGCAAGGAGAACATTTTGAACGTATTGTATTGTAACATTTATGTGGATCTTGATGCGCAAAAGTTTTACAACAAATTATCAGAGTTGATAATAGAAGAGTTACGCAGAGTGAAGCTTGCAACACTGATGTCGATCAATGAGCTTTTTTTTGGCAACCTTTGTTTTTGTTTACACCTCAGATGACTTCACCTGGGTTGTGAAAGTTTCCTCTAGTTTCGATAACAATACTTCTCACAACAAAGTCAGTTTGTCTACTATGCTCGATAGGTAGACGGTTTGACAGTTCGATAGGTAGATTTTGGTTTCAATCTGTGTAACTCTTCTATTATCAACTCTTCAAATTACCACAAAAGGTTTAAAAAATATGTTAGATTCAACGAGTCAATGTATAAGAGTCCCGCCAAGAGTGAAGCCAGAAGTACCAAGTGTCAAGCGGGGGGTGGATACTACAACATGCCCCTCTAATGGCAATAAACTTTAACTCGGATTAAGTTTTAATACCGACCCTGTTTGGAAGATCTGCCAAATGTTTGCTTAGTTAGAGTCGTGTTTATTAACTCTGATGTCGACATTCAACCAGCCGGACATTCTTGATCGGCATTTTATCCGAAGATAATTCCGGTTGGAGCCTTCCACCATAAATGGTGCATTATAGAGTAAGATCTACAGTACCAGACAAAAATACATCACCTCGTATTTTTTTTTTCTCTCACAAAAAATCAAAGAGCTTTAACTTTCACGGGTGTACATGCAATTTGGCTGCTGATTGATCAAGTAGCTATCCAAGATTTATCGGTATAGTTTCGAGCTTGATTGACAGAATCCGAATGAAGTTTACAAAAAACACCTCTTTTTGGAATATCTTTTTTGAAAGTGTAATTTCTTGAAGCATTGTAAACCAAATGAGCTAAAATGTTGCACAATTATGGTCAAAACAGTGATCTCTTGGATTTACTATAGTCCACTCAGTACGCAAAAAAAGTTACATCCGTTTTATATAGGTATTAGTCATCTCTAAAAAAAAAAAAAAAATTGCGGACAAAAGTATGGGTGGTATTGTGAGCATCTTCCGTTTGAGGAGCGGATTGATCGATGGAGAAGGCAAAAAAACAAACCGAACGGAACGGAAAACGGTGTCTACCTCGGTTAGGGAAAGATCGTTTGAACTTGGTTTTTCTTTCTTAGCGGTAAGTAATTTTAGAAGTTTTTTTTTTTTTTTTTTATTCTTTATTAAGGAGATTTTTAGCCTATGGCTAGTTTATCTCCGGTAGAAGTGGATGGTGTCCATAGGTTTTGCTTGAGTCAATTTATGCCGAGGATGCAATTTGAAACTGTGCATTTGAACTGTGCTATTGCATATAGAGTAATGTGTCAAAACTGACAGTCAGAGTACCGCCAGCAAGGCCAATGACATTTATATAAGGTCTGGGCCAAAGGGCTTATTGGTGTTAGTAAAATGTGCAAATGTTTAGTGGTGTTCGTATTTTATTGCAAGTTTTTTTTTCACGAAACAGCTGTCGGCAGTGACGTATTTCTATCTGTTCTCAGTATGTTGGCAGTGACGTATTTCTATCTGTTCGCAGATGTTCAGTAATGTTTACAACATTTTTGCTTCTAACACCAGCAAGCTGCCTGTTGGCCCAGACCTTATATAAATGTCATTGCAGCAAGGCATCTTTGCATGGATTGCACTGTGCTGGAGGTCAACCTTACTTATATGAATGTTTTAGAAGTACTGTATGTCACATTATTGTTAGGTCAGTTACGCGGAGTCAAAACATATGACACCTCATTTTAAACTGTTGTGCAAAACTGAGGTGATGTACTTCTGGGTGAAAACCCAGAACGGACAAAAGTATATCACTTAGCGGCCATTTTTTTCAGATTATGAAAAAAATAAAACGGATGTAGCTTTTTTCGGGTCCAAACCATATAAAAGATCCCTGTTTTGACTTCTATTGAGCAACATTTTTGCTCATTTGGATTATTATACTTCAATAAATTGCAGGTTCAAATAAGATAAATCAAAAATATGCAATTTACTAAAACTGCGCAAACTTAATACAATTTCTTTCAATCAAGCTCAAAATTTCATCTCACCGTTACTCGTCATAAATCAATAAAATCGTCAAAACTTTTTTTTTTTTATTATTAAATGGGGTTAACTGAACAAAGTCTGTAAAAGTTCGGATTGCTTTTTTTTCTATTATATTTTTAAAGTTTCAACTGATTTTCAAACTTGTTCCGAGCAGTTTCGTAGTTTAAAAATTACCGAACAACGGAGGCCTGGATTAGTGAGTATCCGAATTAGTGGAACATCTGCATAAGTAACATTACTACTCTTCGATCTTTTTGGGATAGAAAAAAGTAAGAGGTTGTATCGAAGACACGACCGTAGATTTGACGTAGGATTACGTGTTCGGTATTAATATTCGACGAATGTGTTAGGGAAACCACTTTTTCCCATCACGGAAACGCCTCGTTTTCTGATGACAAAATAACGCATTTTCGTACAAAAAACGCATGAAATTGTTGGTTTATTCAATAAATAATAAAAAAAAAGCGAAAATTGATTGGAGGCTAAAATTTTCCAATCGCGAGGATCAATCATATAATTTGAATTTTTTTTTTTTGTTTTTTTTTTATAGCGTCCTGGAGAAAGCCTTAGCTTAATTCGAAGTGTTTCTGGTTAATTGACAAGATCATGTGATATTCAGTCATTTCGAGATTTTTTATGTACCACTCCAATGCTGTTGCGCATTTGACCACACACGTTTGGTTGCTGGGAATTAGACTGGCCTACAAAAATAAAATTTCTAATTTTCCACGGGCCAACCTCTAGATTTGTGCCTTTAGGTGAGAAAACCAATCTCTGAATGTTTTAGCTCCATTCGGTTGTAGGATGAGCTGGCGCTTTTAGATTGAATTTTGTATGAAGATTTTGAATAAAATACATGAAACAATGACACCCCTACACTCTTTAGATCAAAAAAAAAAGTTTCATTATTCTCGATTTAATTAAGATCTTCAAAACTTGTAGTTCAAACAATGAGTAACAACTTTGCCGAGACTGCATGAATCCGGATAGTTTTATTGAGATATTCACTTTTGAATTTATATGAGCATTTTGTATATGAAAATTTCCACCAAATCTCATATCTGAACATTAAACCAAAAGCGCCAGCCCGTGTAACGTCAAAAAGAGCTGAAACATTCAGAGAGTGGTTATCACCCTAAATGACACTAGCCTGGATGAAGTAATGAAATTAGGTTGTTAGCGAAATGCTTTAAATAAAACAGCAAACAAGGTTATCTTCCATTTAATTCCACTTAATTACATTTGGTATCCATGGCTGATACGTATTTCGACTACAATGTGCAGTCTTCACCATCATGTGCAGTGGAATTAAATGGAAGATTACCTTTTTTGCTGTTTTATTTAAAGCATTCCGCTAACAACTCAATTTCATTACATCATTATGATGGCTACCAGGCCATTGGGAATTTTCCTTTTAGAGATTTGTATCGATTTTTCTCATTTAGTTAACTTAAATCTTTGGTTTTTAGCTAGGTAGGTTCCGATTCTGCACATTGTAGTTTCATTTTTATATCTGTGATCTTGACATTTTTACCTAGGGGATGAGTACATTTTAGGGGGGTTAGGTTTTGATAAGTTCTTTAGTGGGAATGACACTGATGAAGACTGCACATTGTAGTCGAAATACGTATGGATGTGGATGGATACCAAAATTAATTAAGTGGAATTAAATGGAATATTGGTGGATTAAGTGGAATTAAATGGAAGATAAATCACTAAAACTGTCTCTGAATATTGACAATATCGATCACAATTTATTTTGACAGTCCCATACCATATGATCGTATGATCTGAAATTCTGAAAAGTTGTAGAAAATGCAGGGCTGTGGAGTCAGATTTAAATCGACCGACTTCAACTCCTATTCCGACTCATCTGGTTTGACAATAACGGACTCCGACTCTTAGTCAGAATGACTCCACGACGGAGTGACTTCAATTCAAATAAAAAGCAATACAAATTTACTTTAACGGTTTTCGTTTTTTATTTAAGGACAAATCAGGAAAATATCAAAAGATGACGGCTTCGGTCAGAAGACCTTGAGCGCTGATTTTTTGCATGGAGGTGTATCATATTCTATAGCCCTGAAAAAATTAACACTCTAAGACTTTATCTAACCCCTGACGATAATCAGTAAATAAGAGCCGTAGCCGTGATTTTCCTTATTTTGAAACTTTTTTTTTTTTTTTCCTTTTTTCCTTGATTTGTTTTCCGTCGATCTTGTTTTCCGTGCTGAACACCAATGCTACCGACGCCAGGGAGGCAGCTTCCACACTGGACCCTACCTATCAACCCATCAACTCTTGAAATGGGGACCAACGGCATTACTTCACTTCCGAAGGAAGGTGTGATCATATATGTTATGCCTCAGAACATCCCGGCGGCGCTGACTGGGATTGAACCCAGGCCTGCTGGGGTGAGAGATAATCACGCTTACCATTACACCGCCATTCCCTATTTGTGTAAATCCTAAAGAAAAACAAGAAATTTTGAATAAATTCAGTGCCATCAGTGCCTAAATAGTGCCATCTTATCTTTAAACGAAGACAACATATCAAGAAGACTAACAACTTTTAAGCTTTATTATACGAATTAAGTAAAGGGGCGGTTCAAATATGACATCCACAAGTTTTAGATGTTTAACAAATTTGGCCTTTGAATCGTGATTTTTGCATACCGTATTATTCACAATGTTAAATTTGATGGTTTTCAAATATATAACATTTCAAATAAATCATACGAAACATAATTCGACCATGACAAAATGGACACCTCACTGTAGTTTGGAACAGCATCACTGTCAAAAATAGCCTTCCACCTCAGTGTAGTGTCTTTCCGCTGAAGAAAATTCCCAACCATGATGAGGGAATCAAGAAAATCCTATCATCCGATGTTTACCGACGATAAAAAAAACACTGGTAAACGGAATCACGATCAATGTTCATCTGAGATCATGGATTATTACTTGTGTTACACATTATGATCAGCAAGAAAAATGACAATCCACTGATATTAGTTATAATTAGATTACTAATCACTGTGTAATGTATCTCGAAATCGAGGAAATTGCTGTCTTCGGCAAGGTTGTTCATGAGGTCAAATACACTGCAATATGGGTATTTTTGGAACCGGGTGACATTTATATGTCAATTGGTTTCAGAAAAAAATGTCAAACGCCCTAAAATACGCGTATTTTTAGAATGGATGACGTGTAGATGTCGAAAATCGATGTCCGCTGCCATTTTGAAATCTAAGATGGTGGCCATTGGTTATAGAAAAAAAAAACTGTCGAGTAAACTATTCAAAATGGTGGCGGACATCGATTTTGGACATCTACTCGTCATTGCGGTTCCAAAAATTCCCATATTGCACAGTATTTGACAGTATCCGCTATCTTGGAATCAAAAATTTCGGCGGGCATCAATTTTCTAAATCTGCATTATCTCTGTTCCGAAAATTCCCATATTGCAGCGTATTTGACAGTTTTTCTGAAATCGATGGTCGCCAACTTGGTTTCCGGTGGACATCAATTTCAACATCCATACGTCATCCCAGTTCCGAAAATACCCATATTGTAGTGTATTTGACGCTTTTTTTAAATCGATGGGCGTTATTTTGAATTTCCAAATGGCGGCGGACATCAATTTTCGACATCTACAAGTCACCATTTTCCAAGAATATCCTTATAACAGAGTATTTGACAGTTTTTTTTTCTGAAATGCATGGCTACAATATTGGATTTCAAAATGGCGGCGGGCATCGATTTTCGATCTCTATACCTGTACCGATAATAACCATATTATAGGGAATTAGATTTTTCTTGTATTATATGTGGAATTTTCAGTGACAACCGTTGATCGGAGATAATAGGCATTTCATATGATCAGGATCTGAAACACAAATGATAATCGCATTATCGTTTCCAGATTATTGGGTTTGTTTTGATCATGCGTGTAACTAAAATGAGAAAAACATTATCTTTATCTGAATCGGTGATTTTGATTACCTAACCTGACTATGATACTTTTGAACTGCGGCTCTTAAAAGGAATATCTAAACACTCAATTATGGAAACAGCTGAACAAGAAACACTGCTGGGCCCCCGGACTTTCCAGACTTCCTGGGAATGAAGATGCCGATTGAGCTGCTGACCGTGAAAGAACAGCCACCCAAATACAAATTGAAATTCCTGCAACTGACATCATGAATTGGATTAAAATGCTATTCCAGCAAAAAAATCCAAACTCTCTGGGAATTTCATTGTCCACACTTTCTCCAAAGATGTATACAGTCTGTCAAAAGTGGATTGATAGGGATGGTCATAGTGAAACATCGATCATAGATGTAGAAATGGTCACACAAAATTAACAAAAGAACTCTTGATTGATACAAATGTTTCCAAAGATTATGACACTTGTAACAGGGGATTTTTTTATTATCGTACAACATGGGACGAAGATTCTCAGACTGCTAAGGATTTTCGCTCACAGGTAGAGATTATCTATAGTAAAATGATAAGGAAATTATCTCAGTAATCCATATAAATACAATCTGAAAAATGTTAACCACGAAACTTTGCACGATAGAGGAAAATCTTAAAGAAAAGCAGGAAAAACGATTTTCTGAGGAGTCAGGAAATTGGAAATTAACTTGACTGCTTGCCTGCTAGTAAATAAATTCGTGCATTGGTTGGCATAGAAAGCCCTCAAATAATATTTGCGGGAGTGCTTCAATGAACACTTAGTTAAGAAAAGGCACAAGTTCGTGTAGAAACATCAATGCCAGGTTTAAAATAAGAAGTAACAATGCTACAGACTTTTACTGCCTGTTATCCCGGCTTCCCAATGTCTAGCAGTTGTTATCTTATCGATTCTAGACGATTGGTTGCTCAGTTGAAGTCATAAATCAGAATTTATTTGGAATGTGCTAATTCCATCTGTTAAAAGTTATATGGTTGGTTTTAAAGTAATCGAAATCGAACCATGAAGGCTAGATAGGAACCCAACCTAACGAATTTAACTGTCTTCCCTACCACTCACAGCAAAAAATAATGAATTTTAACGTAAGCATAATTTAAAAACTAACAGAAAAAAGGCTCGCATAATTTGAGTTCTAGCGTAATTTTATGCAATATATCGCGCACATGAAGTGGATCTCACTAATCATTGCAAATTACATGAAATTGCGTAAAATGCTACTACTTACATCTGAATTTTACGCTGTGCGAGTAATTCTCTGTGGTACCAATCTAACCTATAGATTTACACGACTTTCCCGTAAACTTTCTGGACGTTTTCAAAGTACCTGCCAGGAAGCAGAAAAATTAGCATGTCATTTTTTTTTTTTGTGCATTTTGGTTGATTTCTAGTTTCACGATTAAGGTTCTACAAAGGGTAAGTAATTTTGTGTTCTTCTTCTTTTTTAAATATCATAAAATCATCATCATTAGTTTACACATACATTCATATACTATGAATACGAAAATTTAAAACATGTATTTCGTGGGTAAAACACGAAAATTTCCTGGGTAAAACACATTCACTGCATTTACTTACTTGTGTTCTTCGAAGTATAGCACAATTAAACGCAATCGAATACACGAAACTCAAAACAACTGCTTCACAAAACTCTTGGTGAACAAAATTCATCACAAAGAAAACCATTTCTACTTTACTGCTTTGCTAGCAATCGTGAAAGTATCATTGAAACAGCGGTGCCAGATGCATTGCCTCTAGCAATGAATTTAAGTATATTAAAACAATTAATTGCGAAGTCTGCCTTATTAACAAAGATGAGTGGATGTATTTAATGGTGGATAAATATCCAAAACTGATTAAATAAAACATAAATGACCATTCTAAACATTTTACCGGTCCAATTAAAAAAGTCACAGAAGATTGAATTCAACACTAACAGGGTTGATGGCAGCAGTGCACGTAGCCTGTTATACACTTTCCCGCTCAGGGGTGTAACAAACTTGCATACAGCGCAGTCTGGCAGTGCTTATGTTTTGTCTGCTACATTCTCATCCACTAGATAGTGTGACATCACATTTGCTGTTGTATTGAAATGAAGGAAGAAAAGAGATAGTTAAGTTTTCCTCACCATACCAGTTGATATTTATGAAAAATGGGCAGTTTTGGCGTGCGGACATGCACTTCCAATGAATTTTACCAATACATTTAGAAAATGATGACCGAAGAATATTTCAAAAAGAAGAAGTAAACAAAATAATGACCCTTTGTAGAACCTTAATCAATATTCGTTATTTCAATTCTAAAATCTTGTTAATTGATAGTAATAGTAATTTTTGGTTGGCAATACGTGATAGTTAGTTGTTTGTTCTTTTTTTTTTCGTTTCGGTAACAAAAATGGATTCCTGTATTTTATGCTGGTTATGCTGCCCAGAGTGCCCGGACTGATAGAAGACGTTTCTAGCTTAAATAAAGGGCCCTATTATGTAGCAGTGACCACAAATCACGCTTGACTTGACTTGCATAATAGTTATAAAAAGATTCTCTGAAAAATAATTGTGGAATGCTTCTTATATGATTAAACTTCATTATTTAATAGTTCTTAATATAAGATCTCCTAATTTTGAGTGATATTGGCTTGGATTAATGACAAAGTCGGCCAGGTCTGGTAATAAAATTTAATCTTAACTAAAGCAGACCATCATGAGTACCCAAGTAAGAAAAAAATTCATCCAAAATTCAAAATCTAAACTAATAGCAGTAAAATTACACGATCATTGAAAAAAAATGTTTTTTTTCGAACTGTGCAAATCGATAAGATAAGAAACTCCGAAGTTATTTCAGTTTGAAACGTGACTTGCATTGATATGAGTGAGGGGAGGGGGTAGTACGCTCCCTCTCTAACAACGCATCCCGACCAACCATTCCGTTAATTTTCTTTAATTTTCTATACATCGTTGAAGATCATAAGGAAAATCGATAGCGATCGTCACCATTTTATGAATAATTGTAAAGATGCTAAAAGTCTAATCGTGAATCGTTTATAAAGATCTTTCTCAAAATATTGCTACCAATCGTTACCAATGTTAAAATATCGATTGTGTTGCCAAATCAAAATATCGGTTTCGCGGTTGTAAAATCAAAACATCGATACACAACTGTTGATTTTATTTGTTTCGATCCCATGCCATCTGGAATGTACTGATTTCGTTGTTGGTTGCTAATCCTCGGGTCCACGGCTGCTGTTGATGAGCTTATCAACGACAGGCAAACACACTCTAGTATGTGGTGTATTGAAATTTCTGTAAATCTTTTCATACATAAATTCAATATTTATTTGTCATAACCATCAACCAGCCAGCTATATAGGAGTAATAGAGATCAAAAAGGTATCAATTTTCCTCATTGGGTTCCGAATGCCGAGAATCCCACCACGCATGCTATCACAGGTTATTAAATATATAGACGTAAACTTGAAGAACTACAATGGTAAACATTTGCTGCGTCGCGGCAATCAGTCTTCTCGTTCATTTACCGGCAGATTGCTTCTACCGATGAAATGCCGAATATGTCGATAAATAATATAAACATTGCCATCTGTCACCTGGTGTGTCTCGAACTCTCTTTAACCAGCGATGCAAATCGATAACAAGGAAATTATAAATGTGCATCGATGGCAATCTTTGTTGTTCTTTGTCAAAGTTCAAAGCTACGATGATATCAGTAATTAAATATTTATTGATGAATATTTGTAAAGAATACTAAAGTCCATGTGACATATCGAAATTAGAAGAAATTTAGTATGGCACCTTTATAGATTACTATCATATGACCGATAAAGAAATAATCTTAAATGTAAGTATCGATCAATAAAGATTTTTAAATGTGTACATCGTAATCATAGAAAATTTAAAGTAAAGAATTGCTGACATAAATCTTTATTTCTGTATAAAGAACTTTGAAGAAGTTTCACGAACTGTTGGTCGGGATATGAGATAGAGTAATTATTTTTGAACAATTCATTCATCTGTACCATATCGATAAAATAAGAAACTTCGAAATTATTTCTGTTTCAAATCTGACATCCATTGGCAGTGTTGGTAGAAAAAGTGATTTTTGGCATTTATTTCAATCCATAAATATTTGAACAGTTATAACTTTTCTTAGAGACATTCTAGCACCGTACATTCTTGAACAAATTTGTTAGGCACTTCCTGGTTTATATTTATACATGGTTAGTTGCATGATTCAAACAAGATTTTGGTCCCAAGGGATGATAATACAAAATAGTAGGTTTTCCCATACTAATTTCCATACAAAGTTCAAAGGCAATGCGGAAAACCAGGTTACAACCAATCGTACTCAAATTTTGCACAGTTGTTTGGGTCCCCAAATGGAATCAAAAAATGGTTGTTCTCGCTCGATGAGGTTAAGTTTGCGTTTTTTCATATAACTGTGGGGCACCCTAATACATAGACATACCTACATAGACATGGTGGAAACACCGGTGCATGTGATATTCGACTGTTCTAGATTGAAGGTAGTGCGAAGAGAGATGCCTGCCCTTAACGCCTAGAATGTCATCACCGAAATGTGTCGAGACGAGAGCACCTGGAATGCCGTCACCATGGTAGTAACGCAAATTCTGTCGCAGCTACAACGTAAATGGAGAGACGAGCAGTGATCTAGCAACGCCAGCTAGCACTGAGTTTATGAGTAAGATAGAGCAGCATAGGCGTAGTCAGAGGGGGCAGCAATACAAAGGCTTTCGGGGAAGTGGCGTTCGGTGAAATGGCATTAGGCCAAATTTTCCATAGTAAATTTATTTTCGCCCCTCCCCAGCTCGAAACTTGGCTACGCCCTTGTAGAGCAGGGATGGCTCCAATACAAGTTATGGATGGATACCCGATTCAAGAAGTGGTTGTAAACTCATACGAAGGTTTCGGGATCGCAAAAATCAATTGGATTTATTACATCTGTTCCGTGCGAAACAAGCTATAGTAGCTTCCAAAACACAACGAAAACGATCGTCACTCAAACCACCTATCGTGGCAACAACGCACGCCAGGCAAGGTTGCAAAGACTCATTTCAGCTAAAATATTGTTTTTCGGAATAATAAAACCAAAAGATGGTATGATGGCATGTTTTACTTGTAATTTACAAGAAGAGGTTACAAAGTATGCGTTGGAAACATAAAACCTGTAAATTTTGCTTTCTATGAGTCACAATCACCGATTTGCTGATCGCTGAGTGAGTGAGTGAGTGAGTGAGTGAGTGAGTGAGTGAGTTTGTGAAAAATCGCTGATTGTGACTCTCATGAAGTGAAATAAACAGGTTTAATATGTCAAACACATTCTTTGCAACCTCTTCTTGTATCCTACCAATTCAAAATTTGATCATGGCATCTAATTATTTCATAATTTAGAAAAACATTGTTTTAGCTGAAATGAGTCTTTGCAACCTTAACGACAGGTAGAATTTTAAGGACACCGAACGAGAAGGGAGAAGCACTATATACTTCTCTTCAACATGCTGCTGCCTGCTGCTCGTCGTAGCGCACGGCACGCAAATATATAGCACCAAAAGTAGCAAAATACGATAGGACGACTGATATAAAAGCGACCCAGCCAGTCAGCGTTTTTTTTTTCACATTCGCTGCCAGACTGTTGAGCAGTTCAGTCGATTTTTATTCTCTCTCGTTTCGTTCGTTCGTTCGTTCGTTCGCAGATCGAATTAGCTCCGCGTTGTGTAGTGACGCTCTCGCTGACCCAGCCATGGGTAAGAAATCGCGCGGTAACGCGAGTGCCGGTTTACCGGGAAAACAGCCTCTCCCAGAAGACGGTGCGACCTCCGAGCCAGCCCAGAAGAAGCAGAAGAAAACCCCATTGCCCGTCCCAACGGGCGTAAGCGACCCAGACCTGAAGACAGCAGCGCCACCGCATCGGCAGCAAAAAAGCTGCTGAGCAATAATCCGTTCTCCGCCCTACAGAACGGAGCCCAGCCGCAGTCGGACCCTGAGACGGTGCCGAAAAGTTGCCACCCTTCTATGTGAAGGGCCTCCCTCCCGGGCTATGGGAGCAGCTGGATTACTACATTAAGGAGGGCCTTCGTTGCACTATTCAACGGTGCACGGAAGGCTACAAACTGATGGTCCCGGCCGAAAAACACTACAACTCAGTTCAGGCCCTCTTGGACAGAATGAAGCTGGAGTACTTCTCCCACGACGTCGAGGCCACCAAACCGCTGAACGTGGTGCTGCGCGGGCTCCACGACATGGACTCCTCCACCTTAATAAACGAGATAAAGGCGAACGGCCTCAAGCCAGTCGAAATCCACAAGATGACCCCCAGCAAGGCCATCAAGTATCGTGACCAGCTCTGCCTGGTCCATCTGGAGAAGAACTCTACAACCGTGAAGGATCTCCAGACGACACGCACACTGTTCCACATCGTAGTGAAGTGGAAGCGGTAAAAGCCGACCCACCGTGGCGTCACTCAGTGCTCGAACTGCCTGTTGTTCGGGCACGGCACCAGGAACTGCCGCATGGCCAGCCAAATGCGGCAAAAACCACAAGATCGACGACTGCGACAGCATCGAGGAAGCCGCTCCCACATGCGCCAGCTGCGGTGCCGCCCACAAGGCCACGAGTAAGGCCTGTCCGAAGCGGGCCGAATACGCCGAGATCCGGAAGAAGGCCTCGTCCAACAACCAGCCCGGTCGCAATAAGGTTCCGGAAAACAACGCGCAGAACTTTCCTCCGTTATCACCGGTCCAACCACGGCCAATCACAGTGTTGCCGCCGCTCCCGCTCAACCAACAGTTGACTGCTGCCCAGTCGGCTGCCGCTGCAGTACCCGGTCAAGCCTCCGGGCCATCGACGGATCCCCCTACTCCGGGATTGGCCGGTACAACCGGCGAAGCTACAGACGATTCTCCGCTGTCAACGGATGAGATCGTCACACTGTTGGCCCAGGCCATCATCATCAAGCGCACCTGCGCTACAAGAACACAACAACTCCAAGCTATCATCTCCTTCGTCGCTAATTATGGACCGTGAAGTCATAGAGATCGCCAACTGGAACGCTCGCTTCGTAGGGGCGAAAAACATTGAGCTTGCAGACTTCCTCCGCAAGCACGACATCGACGTGGGCCTTCTCACCGAGACCCACCTGAAGACCGGTGACAGCTTCTGGCTGCCCGACCACAGCATTGTCCGGCTTGATCGCACAAGCTCCAGGGGGGTGGTGTCGCAGTCATTATTAAGAAAGGCATCAAGTACTGCACCCTACCCCACTGCCGCACTTCCATCATCGAGGCCGTCGGCGTAAAGGTGGAAACATCGACCGGAAACGTCCGTTTCATCGCCGCCTACTGCCCCCGGCAATGTACCGTTAGCAATGGTACAGCACAGCAGTTAAAGAACGACCTTGCCATCATAACCCGCACCAATGCCCGCTTTATAATCGGAGGGGACCTGAACGTCCGGCACGAGGCCTGGCGGAACTACCAGCAGAACCAGAACGGCTGCCTACTATTCGACCATTCCCAGCATGGTCTCTATTCCGTCTGGTTTCCGGACGAACCAACCTTCATATCACCGGCGGGCAACCCATCGACGCTGGACCTGTTCTTGGCAAACACCGGATTAGCCAAGCCGGTTGCCGTCAACGACCTGAGTTCGGACCACCAACCGGTGCTGACCGAGCTGGGCTGCAACGTGGACCCTGCACCGTGCCTGCGGAAGGACTACCATCGAGTCAACTGGGTCCAGTTTCGGCACGTGGTCGACCGCCACATCGACGACAACCCACCGCTCGACACAGTGGAGGACATCGACCGGGCCCTGGAGGGTCTCCATCAAGCCATATCCGTGGCTGACGAAGAGTGCGTTCGATGAGTTCTTGTGAGGAGTAAGTTTCAATCAATTGATTTCCACACCAAACTCTTGATTCGGCTCAGAAATGTTCGTAGACGCCAGTTTCAGCGGACTGGGGATCTGCAGCGTAAATGGTCGATCTGAATCGGCAGATCGCTTCCAGAATGGTCTCAATCCGGAACGAGAGTTTCGGGTGGCTCGTTCAGAATCTGGACGACCGTTCCAGACCATTCTGGAAGGTTGCCAAGGTGCTGAAGTCTCATCCCAAGCCCATTCCACCACTTAGAGTCAATGACGAACGGCTTATCACCAACGAAGAGAAGGCCAATGCGATTGGGGAGCACATTGCCCAGTCGCATTTGCTTGGCTCCAAAATCCCAAGTCTACTCGAGAAGCAGGTTGCGCAGTGCGTCCAGACGTTAGATGCCTCCCCTCCAGAAGAATGGATTACAGAGGAACAAATTTGCTCAGCGCTGAAATACAGTAAGAACATGAAGGCTCCCGGGTTTGACGGAATATTCAACCTAGCGTTGAAAAATCTCAGCCCGAGGGTGCACTCGCTGCTAGCTACCACCTTCAACAGATGCTTGGAGCTGCACTACTTTCCAAGCATCTGGAAGGTGGCAAAAATCATCCCGATCCGCAAACCTGGGAAAGACCCTTCACTACCGTCAAGCTACAGACCGATTAGCCTGCTCTCAGCGATGAGCAAGCTGTTCGAAAAATTGATCCTCAGCCGACTGAACAAGTTTGTGGAGGAACATGACATTCTTCTTCCGAAACAGTTCGGGTTCCGTAAGGGGCATTCCACCAATCATCAGCTAGTGTGGGTGATGAATAACATCCGAAGTAACAAAGCTGTATCCAAGTCCACAGCCATGGCCTTGTTAGACGTCGAAAAGGCGTTTGACAATGTCTGGCACGACGGACTTATATACAAGCTTTGTAACTCCAACTTTCCACCATACCTTGTGAAAATCACTCGTAACTACCTCCAGCAAAGGTCGTTCAGGGTGTCGTTGAATAGTTCCCTTTCGGGACAATTTCCGATCCCAGCAGGTGTTCCGCAAGGGACCACTGCTTTACAGCATCTACACGTCGGACATCCCTCCTCTAGGAGACGGTTGCGTGTTCTTCCTGTTCGCAGATGACACCGCGATAGCCGTCAAGGGTAGGATGCCTCGTGAAATTACGAACAAGCTCCAACGATGCCTTGACACCTTTACTGATTATGCCACCACGTGGATAATCAAAATCAACGCCTCGAAAACCCAAGCGATCATATTCCTTCACAGAAAATCGCCAAAACTTAAACCGTCTCCCTCCTGTACCGTAATAATCGATGGTACAAGCACAGACAAACAGACATAACACATTGTATATTTCTCACTGTAAAACATCGTCGCTAAAACATTACCGCCATCTGTTGAGTACACTGTGGTGGGTAGTACACTGAACAGATGGCGGTAGTGTGTAAACGTCAAACGCAAGGGAATTGACTATGCGCGCCACAGGTGGCGGTACTACCAACTACGATACTTTTAAATTGACCGTTAAATGCTTGATCGATGAACAACTTGCAAGTGTTATGTCTGTTTGTCTGTGGTACAAGGGTCGAGTGGTCCGCTGATGTTACTTATCTCGCGATGTTGTTCGATGAGAAGCTCATGTTCCGCTCGCACATAGAGAAAACCCTAGTTAAGTGCTCCACCGGAATCAGAAAATTGGTGATTTTGTAAAAAAATCATCTGGCATCAAAGAAATGTATTGCGACATGTAGTGCGATTCTCTACATGTTGCACTAACATATTTGCATATACATTCGGGGGTAAAACATATATTGGGAATTTAGTGATGGGTGAATATTATGGCTGATGGGGGATTCAAGTGATGGGAAATTTTTTTTTTTTTTTTTTTTTTTTTTTCCTTTGGTTTGTTTTTTCCGTCGATCTTGTTTTCCGTGCTGAGCACCAATGCTACCGACGTGCCAGGAAGGCAGCTCCCACACCTGGACCCTACCTATCGACCCATCAACTCATGAACCGGGGACCAACGGCTTTACTTCCCATCCGAAGGAAGGCGTGATCAGAGATGTTATGCCTCAGAACATCCCGGCGGCGCCGACTGGGATTGAACCCAGGCCTGCTGGGGTGAGAGGTAATCACGCTTACCACTACACCACCGGCGCCGTTATGATGGGAAATGGTAGTTTCAAAATTCATACCTTTATACAGACATATTAAGGTAATACAATAATTCTTATGCACCATCTTCCAAATATTGATTAATATCCCATTTCCTGTTGCTGACGTGACAGACATGGTCAATTTATAATGGCTGGTAAAGCACATTGAGGAAGTGATCGATGTGTATATTTCAGAAAACCATGTAGACAATAACTAGGCGGCTTTGTAGTACCATATTGGCAAAGGTTGTTGTTATTGATTTACTATAAAAAAAAAAGTTTGTGAAAGTTATGAAATCATTAAATCTTCAGAAGATATTTTGCACTTGTTAGATAAAAGAAGAGATTGTATAATAAGTGGTTGACACATGAAACCTGTCAGTTTCACTTTCAGAGAGTCACAATTTTATGATCGATGAACATTCATTCTTCATGAAGAGAGCATATTTACCAGGGTTGTGGCCATTCGTTTTCTATACAAACTGGTTTTTCAACATTATAAAATCAATTGATTTTATGCTTGTAATTTACAAGCAGAAGTTGTAATTTATATATTTAGCACATGAATATTTTCAATTATGCGAGAGAGTCACAATCATCTATTTTATGATCGGTGAATATTCACTCTTCATGAATAATTAATAATCATTGATTATCATATAATGAATCTCTGAAAGCAAAATTGACAGGTTTCATGTGTAAAACACATACTTTACAAACTCATCTTGTATCTCGTATGTGAAAAATATCATCCTTAGTCTTGCAAGAAAGTAGGTTGATCGGCAATTATTATTACAATGAACATCAGAAGATCATAAACATGTACTAGGTCTCTGGTTATTTCTGGTTAGTAACTTATGATTATGAAGACATCTAATTTTTCAATTAATCCAGTCATGTCTCTTCGAAATTCTCGCAAGAGTAGGTTGATCTGTATCTAAAGGAAGGAAATGCATCTAAAAACCTTCAGAAGATCATGCACCTGCTCTATGGTCTCTAAATATTTTGTAAATTCTCCTGGTTGATGGATTTATGACTCCTCCTTATATCTGGAATAAATTGAACAGAAATTGTTTCAAAGACCTTCAGAAAATCATGGACCTGGATGTTTAGGTAAATATTCTCGAGATCTCTTATTGTTCAATAAATGAAATCATGACTCTTAGATATACTAGCATGAAAGTAGATTGATCAAAATTATTCCAAAGAACTTCCTGATCTGCATCCATCTGCACTAAAGTCTACGGATATTCCAAGTTCGTTATTACTTATTCTAAAAACCTCTAATTTCTCAATAAATCACGCCAGGACTGTAAGAAATTCCCACAAGAGAAGGATGATCAGGATTTTTTTCCAAAGACCTTCAGAAATTTATTGGCTCTTATTGTTCAATATATCAAATCATGCCTCTTAGACATTCAAGCAAAAAGGAAGGTTCATCAGAAATTATTTCAAATACCTACAGCTGTGGAAGTGCTTTTAGAAAACTAAGTTGAGATCACGCAATAAGCTAATATGCAATATGCAATAAGCTTGAAATGCGAAGAAAAAGAAACATTCTCGCAAGAATGAAGGTTGACCAACATTATTCTAAAGAACTTTAGAAGATCATAGACCTTCATGGTATTTTTTATATGTTTGGTTATTTACTCATTATTCTGAAGACCTCTAATCTAATCTAATATCTCTTTCACTCTCTCGCAATAGTTGGTTGATCAAGAATGTTTCCAAAGACTTTCAGAATATCATAGACCAGCACCAAGCCGAAGAAGTGTTCCACCCTAATTATTCTGAAGACCTCTATTTGTTCAATAAATCAAATAATGTATATTAGAAAGTCTCCCAAGAGTCGGTTGATCAGGATTTTTTTTTACAAAGACCTCCAGAAGATCCAGCACTATGGTCTCTGAATATTTTGGTAATTTTCCTGATTGATTTGTAATCATTCCGATGATCTCTAATTGTTCAATAAATGAAATCATGACTCTTAGATATTCGCGCAAGAAAGAAGGATGATGAAATTTTTTCCAAAATTTTTAGAACATCATAGACCTGCACTGTAGTATCTGCATATTTTTGATTAGTTAATTATAATTCTGAAAACCACTAAAAGTTAAAAAAAAATCCAACCATTTATTTTAGAAATTCTCGCTAGTGTACGTTGATCAGCGATGTTTCCAAAGACCTTTCGAGGATGATATACCTGCTATATGGTACATGGATATTTTGGAAATTCTTTTGGTTGATGGGTGCGGCTCCATTTCAGTATACCTTATTGCACTTTGGCACATAGCCCGACAGCCGCATACAATTTTTCTTTACAGCATTCATAATTTAATTCGTGAGGAAAAATGTTTTTTTTTTCTTTGGATTCGTTTTACGTCGATCTTGTTTCCCGTGCTGAGCACCAAAAAAAAATGTCAAAAGCAGTTTTTTTCATTCAAAACCGAATTTCTGTTCATGGAAATGTTTCCCTTGAGTTCCACTTGTCAAGAATATATTAGAGAACCTTTTCATAAACAGAATTTGGATTTTGAACAGAAAATTTATAGAAAACATGTCTGCGTCCCCTTGCATCTAAATAAAAAAAAATTGAAATATATTTGATTCCAGACCGCAGCAATTTTCGTGCAGAACCACGATTTGAAAATGCTAACACCCACAATTCCAACATTTCCGCAGTCTGATATCAAATTTATTTCATCCCAAATATGACTGCAGATGGTCCATTAAAATTTCAGTAAAAATTAAACTTTTGTGGCTCTCAGAAATAGCCATATGAACCATCTTTCAAGGTTCTGTACCGGGAAGATTCTGTTGGTCATAAAAATACTGAAAGCCACGTTTTAAAAATTAAATATATTCCAACCCAAATATCACTGAAGGAGAGTCAGTCAGAAGCTATGAAGCTATGACCAGCTAATGTTTAAAAATTCAACATTTTGCTACATTATTAATTACATAGAGACGAATTGTGGTGTACATACTACAATCCAATACAATAAGTATTTAATTTTCAGGATGATCCGGATCTTCCAGGAGACCATCCGGTGACCACTCAGTATGACCAGGTCAAAAATCAGCATTTTTATACTTTTCAGTTACAGATACAAATCAACGCATACTACAATCTAATCAACCACTCAGAGTCTAATACCAGCTGATGAATACAAATTAAGTGCTTTACTACATTGTATAATGATCACAATCAAATACAGGAAGTACAGCGGCGCCGGTGGTGTAGGGGTAAGCGTGATTACCTTTCACCCCAGCAGGCCTGGGTTCAATCCCAGTCGGAGCCGCCGGGATGTTCTGAGGCATAACATCTCTGATCACGCCTTCCTTCGGATGGGAAGTAAAGCCGTTGGTCCCCGGTTCATGAGTTGATGGGTCGATAGGTAGGGTCCAGGTGTGGGAGCTGCCTTTCTGGCGTCGGTAGCTTTGTGCTCAGCCCGGAAAACAAGACCGACGGAAAACAAATCAAAGAAAAAATACAGGAAGTATTTAATTTTATGGATGTTCCTAGGACCATTCGGTGACCACTCAGAGTCTTTGACCACCTGATATTTTAACAATCAGTATTTTGCTACATTACATATTGATATCAGGTCTTTTTTTTACACGGGCTATACGTACCGTGTAAAAAAAACGTGTAAAAAAAACCTACGAGATTTTCATTTTTTCATATTTAAAAAAAATTGGATTTTGATGCCATTTGTAATTATAGCATGCTATGGTCCATATAGACATATTTTAAAAATTTCTGAATTTCCATAAAAAATTGGATTAGTATGCCATTCGATTACCTATAGCTTGAAACGGATAATGTGATTGGAATCAAGTCGATAGGTTGTATCGTTGTCGAGAAATCTTCAAAAACGTACCGTGTAAATCGCGAAAAACCGTGTAAAAATAACCGTGTAAAAAAAAACCGCGTAAAAAAAAAACCCGTGTGAAAAAAGACTTCAGTGTATAGACAAATCAAGGCATACTACAATAAAACAATAAAGTAATAAGTTTTACGGATGCACCGGATCATCCACAGGGTGAGGTGACCTCTCAATCGATGCCTTCCTGATATAGTATAAATCTGCATTTTGCTACTTATTGATATAAAGACTAATCTAGGCATACTACAATCAGTTTTCTTATCATTTTCAATTGATCAACGAGTCAGTATCTAAGGATAAAAGGAAAATAGTGCCGAAAGCAGCGAACAGTCCTTCCGAAACGCCTGCATGTATGTTTTTTAGTTTAGTTTTGCATATACATGTTCGAGTGACATATTTGTGTATTGCGAACACTACAAATATTTTGTCTAACCGTGAAGCACATTATATATGTAATCGGATAAATGAATGGTCGTTATGATAAAGTTTCAACAAACAAATTTTTTTCGGCTTTTCATTCAAACACATATGTTTCTAAAACTCGTTTTGAGTATTCCAACAATATTTCAATAGAAAGGGCATAAAATCTTCATGAATATGTGCAGCGTATTGTTCAAACTGAGAATAAAGTTAAATTTTGTTTCTTCTGATTATCACATTGTGTAACAAACAAATCATATTTTTGATATATACACCCAGTGATGAATTTTTATGTATGTATGAATTTAAAACGATTTGATTTTAAAAGGTGCTGTTCACTCCAGAATGCGGTATTATTTAAAATAATGCCAAAAAATCATGATTATAAAGTTGATCAAGTAGCAAATGGACCACTGCATCGTCAACAAGGAAGTCATGTGGAGTGAAATCAATAAATAATTCAATACCTTATCAATGGTATTTATGAGAATGAACAACATATAATAAGAAACATCAAATAAATCTATTAAATCGTGTATTTTATGTTTTTGATTTGGAGGAGCTTAGAAAATGTTCTAGCGTTGTGCAAGATTCATCTAGAGTTCACCAAGACGGTAAAGTACTAATACAACCATGACAATTATCGTAGTAGTGTAGTTGTGTATTTCTGCACTAGTCCATGCACCAATCCAGGCCTCCACTGTTGGGTAAGTTTTGAACTGCAGAACTGTTCAGTAAAAGTTTTAAAATTATAAAAAATTCTAATTCGTTCAGTTTGGCCCATAAAATGATAAAAAATAAAAATTAACAATTCCCTAGATGTTTTACGTGTAATGGTCATTTAAATTTGACCAAATGAACAGATGAATAGTAAAAAAAAACCGGTAAAGTTTGACCGACTTCGGTGATCTGTTATTTAATTAGAATTAGCATTAAAATTAAAAACTGTAAGTAAATAACATTAACTTTAGATTAAAAATAAAACAGTTCTACACAAACACACATTGAACATCCCTGCATTATACAAACACGTACACTGATAGTATTGATAACATGCACATACACATAATAGGAGCAAACACGATGTTAGGTATCGGGGTAAACAGATGAGCGAAATAAAATTACCGGTCAAGCTAACCGATCGAGATCAAATACAGATCATTTTCGTTCGCCGCGTGTTTCAATAGAAAATTGTGTACCGTAGAGCGGGTTATCTTTTGATAATGCGAGTATCTTTGATAGCAGAATATAATGATTTAATTTACTGTCTGCACTCTTTCAAAATTGTAAACATTACTCCCACATTGTAGATTAGTGTATTGCCCATGATATCGTTAAAAGTTTTTATATGAAATGTTTTACATATTTTTCAAACATTAAAAAAAAAATCTTATGAAATGTATTTCCGATAGAGCCATCAAAATTCAGTAATGTCTTCTTGTTGCTTATTGTGTTTCTGATCATATACTTATTCAAAGTTTAATATTTCTTGAACTAAATTGTTTGAGATTCACGCATGTTTTTCTACATTCATCGAGCATTATCAAAATAACCCCAAGTCAAAATATTGAGGTCGGTCACAAGACTAAAACAATAGTGCAAATGCAATAATTTCCGTTAAACATATTACTAATGAATTGACTCTAGAAACCTGAGTACATGTTTTAAAAATATTACATTTGGAAAACAGCAAATATATCATATTATATGATCCATTCATGCCTTTTCCAAATATTGCAATGGCGACCCGCAAAATATTGCTTCACGCACCATCCAGCGTTGACAAAGGTCAGTAACAATCATTCAATTACAATCGAGGGGTGCGAATATAGCACTTATTACAAAAGTAAGAGTCACATTATTTTCATTAATTACATTGTGTATAATACTTTAAAATTTGTCTGACATGTCGCTGTTGTCATCAAATAAAATAATATGCTGAAATACATTCATTTGAAATATTAAACAAATTTTCATTTGGTTTACCCCTCGTGACGATAAACAATTACATTGGTAGCCTTTTTGGCCACAGAGGTGCTTTCATCGCTAAAAATTTGGTTCGCCAGTTAAGCGAAAGAGTGGATCATATTGTAAATATAATATATTTGAAAACATGCAAAAAATATTTAGAATATGCTTCAAAAAACTATCAATGTTACCCTGTTTTACGGTACTTTTGCTAGCAATAAATTGGACTATACTTGAGATAACGGTGAGAAACAACTGGTTAGGTGTGTGTCCTTTGTCTTTTTTTTTGTCTGGATCATGGAAGATAATTTGTTTTATTTTTTAATTTTTGTTTTTGTTTTTCCCCATTTTGGGTGTACGCTAATACTGAATTATCAATCTGATCAATACTTAAAAGTGCCCAAATAAAATGTGAATGGATATTTAGCTTAACGACATCTTCAGAGTACCATTTATGGAATAATTCTATTATTTGGGATATGAGGGTATTTGGGTAATATAACTATAAAGCAAGACTATGCTGTATGAGGCATGTATGGTTTCAACCCAGATACAAAACTTGATACAGTTTATGGGCTAAATTGTTAACGTATTATAAAACGTATAGTTAACAATCAATTAATTGTAAATTTATAGAACCGGGAAACTTTTGAAAAGCGTTTCTACCATACATACAGTAACTCAACAATAAATATAATTTCATCAATGAACTTCTATTCATTTTATGCGGTTCATTGGCAAATATTGATCTAAATTTATATGTTATTTCGTAACATTTATTTGAAATTATTTGATAGCTAAAATGTAAAAAAAAATCATTTTATAATGCAAGAGACCAAAGCGAAGCATTTGTTGAAGATAATCAGACATTTCACACGTACGATATGTATATATATATATATATAAATTAAATTTTTAACATTAGAATTTGGATTTTTAAAAATAAACTAAACTAGAACCGATCGCGTTGACGACTCAAACTAGAATACCTTTATTGAATTATTTGTTACATCGACGAGCCCTGACTTTGTCCCTAAAAACGCTAGCCTAGCACTTGGTAACGACGATGGGTCTCCTCTGGTGTCCGGTGTCTCCATGTGTCCGTCGCTGGCCTCGGATAATGCTGACTTCGCTGTCCTGGTGTTAGCTTGTGGTGCGGCTTCGATGTTTAACTTATATACAATAAGTTTTATGGTAATGTTTTAATACAATAAAACTTATGGTAACACAATGTAAAAACAATATAATTAATAAAGAAACACTAAAAACTATAAAGGATTTTCTTTCCAAAGGGTATCAGAATTTTATGAAGTTTTGCCAACAGTTACAGTTTATGATTATAAAAAAAAAATCAAAAAAAAAATTAGGGGTGGTTATTTTTTTCAGAAAATTAAAGTTGAAGTTTTTAGATTTTCCCGGATAACACTAACTTTGAAAATTCATACCTGTGGAACTAAACATCGTAAAGGGTGTCCACGATGAAATTGCCACACACAAAATTGATTCGCAAAATTCGAGTTTTCATCCGATTGCCATCAAATTTTCAGGGATTGAGAAATAACTATTAAACTTCATTTTACCATTTTACTCGTATTTTATTTACAGTCCATACGCAAATGCCCGCACCTTGGCCTTAACCCCGGCCATAAGATTCTGCACAACCTGTGAATAAACCGTTTTTTGCATGTAAACCCATACTTTCTTCAGTTCCTCGACTGTCTTCACTACCTTAGGTCGTTTAAGGTGCTGCTTCATAATCGCCCAGTACTTTTCGAGGGGGGGAGCTCCGAAGTGTTGGGAGGGTTGAACATTTTCGGCACGAAATTGACCTTATTGTCCACATACCACTTCAGCACGTCCTTGGAGTAGTGGCATGAGGCCAAATCCGGCCAGAAGATTGTTAGGACGTTGTGGGCCTTCAGGAGAGGAAGCAGCCGCTTCTGGAGGCACTCTTTTATGTACACCTGTCCGTTCATCGTGTCCTGGGTCACGAAAGGTGCACTCCGCTTCCCGCACGTGCAGATGGCTTGCCAAACCAGGAATTTCTTCGCAAATTTGGACATCTTCTGAGTGCGGACATGCTCCGGAACGCTGAACTTATCCTTGGCCGTGAAAAACAGGTTGCCGGGGATCTGTTTGAAGTCGGCCTTCACATATGTTTCGTGTCCATGATGCAGCATTCAACTTTCGTCAGCATGTTGAGGTACAACTTCCTGGCACGGGTTTTGGCGGACTTGTTCTGCTTCTCGTCGCGATTAGGGGCCTTTTGTACCTTGAACGTTCGAAGCCCAGCCTTAGTTTTGGCCTTCTGGACAAAACTTCGGCTTAGGTGCAGCTTCTTAGCCACATCCCTAACGGAGGCGTTCGGATTTCGGTTGAAGGCCCCAACTACGCGGTTGTGATTTTTGGTGTTGTACGGAATACTTTTTCCTTCACTTCTGGGCTTCCGATCGGTGGTCAACCGTTCCTCGAACCGCTTAATCACTCGCGACACCGTGGAATTCGCGATTCCCAACGTTTTAGCGATGGAACGATGCGAGAGATCCTTGTTCTCGTGATGAATGCGCAAGATTTTATCACGCACGAGCTGTTCTTTCGACTCCATTTCCGCGAGTTTTGATCACAGGACTTTAAAACTTGCAGGATGTAAATAATGCACTATGAACTAAATCCACCCAAATTTTCATTAAATTTACCCAACGGTTAAAAAGTTAGAGCAATTTCATAGTGTGGCAATTTCATCGTGGACACCCTTTTGGAAGAAACTGTTGAAGAAAATTAGTTTTTTTATACAAAGATCACACAGAAAAACAGGAATAAAATTTTTTTGTTAGCAATTCAAATTTCTCGACATTATTTTAAATGCTCACTAACGGCTTGCAAACTTTCAGTTCAATTTTTCCGATTTTATGATTCTTTTCTTTGGCTTTTTTATTGCGTCCCTACTGGGACATTACGCCGTGTTCTTTGAGCATATCCACAATAGTTAATTAAGAGCTTTCGAGGTCTATAACATTTTTGCATTAATATGAAGAAAGTGCCCAGGGAAGTCGAGAAATGTTTTAACATCAGAAACTTGCTAAGCAATTCGAGAGCTCCCATAATTTCAGTTTGGGTCTTACTAGTCCTATTGAGAATCAGCGTACTCGGGATTATCTGAATATTTTCCTTCGGGAAAATATTTTTAATGATTCCTGGGAGTCTGATTTGGACGAAGTAAGATCTATAACTAAAAAGTTCCAGGTGATGATGGAATTTTTTATATCCTCATCAAAAAAAGTTCCAGAGAGTACCTTGTCTTTCATGGTAAAATTATTTAACAGATGTTTTCATTTGGCATACTTTTCTGAGAAATGGAAAAATGCAAAAGTAGTTCCAATTTTGAAGCCGGATAAAAATCCAGCTGAAGCTTCTAGCTACCGTCCAATAAGTTTGCTTTCTTCAATAAGTAAACTTTTTGAAAAGATAATTTTAAATAGAATGATGCTTCACATCAATACGAACTAAATTTTTGCAGATGAGCAGTTTGGATTTCGCCATGGGCATTCAACTAGTCATCAATTCTTAAGAGTTACCAATTTAATTCGTTCAAACAAATCTGAAGGCTACTCAACTGGAGTTGCTCTTCTAGACATAGAAAAAAGCATTCGACAGTGTTTGGCATGAAGGTTTGATTGCTAAATTGAAAAAGTTTAATTTTCCACTTTATATTATGAAGTTAGTTCAAAATTATTTAACTGACAGAACTCTGCAGGTAAATTATCAAAATTTCAAATCTAATCGACTACCTGTTAGAGCAGGAGTTCCTCAGGGTAGCATTCTTGGGCCTATATTGTATACCATTTTCACTTCGGACCTCCCTGATTTGCCTCAGGGTTGCCACAAATCTTTGTTCGCTGATGACACAGGCATTTCCGCTAAAGGAAGAAGTCTTCGTGTTATTTGCAGCAGACTGCAGAAAAGTTAAGATGTTTTTTCTTCTTATTTACAAAAATGAAAGATTTCTCCCAACGCTTACAAAACTCAACTTATAATATTTCCACATAAGCCTAGAGCTTCCTTTTTGAAACCCAGTAGTAGTCACATAGTCACTATGAACGGAGTTCCAATTTCCTGGTCAAACCAAGTGAAATATCTTGGATTAGTTCTTGACCAAAAATTAACTTTTAAAGATCACATTGAGGGCATTCAAGCCAAATGTAACAAATATATAAAATGTTTGTATCCTCTTATAAACAGAAAATCCAAACTTTGCCTGACGAATAAACTTCTAATATTTAAACAAGTTTTTAGACCAGCCATGCTTTATGCTGTGCCAATATGGTCTAGTTGTTGCACTACCAGGAAAAAAGCACTTCCAAGGATTCAGAACAAAGTTCTGAAGATGGTTTTGAAGTTACCTGCCTGGTACATTACTACCGAAGTACATAGAATTTCGAATGTTGAGACTTTGGAACAAATGTCCAACAAAATATATTTAAATAATTAATAATTTCAGGCGAAAATCGTTGCAATCCTCAATTGCAACGATTAATTCCCTTTATATTTAGATAAGATTTAGTTTTGGATTTTAATTTTTAGATGACAATTGTTAGACTTACATGCAGGTACAAGAAACCTGTTTAAAATAATGAATGTCCAAAGCAGGAACAATGTAAACACACTTTGATATATATCATACTTGGTAACTTACTGTAGTAGCTGAAGCACCTAGATTAGAATGAAATGTAATTAAATTTGAATTTGAAACAATCAAAATTGAAATAAAGGCATACTCTAATAAAAAATAAGAAATATTTAATTTACCGATGTTCCGGTTCTTCCAAGGGACCATCCGGTGACCACTCAGAGTTTATGACTAGCTGATAAATCAAAAATCTTCATTTTGCTACAGTTATAGAAGCAAATGAAGGCATACCACAATCTAATATAAAATTCCGGTGACCACTCAGAGTCAATGACCAGCTACTATATGGAAAATCAGCAGTTTGCTACATTACATTTTGATATAGAGACTAATCCTGGCATACTACAATAAAACTATAAAGTAATACTTTTTACGGATGATCCGGATCATCCACAGGGTGAGGTTACCTCTCAATCGATGCCTTCCTGATATATGAAAAATCGGCATTTTGCTACTTATTGATATAGAGACAAATCTAGGCATACTACAATCACTTTTCTTATCATTTTCAATTGATCAACGAGTCAGTATCTAACGATAAAAGGAAAATAGTGCCGAAAGCAGCGAACAGTCCTTCCGAAACGCCTGCATGTATGTTTTTTAGTTTATTTTTGCATATACATGTTCGAGTGACATATTTGTGTATTGTGAACACTACAAATGTTTTGTCTAACCGTGAAGCAACAAAGTGTGCACATTATATAATCGGATAAATGAATGGTCAAAATGATCACGTTTCAATAAGCAACATTACTTCGGCTTTTCATTCATACATAATGTTTCTAAAATTAGTTTTGAGTATTCGAACAGTATTTCAATAGAAAGGGTATCAAATATATATGAATATGTTCAGCGTATTTTTCAAACTGGGAATAAATATTGATTTAGACCTTAATCTTGTGGTTAGCACATTGTGCAAGCAACAAATATATGTTGCCGCATGGTTGCCATTATGGCTATGATTTTTATAAATTCATATTTGAAATTCATTCGTGAGTTTCTCAAAATTCTTTGCGAATATGCTCGAACATTTAATAATCGATTAAAACTTATGGTATAGAATAGGGAATAGACTCATTTATTAGGTGATCATTTGAGCCATTATGGTTTTATGACCGTTACAAGGAAGCGGGGTATGGTTTCCCCATATAAAATTAAAAAAAATAACTTTCACTAATTTTCTCCAGAGGGTTTCTTTTGCATGAGAGGGCAGATAGCCATGAATTTGGGCTCAAATTAACCTTAGGTATCAATTTAGGGAATAGACTATATCTTATTACAATGAGAATCATGATTTTTGAAATTCATGCGCAAACGTGCAATGAAGTCAGGTTTCAGATTTTTTCATTCCGGTGGGTCCTTAAGTGCTCCGCCTTGGTTGGGTGTTTGTATCCGCTCATTTGCCGCAGATCCCGCCTCTCAAGGCAAAACAAACTGGCTGTCTACAAACAGATCATAGCCCCGCGATCTTCTATACCGCCCCGGTGTGGTAATCGTGCGCTCAGACCCACAGGAACAAAATCCTGGTTGCACAGAATAGAGCGTTGAGGATGATCCTAGATCGTCCATTCGACACAAGAATAGCAGACCTCCATCAAGAGGCAGAAATTCCCAAAGTAGATTCCAAAATTGAGGATATGACAACCAAATTTATCCAAAAATGTAATCCTTCTGAACATGCTTTAATAAGCAATTCGTACATAGTAGTTTAAGTGTATATAGTAGAGTAGGTTAGTTTTAAGCTGTAAATAGTAGTATTAAGTAGTTTCTATTCAAATTCTAAAAACAAAACGAACCAATCCCACCAAGGTGGTCGACCGTGTACTAAGTCTAGGACTTATTCTGTAAAACAAATTTTGAATTTTGCCCATACCTAAAGATAAAGAAAGCAATTAAATAACTTAGAAAAATGTATATGATAATCATCCAAGTTGAACTGAAATAAAGATCATTTAAACGGAAAAAACTGCGTTTTTTTTTAGTATTATTCCGACCGCCATCCAAGTTACATCCAGTGAAGTAAGAAAGCAATCTGTAGAGAAATAGTGAACTAGTTAGAATAAAAGTAGTGTTAAGGTGATAATTTGATTAGTGTGTTGAATCTTTCAAATACAGTCCACTTCCAACCCACCGGAGTTGGCCATGGTTAACGCGCCAACAACATCCTCTGCATACGTTTCATACAACAAATGTAATGGCAGGTCATGCAAGCAAGTTTTTGTATAACACCTTCAAGAGATGATTTTCTACACACAATGCATTTGGGGAAACACATTTTGTTCGAAAATTAAGCAAACACAAAAAATGCAAAATTATTTTTAAAAAACTTCTGGCGACCGCATATTGCAGAATCTGTTCATGTCACGAAACATTACAAATTCTGCATACTATTCATGCAAATCTGTAATAGTATCTTACTTTTCCCGGTTGGGTGTATCCCCAAGATAGAAAAAGATGCTGGATGAACTTACCGGAGAGCTCATCGGACGGCCAGAAGATCCAGAACTGAAGCAGACAAAGATGAAGTGCTTAAAGTGACGTCCGCCGAACTTACACAGAAGATAAAGAGTAGCAAGACAAACTGCTTTAAGGAGCTGTTCAGAGATGCTGATTCAAACTCCTGGGGCGATGCATACCGAGTAGCGATGGCGAAAATCAGAGGCCTAACGGCAATATCTGAAATGTGCTTAAACACCTGAAAGTCATCATTGAGAGACTCTTCCAGGAGCACGACACTATGACCTGACCTACTATACCATAGGCTGAAGATAAAAAGTCTCCGTTGAGAAACTCGTAGCAGTGGTGAAGGGATTGAATGTGAACAAAAAGTGCCCGGTCCGGATAAAACTCCCCACGTTGCTTTGAAAACAGCGTTCCTGAGATAAGGATTACGTTGAGAGTTCAACAAGGCAGAAATGGCACCCAAAGGTGTCGAGATCGTTGGCTTACTGATGACGTCGTGTTTACGGTAACAGTTGAAACTCTAGAAGATGTTGCAATGTTAGCAGCTAAGGCGAATGAAACGGTTCGATACCAGATGCAAGGAGTGAAACTGCGCCGAAACACCATAAAACAAAATGGTGCAGCAGGCAGAAATCGTGGTCGGAGTAAGTCTTGAGGTACGTGTTTAAATACCTAGGAGTGATGATCAACGACCGGTTTAATTTCAACAGCCACGTTGACTATGCCTACGAGAATGCCAACACTGTAGTTGCTAGAAATGTCGATCTTCGTCGGTGTTTAGTAGGTACGGATTTCCAGCGTGAGTAACAGCACTGGAAACCTAGCGGAATCAAATGAAGCTGAATTATGCTGGCCATTAGGCCGAATAGTCATTAGGTCGAATTTGTATGTTGTTAAAATGCATTCAAAACATCATTTTTACAACAAACGTTAAAATTACATAACGGAATAATTGATCAGACCATTATTCCGCAAGGAAAGTGAAATTTCATTCAGAATATGCCACCTTCATGTCGATCATGATACTAATGAAATCGATCTTTCCTTTAGCGATTTTTTTTAACTGCTTACTATAGATACTATAGATTCCATAGATAAGCGGAGGCAAAGTATAATGTAGCCAAACGAACTGTCAGTTAGTGTAGCCAAGCGAGCATGACGTCATCATGGTGTTGTTTGAGGGAGAAGTATTGAAATAAAGGGCGAACACGGAATTATTGCGACACCGAAAATGTCATGCCAATTTTCTTACAATGTTTAGAATCAAACCAAAATTTTAGGGCAGTTTATACATATATTTACTTCAAAAATCAAAAGAAAAGTTAATCGATGAGTGTAAAATTGAACGCATTTTCGCTTAATGCCCTCCATCAAAGTCTTTACAGTGTCATCCGGTACCAGTTTCTCAGTTTTTTTTCCCATTTTCTTAACATGTCCTTCTCGTCTTTGACTGTCTTCTTGCTCTTCCGAAGTTCCCGCTTCATTATTGCCCAGTACTGCTCCACCGGGCGCAGCTCCGGACAGTTTGGCGGATTCATGTCCTTTGGAACAAAATGGACAGAATTGGCCTCATACCACTCCAGGACACTTTTAGAATAGTGGCATGATGCCAAATCTGGCCAAAATAGCGGAGCTTCGTCGTGCTGCTGCAAGAACGGTAAAAGGCGCTTCTCGAGGCACTCAGATTTGTAGATCTCGCCATTTACTGTGCCCTTTGTCACGAAAGGCTCACTCCTCAGTCCGCAAGAGCAGATGGCCTGCCAAATGAGATATTTGGAGGCGAACTTCAACATTTTCTTCTTCTTAAATTTGTCGTCCACATCGAACTTGCTCTTGCCGGTGAAAAACTCCAACCCCGGAATTTGCTTAAAATCGGCTTTTATATACGTTTCGTCGTCCATCACACAGCAGCCATATTTTGTCAGCATCTTCTCGTAGAGCTTCCGTGCCCGAGTTTTAGCCGCCGATTGTTGCCGCTCATCGCGGTTTGGGAAGTTCTGTACCTTGTATGTATGTAGTCCAGCTCTCTTCTTTGCATTCTGGACGTAGCTCTGCGACATGCCGATCTTTTTAGCCAAATCACGGCTTGAGACGTTGGGATTTGCTTTAATCATCCGCTTCACCTTTCCCTCCGTCTTTTTGTTCTCCGGTCCCGGTTTTCTTCCAGCTCCTTTGCCGTGGTCCAACGTCAACCGCTCCTGGAACCGCTTCAACACTCTGGAGACGGTTGAATGGTGAATGTTCAACATTTTTCCCAACTGCCGGTGCGACAGCTCAGGAAATTCCAGGTGTTTGGAAAGAATTTGTTCTCTCAACTCGCGTTGGTTCACCTCCATTTTCGTTGAATCGAAAAACACGACTTCGAGTTTGACAGCATGTACACAATACACATCAATGAGAAAGTGTGCAAAATTTGGTTGATTTTCACCCAATGGTAAAAAAGTTATGCCCTGTTGAATGTGTCGCAATAATTTCGTGTTCGCCCTTTATTATGAGCTTTCCACACTCCACATTCCGATTTGATTCACGGACAACGGAAAAAGGAAAGATAAATCAAGCTATTCCTCGATTCATAGTTGCAAAGTTTTGCTGTGCACTTCACTCTGCACAACGAAGAGCTCTATGATGGAATGAACTTTTTTCACGTATGCCAGTAAGGTCACTAATTTTTCATGGTTGCCTCCGCTTATCTATGGAATCTATAGTATCTATACTGCGTACTGGGTCAAGAAATGCTAAGGAAAAGTAATTTATTTAGCTTTCCGTGTCCTATCCTGTAGCACGTAAAAACTAGAGTCGGTGTATAATGAGTCACGCCAAGAGTGAAGCCAAGTCTACCTATTGAACTGTCAAACCGGCTACCTATCGTGCAAAGAAAACAAACATTACGATGCTATGAAAGGTCCACGAAAGGTAATGCAATAAAATATAAAATATAATTGGAAAAATTATCATAATCACGCACTGAGCATTAAATTGTCATGGGATACGTTTGGCAATGATCAGTAATGAGAATTTCTACTATTTTTTGATAAGATAATTTGGCAAAATTACTGATATAAGGATTTACTACAGCCGCTATTTTTTTTTTCTCGCTAGAAGTCATTTGAAGTTGATGTAAAAGTCAAGCCAAGTGAAAAGAAAGGGAATCTTTCGAAAACCGTGATGCGAGTTCAACTGTTTTTCTCTTGGCGTGACTCATTATACACCGACTCTAGTAAAAACGTCATTACTTTTCAGCTGCGTACCAGGCTTTACACAGGAAAACTTTCATAGTGCTATGGTCCCATATTCCAGTATCAATATTAATACCCAAGTAACATAAATTCATATAAAACAGCAAAACAAACAACAACAAAATTCATAGATTTATGTTGAGTAAACTTTTACATAACCAAAACCATAAGTTATAAAAACTGTTATAGAACATGTGTGCTGTTTGGGTAGGAATTTATCAGGACAAATCGTTATACAACATAACTTAAACAAGAAGACAAATTACTCAGCTCAACCAATGTAGGTCAGTTATTCAAATGCTTAGATTGGGCATTGCGCACATTATAAGTGAGGAAACGCTTTTCTGTTAAATCATTTCGGTGTCTTCAGCGCACTTATTCCTTTGTTCATAAGAGGGCCTAGTCAGTAAAGGAACGATATTACTAAGGCGGAGAAAAACTTTCGGGTTGGAAATTGACTTCCCTGGGCATAGAGAATTATTGTGCTTTTCACATCATATACAAATTCATGCATTGGTTGGCATAGAAGGCTCTCAATTAATAAATATGGAAGTACATCTAGAAGACTATGTTGAGAGCCGGTATAACGCTCGCTACAGAAGCGTAAAAAGCCTAGAAGATGTAATGGGGCAAAGGGCGCATTAAGATCAATGAACCAGTTTTGGAATTTCAATATGTTTTCAAGACAATGATTAATTGAAAGTCTAATAAATTCTTATACTGGTGTTTTACATGATGATCAAAATAATCAAAAGAAAAACATTGGAGCCATGTTGAATCTATAATTCATAGGCAAAATTTTGGCCTTCACATTCCCTGATCTGAGCAGCAACGCATACTGGGGTTGAATCTACTTTTATAGGATAAAAATCGTTGCGCTCCTCCCATGCATACTAGAGGTTTGGTGTCTTGATCAAAGTTGTTTGGGAGGATAATGGTTTTCGACATAATTAGTTAAGTTGAAGATCACGCCATTCAAATGGCGCTACAACTAACTTTTGACAGAATCATCCTAGCAAAAAAAAACTTAAACAGAGTTGTTTGATTGTTGACAACTCTTCCAAACGACGTCACAATTCCACAGCCTAATGAGAATGAGATATTCTAAAATTTTGATCAAATGCACGAAAAAACGTCTTAAGCACAAACAATTTCTCGAGAAGGCCATGCAGTTGTATTAACATTTTTTTTTTTTTTTTTTTTTTTTTTTTGTAAAAGTGAAGTTTTATTTGTCAGTTAAGCAAACAAAGTTTTTTTGTTTTACCGTCAATTTGCTACATCAAGATTAAAGTTCAAATCAGCTAAATCAATTCTTCTGTTACAATCGTTAACGAAGCAGATATATGTAATAAACATATTCAGAATTGCCACTCTATGTCTGTCGTTTATTCCTAATAGGGCAGGTCTTAGCAAGTCTTCGAACTCGAGTCGCCTCCATCCACCCAAGATGACTGCTATTCTCTGCTGAAGAACCGTCCAAGCCGGGCCGACGCGAGCACAAGCACAAAATTTGTGGGAGAGAGTTTCTGCTGTACGGTTGCCACAATGCGTACAGTTTTCGTCATCTACTCGCCGCATCACGAATAGCAGTTTGCGGTGCTCTATCTTCTCGTTCACCAACAAGTAAAGCTTCGTCCTCTGCGCTGAAGTAAGTTGCCTCGATGCAATGTTTCGCCATATGCGTGACCAGCCACTTGCTGGACTGTTACGTTCCACCCTTGGTAGCTCAGTTTGCTGGACGAAGTACTGGTGAATTTGATCGGTGGAGGGGTTCTGTTGGATTTGGTGGGGAATTTGGGATAAGTTTGATAGGATTTGTCTAAGGTCGGGAAGATCTATTGAGATGGCTGGGCGGGGATTATCGTGGAAAAGAAGGGATCTATAAAAAGGAAGGGATTCGATCTCTTGTAGGTGTCGGTTGATTGCGAGTGACTTACATTTCAGAGCTGGTAATTGCAGCTTCAGGCCTCCATTCTCTCTGCTGCGTGCCAGCTGCATCATTGGGACACGGGCGACAGTCCCTCTCCAGAGGAACGTACCCATTGCTGATGTGATTTTTGCCGTATGCACTCCCAACGGCGGTAGTATGGACGCGAGGTACCATATCCTGGACGTTCCGAACGTGTTGAGCATGATGACCCTTTGGTGCAGCGTCAGCGTGCGCAGAGAATGCAGCCACATTTGTTGTGCGAACTTCCCCACTAGCGCATTCCAGTTCATCGTTGTCATCAGTCGTATTGAATTTGCGAAAACAACACCCAGAATTTTAACTACATTGACTGTTTGTAGCCACTGAGTGTTGATTCTGTTGCCTTCGCAAAGGCCAACATCGACGGCAACAGTTTTCCGCAAATTTAATTTTGCGCCAGCAGCTCTCTCGAAACGAGTGAACAGCCTATTTATCTCATCGATTTGCCTGGTCGATGTGACGATCACACTGATGTCGTCCGCATACGCCACTAGCAGATCATTCCCGCACACTCTTTCGAGTCTGCACACTAGTGGATGCAGGTAAAGAACGAAGAGATGCATTGATAGCGGATCCCCTTGCCGTACAGAGCGTTGAATTTCGAACGGACGAGAAAGGTGCCCATTGATCAACAGCCGAGAGGTGGACCGGCTGGCGATTCGCGAGAGTAGAGCGATGAGATCCTGGTTGAAGCCGAGCGAGCGCATGGTTTCGAAGAGAAAAGAGTGCCGGACCCGATCGAAAGCGTGATCGAGATCAAAGCTGATTAACTTCCCGACACGGCGGTGGTGGCGGAGATGTGCTATCCGGTCCTTGAGAGCAAGAGTGGCTTGAAATATGTTGTGCTCTGAGTTGGAGCATTTCTGCCCGTCGCTCAAGACGTGGTGCTCTCTCATCACTTGCTCGAGTCTGGTTTTGAGAATGCGGGAGAAGAAGCTTGTAGTCGCTGTTGAGCAGCGAGATCGGACGATATGAACGGGCTGTGTCGTCGCCGCCTCTCTTCTTAACCAGCACGATGATGCCATCGACAAACGCTGGAGGAAGATTACCGCTGAGTGCTTCATTCAGCAACAGATTCAACTCTCGGTGGATGACGTCGAACATGCGGTGGTAGAACTCTCTCGGAATACCATCGCAGCCGGGAGATTTTCGTGGGGCGCTCGCTTTTATTGCAGACCAGATTTCTGCCGTCGTAATGTCGTCCGTGCAGGCTTCATTCGATGGGTCGTTGGGTGGGATAACACTCTCGCAGACGAAACTGTTCTCATTCTCTTCTGTTTCCTCCTCCGAGTACAGCGTCGAGAAGTAGTCCATCATATGCGTCTCGATCGCTCGTGGCTCTGCTACCGTTTCGTCTTGCTCTGTCTGCAGCTGCGTGATGACGGTTCTCTTCCTTCGCCTCTCCCCCAATTGGAATATTGACATGGGTTCTCCCGCCACATGTGTTTCATTCATTCGCATGAACGTGTAGGAAAATCTCCGTTGAAGTGCTAGCATTTCACCTTTCAACCGGTTTATGGTGGTTATCATTTCAGGGTGCTGGTAGTACCCGTCGTAGGCTAACCGAAGCTCGCTGTAGAGATACTGATGTTCACTGTGGAATTCATCGAAGACGGCTCGAGATTTCCACTTGAAAAAGCATTTGATCTTGGGCTTAGCGAACAAAATCCACCATTCGATCCAGGAGCCATAGTTTCTGCGCTGCCGGGTCCAATATTGCCACTGGTATTGGAACTCGGCAACGTTCTCGTCACTCAGAAGATAGGGCCGAAGGGACCAAAATCCACGGCCATGCTCTTGACCAAGATGGGGGAGACAAAGTCGGAGTACCAGCGCTTTGTGGTCGGTAAATGAGCAGACGTGTGCATGTGCTGCTCGCAGGTGATCGCGCAAATCACTGCTGACGTAAATACGATCGAGTCGCGACTGTGCGTTACGGCAGACGTACGTGAAACCTGGATCACGCGGACACAGTTTCTCCCATACGTCGTGGAGCTGCAGTTGCTGGACGGCTGTTTTGAGGGCGGGACTAGTGTTTGGGCTGCTAGAATCACTTGTTCGAAGCACGCAATTGAAATCGCCGGCCAGAATGACATGCGTGGTACGATGGCGGAGATAGTAGGCAAGCGTCCCATTGAAAAAGTTCTCCCGAGCTGCACGTAGCGAAGAGCCGGAGGGAGCGTAAACATTACAGATCGTTGTGTCTTGCACTCTCAGCGCAAGCAGTCGGCCGTCCAAGCTTCTCTCGATGTGAGTGGCCTGGATGTGTTCCTTCAGGGCAATAGCTGTTCCCCTTCTCGTATGGTCCACATTGAAGAAAACGACGTAGCCAGGCAAGGAGAGCTGCTCGTTCTCTACTTCTTGTAGACACACGATATCGAGGCTATGGCTGTTTATGAAGCTTCGGAGCGCGTTCAGTTTCGTGGGGTTCGTGATGGTGCCGATGTTGATGGACGAGATGTTGTACGACGTGAGAGCCATTTATAAGCGATTGTCCTCGTCCCTCTCGTCGTCGTCGTCATCCCGGCGGGGTTTTTTGCCGGCTGGTTTTCCTCGGCTTCGTCTACTGCTCGTGGAAGCGGAGGATTCATCGGTTTCGTTCCCGTTGCCACTTCTGCTCTGCGATCGCAGCGCATTTTCTGGCTTTTTGAACACGTCATCCAAAGCCACGACAGCTTGTGGTGGTGTTAGGAACGAACTTGACACATTGTGCGTTCGTTGTACTTGCGCAGACCCTGCTGCAGGCTGGCTGCGTGTGTGTGTTTTCGGGCCTGAGAATTCACTCTGGCTCTTCGGCAGTTCGGGGAAAACGTCTGACTCTAACGATGGCGGAGTAGTGGATTTTTGACCGACTAGTTTCGTGTTTGGTGGTTTCGCACCAGCTTTTTTGGGTTGCTGACCGGCTGTTGACCTATTGGCCTGTCCAGTTTGCTTCGTGACATTCGCGTAGCTTTTCTGGTACAGTAGCTTTTTGTTCTGGACACATGATATGCCAGTGTGCGCTTGCTCTTTGCAGTGGCGGCAGGATTGCAGCTGTCCCTTGTAAACAACGAACGCTTGCTCTCCATCGACGGTGACCCACGAGTCAATGTTCCGCTTCACTAGCATACGAGCAGACCATATGCCGAGCGGTATGCCTTCACATTCGTTACTCTCACCCCACGATACCTCGTGAACTGAGATCACTTCCCCGAACGCACTTAGGAAACTAAAGATTTTCTCTTCAGACACATATTCGGGAAGGTCGTAAACCCGCACTTCAACACTACCATCTTCCAACGTGATCCGAAGCTTGTGTTTCTTCCCCTCACACTCCACTTCATGCTTCCCGTCATGTTCGTCAACGACTTTTTGTGCCAGCGTCAAGTCACTGACTTTGACGAAGGCACATGCTCCACCTCTGTGGCACTGAAGTCTTTTAATGTCTTCCCTATTTAGACCGAGAACCGAACGACAAAAACCATAGAGTTTTTCGACCGACGGCTTGACGGAGAACTGCGAATAGTCAATCTTAAAAGTGTTTTCTCGCCTCATCGCGAAACACTTTTGCACGCGACGCGGCGCAGCGGATAGAAGGGTATCCAAAACGTAAATGCTTCACTAGTGATAAGCGCAATCGAGAAAAACGTCTGCACGTCTCAGAAGCTGAGCGATAACTATAACATTCCCAACGAAATATGTACCTATTTTATTTGATGATTTTATAACACATTTGGTCAATATAGTTTAAAAAAATCATATAAACTTCTGCGTACCATAAATCCAAAAGGGGCAAAAAAGGGGAGGCCCATTTCAGCTCTGCTCTTCAATGTTTTCCAATAACTATCCTAAAGAGAACTGGACCGGTTAACGCAAGGCTTTTTTGCTACACTTCGTAGAAAATAGCTTAAAATCATGTAAAAATTACATTTTGATCGGGTAACTCGATGTTGTCTTGATTTGATTGGTTATATTCTCAGTGAGTTATTGTTTATTTTTACTCCTTTTCGATTTATGGTACACAGAAGTTAATATGATTTTTTTCGTTATTTTGACCAAATGCGTAATAAAATCATCAAATAAAGTAGGTATTTCATTACGAATGTTCATAACACTGCATATCTTTCTCAGAACATTATTTGTGTTTAAGACGTAAAAAATCTATAGCGAAAAAATCGCGGGTTTGATCCAAATTTTAGGTTGTTTGTTTAGTTGCAAAAACTTGAAACAAAAGTTTTATGCTAGGATGTTTTGTAAAAAGATAATTGTAGCGCCATCTGAACGACGTGATCTGGAAATATACTAATTATGTCGAAAGTAAGCCCTTGTCTAACTTTGCTCAAGACACCAAACCTCTAGGATGTGAGGTGGAGCCCCAGTGTGCAATGTGATCAGCATTTCAGTGACCAAGTTCGATATTGAATCGCTTGTTACTGATCTCAGGGTTTTTTAACATGGAAATAACGCCGATAAAACGTTCCTTCGTTTGAAGGGTGAAGGATAGCATATTGCATATTCACTCGCAAAAACTTGTTGCTGAAACAACATTCATCGTCTGTCTTCTGATTTAGAAATCATAATCGCCGAAACTTGTCGAACACTCGTACTTTAGCGCCTCCAAGTAGACTTTGCCATAAAGCTCCTAACACTTGTTTTGGCCATCTTTGCCCTTGGTCTTATCACACTAGATGAAAGTAAACACAGCACTTGAAGGTACGATACTTTTTAACCCATATCAATACGGGTTCTATAGAGGAAGAATAGCGCTGGTGTTCCCTTTGTTCTGATGTTGAATAATACCGGGTACAGAACTGTCAAACTGCATAGTTTTTTCGCACTTTGGCAGTTGTGTCCATATTAGATGTAAGGAAAAGATGTTTCGACAGCGACGGCAGCGCTATTCTTCCTCTATAGTTTATTAGCTCTATTATTTCTACCCATGATAAGATTAGAAAATAATATAAGCACTGCTCTTGCATTACCACGCCTTGCCAATCAGTCAAGTTCTCGAAACATAACATTGGACTCCAATGGGTCAATCCTTTGTCGGTAGAAATTATCGAATAAAAGACGTAATACATGAAGTAATTGAAGCTTAGTCCAAGTGCGGCAATTGAGCGCGCTAGTTTGACTTAGATACTTGAGTGGGAGTTTTTGTTCTGTAACCATGAAGTATTCTGCGTTTATTGTGCTGTCACTTATGATATTAGTAACTGCAGAGAATCGTAAGTGAATGTTCGCTACAAAATGTCCCCACAATTCATGCAATTCATTTGTATTTGACAGAACTAACCGTCGAAGAGGTGTTGGCTCGCGTGAATCGTCTTCCATCGGCCTTACAGAATGTCGTATCTCGAGTTACAAATGAGGTGCATCTTAGAAAAAGTGGTATGGACGACAGCCGTCGAATAGTCGGGGGTGAAGAAACAACTATCGAAGATAATCCATATCACATTTCCTTGCTGTATACGAAAGTGCATATTTGCGGTGGATCAATAATTTCCGATTCGTGGGTTCTTACCGCAGCTCACTGCCTTGATTGGGGTCCACAGAACATGGATGTAGGAAGGTACAGTTGCTTAAAAAGAATTCTATTTTTGAGCAGGACTATTTTTCAGATATCGATACGCTCAGGTAGCTCATCCCGTACAACTGGGGGAACCATTCACCCAATATACTATTATCACATTCATGAAGAGTACCTTCCAACTGATTATCCATGGGATGTTGCAACTGTTCGAGTTCGATTGCCATTTAGTGGAGCTGCACGCGCAATTGTGCCACTAACTAGTTCAGAGTGGATCAACGGAGACGTAATCATTACCGGATGGGGTAAAAATGCACAAGGCATCATACCGGACACCCTATTCAAGGTAGTGATCCCTGTTGTGGATCGTACCACGTGCAATGCTAAATGGAATGGACTGATAATGGAAGAGTATGACGCTTTATGATCTTAATTACTATCGATTTATGATGTCAATCGTTTCAGTATGATATGTGCCGGCGATGTAGGAATTGATTCGTGCGACGGCGACAGTGGAGGACCCGCCGTTCAGAATGGTATCCAGTATGGCATAGTATCCTGGGGTGGCACAATCTGCGGTAGTGGGCTACCGGGGGTTTACACGAATATTGCACATCCAGCGGTTAGGAATTTCATCAAACGTACTACCATGGTGTAATTGGCTATTGGATATTGGTTTAATTGCACGTAGTACATATATAAACACGAAAAACTGCAAACAATGCACACTGTCTAACATAACTTTTAATTACACAATTAAAATATTACTCTTTCAGATTCGGCAGACCACCTATTTAAAGATGGTTTGTTTTGTTAAATTTCTGATATCCTTTGCATAAATAGATTAGTTGTTTTAAATTGTCACAAAAATTACGTTGTTTATTTTGAAGCTATGAAGGTATAAATGCATTTTTAAGTCCAGTCTCTTTTCTGTTGCTCAAAAGTGAATATTGAAGTTCCGGAAGATAACACATTGTTCCAGCCACAGCACAGCTAACTTTGGATTCTGGTTTTCGTTTCTGTGGTTCTTATTACCAATAAATTAAGTAAAATTAATTAAATACTGCTTTATCAAATATTTCAGTACATTAGCAATGAGAGCTCGAAACAGATCGCAACAACTTGCCAGCTCAGTGTTCACTCGGCTGTCGACAGGAGCAAGCCACTCTCAATATATGTCACGCGATCGTCTGTTTACTCGACAGCAACCATTGTGTGGTTCTTCTCATTGTTCTTCATCAGCAGGTCTTTCGGTCGATGCGTCATCGACTAGGGAAAGAAACCGTTTCACACACTCATCAGAGTGATGACAACGTTTTGCGCCCATTGCTGCAATGGAGGCGCTCTGCCCCCCGTTGGCGATACTGCCATATAAGGAAACCACTGGAAGCGGAGCCCGTTCTGATGGGCTTATTTGATAGCGTTTATTTTACTGTACCTCATAGTTGAAGATGCTAATTTCAAATAACAGACTAAAGTGGTACTTTTTATACGATAGATAGTAGAAGTAGATAGTAGATAGACAGAAGTATAGTATGGCGTACAAAGTAGTGTTTTTGTTGAGTTGTGCTGTGAAAATAAATTAATAATTTCGTGTGAAATAGTGGCGTGTGCCGCGAAAGGATTATTCCAACGCGTGCCCGTGGTGTTTTTCTAACAGGATAAGTAGAGGAAAGGTTGCCTAGCAACTAGTTTTTGTTTAATTTTGTATTTTCCCCCCGGCGCGCTATTGATTTGTATAGTGAGCTGTGGCGGTAAAATTTTATTTTGTGTTCTCCTCCCCTGTATATGTCTGCTGCTAACAGTGTTAGCGTTTAATTTGGTAGAATGGATGTGTGTAATGTATGCGAGCAGTCTATTGCTATGAGTGGGCTCCCAGTTACGTGTGTAGGTCCGTGCAATGGAACGTTCCATTTCGCTTGTGCGGCACTCACTAAGACTGCGGCCAGGCTTATAGCAGATAATGCAAATATTCTGTTCAAGTGTGATAGTTGTCTATCAGATCAGAGTTGTGACGAGCAGAATGATCTGATCTCGCGCGTCAAAAGGATAGAGGAAGAGATGAAGAAGGTTTTTCAACTCTCGGACTCGATCACTGGCATGCGAGATCACATTGCTGCTCAGGTGGACATCGCGGTTAAAAGCGGGATGGAAGATATTAGAATAAATGTAAATGGTCTTGAAAATTTGATTTGTGAGAAATTGGATAATATGAAAAGTTCATTTTTTAAAATTGATGCGGAAAACCAATTAGCTGTAAAGAATGATCCGTGCAGTTCATCTAGGACGATTCAGTCGGAATCGGACAAAAATACCAGACGCAAAAAACGTAAATTAGTAATTAGTAATAGTGATCATGATGATGATGTTGTTTTTCAAGAAAATGCGAGTTTTGCGGATGTTGTAAAAAGACATAGTCGTATTAGTCAAAGTAAAACTAATAGTAACAGTAATAGTAAAAGTAACAAACCAGAAAATCGTAAGACTCGTCCGGTCATTGTGATTAAACCGAAAGAGTCCAAACAACCTTGCGAAGATACTCGTAAGTTTTTGAAAACTCAGTTGGATCCAAAAACACACAAAATCAGTAATTTTAGGAATGGTAAAGATGGCTCCATTATTGTTGAGTGTGCAACAGGAGCAAACGTAAGTGATGTGAAAAATGGTATTGAAAGCAATCTGGGTGAAAAATATAGTGCTGTTGTTCCCACTTCGGTGCCAAGATTGAAAATAGTGGGCATGAGCGATCAGTTTTCCTCCGATGTCTTTATTGACTACTTAAAAAGTCAAAATGAAGACATCGCAATTAATGATGTAAAAGTAGTGAACATGTTTGAAAATCCATGCTTCACTTATAACAAGTTTAGTGTTGTAATTGAAGTCGATGTCGATACTTATAAATGTTTGTTATGTGCGAAAAAAGTAAATGTAGGGTTTGATCGGTGCTCGATAGTTCCCGCGATTAATGTGTTGAGATGCTTCAAATGTGGAGAATTTGGGCACAAGAGCATGGATTGCAAAAATTGTGATAGATGCTCTAGGTGCAGCCAACAACACAAAACGTCGGAGTGTACGTCAACTGTATTGAAATGTATTAATTGTTTGAAAATGAATAAAGAACGAAAAATGAACTTGGACGTCAACCATGCCGCATTTAGCTCGGAATGTTTGCTCTATAAAAGACTTTTTGATCAGAAGAAAAGCAGCTTGCGTTTCAATAAATAGCAGCCAAGTTCCAGGAATGTGAATCAATTCGATTTTTTATATTTGAATATTGCGGGGTTGTCAACAAACTACGTAGCATTACGTCAGATTGTTGAGGAAAAACGTCCTCTTTTAGTTTTATTATCTGAAACTCATATTGTAGAAACTGAAGCTTTTGATCAGTATAGTATTCCGGGATATATTGTTGCTGCTTGTTTATCACATTCTAGACACACTGGCGGTGTTGCTATTTATGTCAAAGAATCAGTTAAATTCAACCTTCGTACCAACGAAGTTATTGATGGCAACTGGTTCTTGGGCATTACAGTTGTACGTGGCATGAAGATGGGTAATTATGGTGTTTTGTATCATTCTCCCAGTTCTAGTGACCAGCGTTTTGTTGAAGTTTTAGAGATTCACTTCCTCAACTTTGATGCTAGACGCCTTACAATGGTTGTCGGTGAAGCAAAGAATTGTATATTTGACTATGGTGTTCATTTTTAAAGTAGTTAACGGTTTGCTGCCTCGATATTTGTGTGATCGAATTGAAAGAGGAAGTGACTTTCATAGATATAATACTAGAAACGCGGATGAAATAAGAACACCACATTTCTTGACTTGTGCTTCACAGAATTCATTATTTTTTAAAGGAATAAATGTTTTCAATTCGATGCCTAGACACATTAAACGTTCAACAACATTAGCAGAATTTAAGAGACATTGCATTTCACACGTTAAAACTGTCTTTTGAACGGTTATCCAGTGATTTTTTTTTTATGAATTGACAAATTATGTATCTTGACGAAGTTATTTTTAACGGATTACTTTGTATGGATAGCTGTTATAACGACTTTTTAATAATTATTGTAGCACTGCAAAAACTATTTTGTTCGCCACGATGGTGATGATGGATTTTTGATATATGATTTAATAGTAGTAGTAAAAAAAAAATAGTAGTCTACAAAGGTTTGAGCCTCGCGCGCGTATTACGGATATAGAGGACTGAATTTAACATTTGATAAAAACAAAAATGCAATTTTGAAGCTTATTTGGAAGATACCTTGAGTTAGTAGTAAGTTTTCTGGCAAATGTTGGGGGTTCGTGAGCATTCCTGACATTGCTGAAAATTATGATAGCATCAGATTGCGGGGTTACTAGTGTAATAGGATGCTTTGTTGATTGTTCATTAACTCCTGATTGCTTGTAATACTTATGAATATTTTAGGTGGACAAAAAGGCGAACTAAGAGGTGAACGCCTGAGCTTTTCAACATTTATATCGCTGTGAAGCAACTGTAAACTCTAGAGGGAATTTATATCTGTAACTGAAACCAGTTCGATTTTGTTTGCCAACCTGGTTAAAATGTCATATTTAATTATCTTAAAGATAAATCGTCCAGCTCAAACCTTTGTAGGGGTAAGAGGTGGGACCATCATCATCATCATAGATGAGGAGATGAAAGTATAGAATTGATAGTTCCGTCAGAGTACGGCAGTGTGAAAATTCCATATAGAGAGTAGAAAGCGAGCAAGGACAACTTTAGAAAGGTAAAAATCGGTTTGATCATCTCCCTTCCCCCGTTGGAAAGGGGTATTCCGCTCCTTCCAGGTTATCAACTCACAATTTTGTAGTCCATGGTGATTTTATATGGTAATTCTTACAGCCATAGTACAGAAAATCAGACGTAACGCATTGAATATTTTCACTGAAAACCATTATCTTTTAAAGTTTTCTCCACCAATATACATATTGTGAAAGTATAAGAAAATGAATTGGGAACCGATAGAAAATATTCATTCAAAATCCCACATTTCTCAAAATCGCCCATATTTGAGACTTAGATTCGACAAACCAAAACATACAAAACAAATTTATCCAAGACTGTGTATTGGTTCGCCTTGTGTGCAGAAAGTTATTAATCATTTAATGTGCTCCCTTTAATGGCCCCCAAAGGCGCAAGCTTGCTGGTCTCATATACGCCTGTTGGTATTGACAAAGCACTTGGCAAATGGTTTATACATTTTACACAGTAGTCGATCTTTGATAAAGTTGTTTCTTGTGGTTTTTCCAACTAAATAAATCTCAGATACGGACAATATAGATCAATGTGTGAGTTTTTGGCAAGCAAATATTCTGTTTTCGGTTTCCAATCCAATTTCCAATAGCATATCGGTGAAGAAAACTATTGAAAACTAATGATATTATATGGATCTGACAGCGCTTTAGGTCTTCTTTCAAATGCAATGGTTTGCCCAATTTTGCCCTACTTTAAAATGTTAGTCTTAGAATATAAATATATAGAAACATACTTCCAAAGACAAAATGACGTAAATATAAAAAAAGTTTGAGGAGCATATTGATGACTCTGCTCTCCCATTGCAAGCAGTATCTAAGTGAAGATAAACATGGCTTCACCTCTGGTCAATCTACTACCACGAATCTACTGTGTCTGACATCGTACATCACGCAAAGTATGGTTGAAAGGTCACAAACAAACGTCATCTACACTGACTTGTCTGCTGCCTTCGATAAGATAAATCACGCCATCGCGATCGCCAAATTGGATAGACTTGGGATTAGCGGAAATCTCTTGAGATGGTTTCGCTCATATCCCGCTCATGAGAATGTTACCTTGGAGAGATCCGTTTCATTTGCCCAGCTATGAAAGTCGCTGCCAGCTGATTGACTTGGAGCCTCTTCGCACCAGAAGAAATACTTCAAAAGCCCTGCTTGTCGCGGACACGTTACATTGCAGAATTGATTGCATGGCAATCTTGGAGCAAGTAAACATTAACGTCCAACCCCGAATGCTTCGTAACAATGTTATGCTGAGAATGCCACTACGTAGGACAAACTATGCAATCAACGGTGCAATAGGTGGACTGCAGCGAGTATTTAACCGAGTTTCATCAGTATTCGATTTTCACCTGCCACGACTAACACTTCGGACTTTAATGTTTTGAAGTTTTAACTTATGACTTTAATTTTAATTTTAAGTTAAACCATCATTGGTACCATATCGAGTCTGTTGATGCTGACAAATAAATAAATAAATAAATGATGGGAAATCACTACCAAAAAAGTTGTATGCATGTAATAGATGGTAGCCACCATCTCTTCGAAGATCTTGTCTTGTATGCAACTCAATTTAATATCAAGATCAATTTGAGCTACCTATCTGAATTCACAATATCGCTGTATGAAGGGCCACAAACGGAGAGGCAAACCCGTAAGCAGAGACACTTATGCGAAATCCACGGGAAGTTATGAATCGCCTTTCAACGATACAATCCAATAAATCGAATAAGTCAATTCACAATACGTATTAAGCTTCCTACACGCTGATTTGTTAAGAAGCGCGCGTCAATCTCACTGAAACTGTTGAAGTAGAATTTACACCACCACAATAGGATTGGTATGATAAATAAAATGATAGTGTTTATTCCCCCTTGAAGTTTAACAATGGTTGGTCCATGAAGAATTATGCTGTTGAAGTGAAAAATAACATGGATTAAAATTTAATAAAATTGCATCTAAAATGTAGAACAATACAATGAAAATAATAAAATTCAATATGTGCCTCCCTTAGTCACAGGCATAGCTATCAAGCAACAGTCAGTGAAATCAACGCCTATCGCGTTCCAGAAACACATCTAGAGCAAGTCATGAACCTGTATTCTGCAATTTGATAATTCAATCGAAAGCATCAACAGGATGGGTTACGATAAGAAATCACTACCAAAAATGTATCGACAAAACATTGATTTTTAGATGACTCCATTCAAAAACCTTAAACTGTAAAAGATAAAATAGTTGATGTCTTCTACAAAAAAAAAGTTTCAATATTATCTAAAACTGTATTAAAGACACCAATTTACTACCTCCACTTTTTAGTAAATTGATTTATCTATCTCCATGCTAGGTGGATTAATCATGAAAAAGCTAGGTTCAAAAGTACAAACTAATCATGAACACAAACTTCTCCAAAGGCACTGTACACTAATAAAATTTGAAAGATTGTTTTTATGTGTCCCACACATGTATTTTTGCAATGTGATCAACATACTTAATATGTATACGCATACAAGTCATGTGTAACCACACATACTATTCATTTGACTAATAAATTTCATGTGAGCTTCTGGGTGGATTCTGTTTATGTGTGGTCACATGAAAATCATGTAGAATTTTACATGGAAATTCATCAATAATAATGTGTGGAATTTTATTAGTGTATTAATCCGTTTTCACATAAAGTCTAGTATACATATGGAAGCGAAGTGAAAGTTGAAGCAAGCGAAAAATCATGAAGTTTCCCTAGCGAAAAAGGTTGTGGAACATTTGCCAGCTTCCTTTTTTCGGAGTTTACAGTTCATGTGAAACAAAATCAATCAGTTTACACCTCCGGTGAAGTGAAAATCTGACAGATAAGCTCTTCTCGAAACGTCAACTTTTCGCTTCACGCTATTTAAAAACTACCCAAATTTTGGTAGAATCCACCCAGATCCGTCAAAACTGAACCTACCCAAAAATGGGTAAACTGTGTTGGGAGTGACACGTTGACAAATGAACATCGTCTACCGGATTCATGTTAATGTTGTTCATTTGTCAACTTTGTTTGCTGCTCCTTTTTTCACGAGCAGCCGCATGCGTGAAAAAAAATAAACGTAAGCGCAAATGAAACGATCCACAAAATTCGATTTCGCTGGATCGTATTTATTTACAGTTCCAAGCGAAGTGAAATATTTGCGAGTTGCAATCTTCACACAGATTAAAAATTTATTTTGTATGAGATTTTCACTTCACTTCGATATATACACAGGCCTTAATTAATAAAACGCACGTTTTAGCGGTTTAAACAACTGTGCACTGTCACGGGCAGTACGCTTGACAGATACCGGTAGTATGTAAACATCAAACGCAAGGAAATCGACTATGCGTGCCAAAGCCAGCTGTGCTACCAACTATGGAAATAAATGATCGATTAAATGCGAAGAACAACATGGGAGTTATGTCTGATTGTCTGTGACGATAGCTTTATATTATTTCTTACAGCTGATCTACCATAGATTCACAAATTATGAGGTTCTGTACACAAATTACATATGGCAAAAATTTGGGTTTCGGAAACCAACTCCCCCCCCCCCCCCCATGTATCAATAAGTAACGCTTGACAAGACACCCCCCAACAATTATGTAACGCTATCACACCCAACCCCATTTTTCATGATTGAATAAAAATCTCAATTCAAAAGTTTTTATTATGTTAAAGATACAGAAAAACCCTTACTCCCATGCGTTACGTAATTTGTGCACAAAGCCTATTAATCAGTTAAATTCCTTACGCTATGTAGACTGCTGATTTCACCATTTAAACCGTCCTGATTCATATTTCGGACACTTAAGGCATGCGCTGCAGAAAACGGATATATATGATTTAGTTTCGTTTCTTCGATACACTGCTGCAGTATCCAATTGAGCCATCGGAAAAAAAAGTGTTATTTAACAATGGCTTCCACGATTCGAACTTCGGACACTTGTCTTTGAGAAGATTTCGGACAGAAAAGAATCAAATTGCGCACCGTTTGAAAAATTCATGTAAATTTCTGTGATATATAGTTATGTCCCAGTCTGCCTAAGATCACATTAGGTTGTTAGATGGTCGTAAGTAGAACAGGCACTCAGTTCTTAGTTGACTCCCAAAGTGATCGGTCGGTAGTTTTAGTTTGATGAATTGTGTTTAATTAGATGAAAATGTTTTTTTTAAAGTCCCTTTATGACAGTCAGTACATAAGTATACATAAGCGCACACAAAGCTAACGCTAGACTTGGCGTAAATTTACACGGTACGCAATACCGCATAAATTAGTAATATTGTATGCAAGGTTGTAAACGATTTTGTTTTTTATGCCAACTATAGCTCAAAATTAAACCAGGGGAGATTTCACGTCATAGTTAAAACTCAGAATTTTTATCTGAGTGGACACCCAATTTTGTACAAACACAGAAAAAAATCTGAATTTTAATTGTGATGTACACACTACGAAAATGTCATGTAAATTTAGGTTCCCCGAGACCGACACATGTAAGCGGCCATTTTGACATAAGAATTCGTTGAAATAAATTAGAAAATCAATTAAATGAAACGTTCTCTTCGCCGATTTGCCTATGTTTCGATTTGAGAACACTTAATTTTACATGAAATGTTTGTTTACGTTCCATGATTTACGCCCAATATGGATTACGTCTCGTGTAAAATTTGTTATTTCTAAGTGTGTAGATATTCATTCACGTAAACTTGAATTTCATTTCACGCAAAAGAGCAACTTGTAAGCAATGTTGTTTACAATAATGGGCTTGTATATACAATATTTACTACATTGCATGAAATGTCTCAGAACTTAACATGATTTATAATGTAAACTTATACGATATGTGACGCTCCATTTATGTGCATCATATTGAACCGAAATTTACACTACTTTTTCGAACTGTGTAGTTTTCTAAGCTACGTACGAAAACAATCAATGTATAAGCTCATTTTATTTGTTTATTATACCAACGCTGACTAGAATATGTTCCTTGAACTCCTGGAGTAAAGTGTTCATAGCATTAACCAGATGTTTTATATAAACAGTGCTGTAAAGTGAGGTATCATAAAAATTTGCAAAAACACGTTTTTAAAATGTCCACATGCAAATAAAAGTTTGAACACACTTGTATGTGGATATACGAGGGTTACACGCGACATTTAGCCAAACATACGAAGTACATTGTGATCAGAACCAAGTGTACTTACCTAATAGATAAGTTAGATTTACATATTTTAAGTTATTTTAACCAAATTTATGTTTTGGCCCAATGACATCCCCTAAAAGTTTTTACATTGATCTATTTTTTAATTGTCAGGCAGTGAACTTTTTTTTTTTTTTTCTTTTGTCCCAATGTCACCACCACCTACGGTAGTTATCATTTTGCAAATAACCTCCTTTATGTGGTCTTTACATACAGCTGGTTAAATATGGACCAACAGGTCTTTGCCATGAAATGACAGAAAAAATATACGCTGGTTCACTAGCGCTAGTGTACTAGAACTGTACTTAAAAGAAGCCAGCATAATGTAAACAGGGCATACCAGCATCATATTTCATGAAGAACTGAAATTCGTGCCAGTTGGTTGAGCTGGTTGTGCTAGTGATCCAACATAAGTGTAAACAGTTCATTAACCGCAACGAACGACTGATGTAAATTACAGTGAAGTCAAGTTTCTTATCATTTTTTTAACGCTATACAATCTTATCTAAAACCGTTTGTACTCATCCTGCAGATCCGCAGTCATTATCTGTTCTTTTATTTTTAGATCGTGTTCCACCTCCCTTAGATCAGTTGGTAAAGCAAGACCATGCTGGAGGCGGCTGGATGTAATTTCCTGTCCGGTCTAGGAATTTTTCGGGTTAGAAAATTTCTCTACTTCTCTGGGCATAGAGTATGATTATACTTGCCCAACAATCATATTAATGTAGAAAGCTCAAAGAACACTATGTTGAGAGCCGGCATAAATCCCAAGTATGGACGTAATAAAACCAAAAGAAACAGTTCCAACAGACTTTAATGAATGATGATAAAATAAAGCTACGTAAATAAACTACGCGTCCAATTACGGTAAACCTATGCAAGTATCTATTTGTAAAAGATTAAAATTTATTCGTCGAGATAATGGTGGTATGCTACTACCACCTCATACACCTGCTTGTGTCCGTATGAAGTCACGTATATTCGGATCGGATACGTTCGTAAATACTGCTGGCATTGCAATGGCGCAGGTTTGGGATCCCCAGGACACGATTCCCATCTGGTATCCATCGCATATTAGCGGTCCTCCGCTGTCGCCGTTGCAAGTATCCTGACCGATGACGCCACCGGCACACAACATGCTGTAATTTAGAGAAGAAAAATATTGTTTGATGATCACACATTTTAAATAGATTTACGAAGCGATGTTAGGAAATTAGTACAATTATATATTTGCAGATGAAAATATAAACAACTTATTTCAATAAACAAAAACTCTACTATAGAATCAACACTTCACTGTAAAGTCGAAGGTGCCCTTTTTGATTGTTGCGGGATATGGGAGCTATTAGGACTTGATAATTTCAGAATTGTATAGCTTTATACAGCGGATATAGGGCTTCTAAACTTTGTATACACTTTTTTTTTTATTATTATAGTCACTTTTGCAAGTCACGGGGGTGAGAGATTTGAACTCGTGACATTGGCGTGATAGGTAAGGATGTTAACCACTACGCCGGGGTCGCCCCCTTGTATACACTTTTAAATCTCAATCAAGTAGAAATTTAGACTATTGAATCCCAATGGGAATATAGGCCATCTAAAAAAAAAGGTTAACCAGTCTTTTGAAGGATATTCTTAACACATCCATAATCTTTTATCTAATCTCTTTCTCTTCTTTGAAAATTACGAAGGTATTCTTTCCGTACACTTCCACTGTTGCATATTGTGTGAAACGCTCAATTACACACTTAGATTTTTTTGCCGAGATGGGCACCACCGAGCAGCTCGGCATTTTATTTTGCTGAAAATTCAGCAAAAAATATGTTTGTTAGCTGAGATCTCGGCAAAATTCCCGTTTGTTAACTGAATCTCGGCAAGTTTTTCACTGAGAACTAGCAAAATAAAATGCCGTGCTGCTCGGTGGTGCCCATCTCAGCGAAAAAATCTAAGTGTGTATACTCTATATATAGGGTTCAGATCTCATTTCCGTCATGCAAAGTAAAACCCGCACTTTACCTCTCTTTTTAGAACGGATTAAAACTACAAAAGTATTGTTTCTATCAAAGATGACTTCTAAATGTATTAACCTTTCCATACATACCGTTAGATTGAGCATGATCATGAGCATAAATGACCACCCACGGTTGGTACTTTGTTATTGCCAGATCAGCTGTAATTACACAGAGAACCAATAGACGATGCTTGGGACTAGCAATCATCCTCAATGTGTAAAAACTGGTGATCTCAAACTGGGCAATACTAGCGCCGGCAGCAGGGAACTTGGTGAGCAATTTTGTCATACAGAATTTCCACTGAAAATCACCCGGGAATGCACGAATTTCACCACACCCAACTGCGAAACACGTTCAGAAGCACTTTTGGTACACTTTCGATCAATTTCAAACGAAAACACTTAATTTTTTGCAAAAATAATTGCGAGCGAACCAACATCAACACCGACCGTGCCGAGCTCTTTCACGCACCTTACAGCGCGTAAATAACCTAAAATTAAAAATTATCACTCAGATCAGATCCTTTCCATACGTGTACCGTAGATTTGAGAAAAAGTCACAAAATGCTGAGATTTTTTAAAAAATTGAACACTACTTTTTGAGTCCAATTCCGTCATATTAGTTTCAATCCCGTTCAAACACATTGAAACGACATTAAATTGGATTTACTTTGGCATACATAGGGTTTTTGATCTAATTTCCATCCTACTAAGCACAACGCGCACTTTACCTCTCTTTTCTGAACGATTTTAAACTAAAAATGAATTTTTCTGTCAAAGATGACTTCTAAATTAATTCACCTTTCCTTGATAAAAAGCCACAAATTGTTGAGATATTGTTTAAAATCTAATACTGCTTCTTGATTCTAAATTCGTTCTACGAGTTTCAATTCCGTCCTAACGCATTGAAACGCCATTAGATTTTCTTCGTCCTACGGATAAACGTAGAAAAAGGGTATTCGCAGGGAGCGCTTCTTTTGTTTTGAGAACAATGAGCGTAAATATTCATACAATGCGCTCTAACCGGGTTTATGTTGTAGCTAATGAACTAACGCATCGGAAGAAACATATTATTGATTTGTGCACGGTGAAATCATTGATATTATTGATCTTTTCTGATCTATAGAACGGAAATGGGCGATTGCGACGAAGTAGCGCTCTACCCTATGAAGGTAGAAAAATGGATTCGCTACCCAAGAAACAATTTTGGTTTTATGAGAGTTCTGTTGAACATGATTTAGAATTGTAGAATGCTTTAAAACCTATATAAAACTTGCAATCCCAACAAATAGTTTCAGCTGCAGACTAGCTTATACAGGCAACAATTAGCTGTATAAGTCAATTTTCGGCTGTATAAACTAATCTGCAGTTAAAATTGTAAGTTGGGATGAGTGATGGCATGATCGTTAACAAATTGATATTTTTCCGCTCTCATACGCTCTCATTATCACGTGTGATATTAGAGCAAAATATCATGCTTGATATTGATGAATCTACGTTACGGTCGACCAGCAGATGGAAATTATGAGCAAATGAAAATAACGTTTTGCTACCTTCCAAATCGTATGGAATATTTGTTAGTAGGGTAAACGCTCCTATAGTTGCGGTACGTTAGAAGCGTTAGGTTCCTATAGTTGTGTATGGAGACTCCATACACAACTATAGGAACCTAACGCTTCTAACGTACCGCAACTATAGGAGCGTTTCCCCTAGGGTTAGGTTCCTATAGTTGTGTATGGAGACTCCGTACACAACTATAGGAACCTAACGCTTCTAACGTACCGCAACTATAGGAGCGTTTCCCCTACCTACATCATCACTTTTGTGGTTTTGGATTTCAGACCATCATCAATTGATTTAACAAGCTCCTTTGATATTGAGAGACTATTCACAATGTGTAAAGTTGAAGCTATGTGTTGAATGGACGCAAACATGATTCAGTTGCACCTCGTTTTCTTATAGCGAATTCGTTTATTATTCAGTTCCAACCTGGATCGGGTATCAAGATTGGGTCTGCTTGTTTTCTGACAAACGTCAGTTTGTTCGTTTGTTTTTAAAACCTAGCTCAGGTTGAGGTTCGCACTGACAAAAAGTTCAGTTTCGCACTGATATCCCTTTTCTCTCTTCACCGATGGCAAACACGAAGCTATCCGTTATGGAAGTTTCGGTTGGGTTCGGGTGTAAAGCAAAAATCATGAAACTCAATCTTACCACAGTTTGGAGAGATTTGCCAGCTGGTGTGTTTTGTTAGCTTGATATTCGGAGCTGCGATATCACAGCTTGATATATCAACCGCAGTAGTTTCCTTGTTAATTTTTGTGAGATTTGATTTTTTGATAAGAACACCTCATTGTTTTTGGAATGAATGCATGTAGGTATATATTCATATTCTGTGTTCTGATAGACTTTGTTGTGTAGCTTTTGATCTAAACTATCGTATCAATGTTGATGTTTCAGTTCTATACAACGAACATTAGCGCTTATGGTGAAGTAGTTCTCTACACTAACCCGGGTAGCAGAGAAAATTTCCAACCCGGTAAATTCGGTTAGAAGCTATAATCAAAAGCCCATCTACATTAATACTCACTTTGAGGTAACTTGTTCGATCCAAACTTTGTTGCACACTTCGCCCGGTTGAATTAACACTTGCAGCTCTTGAAGTATCAACGGTACATAATCATATGCAGCAGTACCCCATCCAATCACCGTTGCCAGGTTACTAGGGCAGCTCACTTTAATATTGCCATCAGTCAATGGAATCGGTTGCAGAAAATCTACGAAAAAGTTCTCAGCAATCTCGATAACTGCCACATCGCAATTGAACGTCCGCGGATCAAACTGTTCATGGAGAATATACCGCACTGCATGAAAAATATAGCCTCCCACTAACCTATGAGGACTACCGCCACGAAACGTTATCTAGACAAAATAAAAAGATCTGTTCATTAGCTTACCCTCGTATGTATCGCTGACAAATTTATCATACCCACGAAGGTGAACTGCCATCGTCCAAACAATGAGCGGCCGACAGGGACCACTTGTCCGAAATGATCGAAGCACCACATATATGAACACCGCCATTCCTTAACGACAGCTGATAAGGATACGATTCTATGGTCGTTGTGTCTCCTCCAATAATGAAAGGGCTCGGTCCATTTACAGGATTATACTGAATTGGATCCGCGAGCGATGGTGTCGGAGGCCATAACGAATACTTCTGCAAAAGTTCAAAAATATACGGCAACCTTCGATGTTGTTGCAGGTAAATTTTTTCCTCTATCGATAGAAAGCAAAACACTTAATTCAACATCCTCACGACTCCTGTAGCAACCATAAATTACCAAATGTAAGACCATGACACAGCCAAACAGCAACGACGGAAAGTAGCAGGCAGTTGTTAATCCAAGAATTCATTCTGATTTTACGAACATCACGCGCTCACGACTTCCCTTGAAATGAGAGGACAGTCGTACGAACTCACAAATAATTTGCTAACTCCGGGAATCTTATGTACGCATAAATTTGGTTATCTGTATAAAAACAAACATGGAACAATAAAACGTTTCGCATGTCGACTAGACGAAAGAAGCGCAAACATCCGATTACTCGTGACGGCAAACCAAATGTAATGTTGGAGGATTTTAACCTTCCAGCTGTCGTGATAATGCCTACATGCGTTTTTGAAAAAAAAAATCTTGAAATCTACTCTGACTCTTTCTACTGGTGCAGAAACATTTCAAGAAATTTAAAAAATATAAGGATTTTGTACGAAACACGACCGCATGTTTGACGAAGAACTACAATATTCTTTTTGTGGTTCAATTCAATCATGATTAAAAAATGAATGAGCTATAAATTAATTCAAAAATCAACAAAGATTCAATACATTGTTCAAAGTTTTGAATCTAGGCAACATTAAACATCCTAAATTGGATATTCAATTATCAAAATTCAAGATTCAGTTTCTATCCCACTGGATTTTAATCATGACACTTATCGGTAACTGAATATTGTTTATTTTTCAGAGCGGAAATTCGCTATTTAAAATGCATTTGATACAATAAACCGCTTTAAAATATCCTTGGTAACATAATCCTGAACTAAACTGTGCACTAGACTGATGCAAAATTTGAAATTTTCGCTCCACAGTGCTCAAACGGTTTCAAATCAGGTCCTGATTAGCCTCCCAAAATTTAAACTCATTTGGTAAGAAACTGACTTGGCACAAACTATTCGAAGTTTATATGGAAATTACTATGGGAAAACCAAGCTTTTTGTTCATTGTCTTCTACCCATTTTCCATATTGCTTTTTTGAAAATTCTATATATAACTATTCATACGGGAAATTTTCTAAGCTACAACTTCGCAGAAAATTGTTTTTCAGCCAAATGTCAAATTAAATTGTTATTAATTGTTTAAGAGATTGATAATCTTATTACATGATCAAGCAACTGTATTGTGGGCAACACTGTATTCTGCAGTGTGACATAGTAACCATGATGTTTGTACTCTATTCTTCGCACTAGAAACACCAATGTTGCCTGCTGAACAGTTGATTGAGCATAATAATAAGACATCAGTGACTTGTATCATTAATAACTTTTGTTCCTTACATTTGATTGAAAAGTAGTTTTGAACAAAGTTGTAGCTGAGAAAATTTGCTACAATCACTGCTATCATTTTTAAAAGCATATTGATGTGGTGAATTGTTAGATAGATATGAACAAAAACATAAGTTTTCCCATAGTAATTCCCATATAAACTTGAAATGGTTTGTGCCAAGTCAGTTTCTTACTAAAGTATAGTTCAAATTTTGGGAGGCTTATCAGGACCCAATTTGGAACCGTTTAAGCACTGTGGAGCGAAAATTTCAAATTTTGCATCAGTCTACTGTGCACAATCCAATAGGTCTTGTCCATCTGAACAAATTTACCAAAGTCAGCAAGTTACTTGGTACACTAGCGCCGCCTGAAGACGATTTTTTTAAACTAAACTGTCCATCATCCAAAGGTCTTGTAATTAAATCTGAATAACTTTTCCAAAAAAACAGCAACCTTGTTGAGCTTTTAAGTTAAAGCAAGTAATTGGAAGTCAAATCGTACACTCGTGCAGTCTAATGTGAGAATTATGAACTGAACTGTCCACTATACAATTGGCATCTTGCAACAAAACTATGTCAGCACATGCGAGCTCTATGCGTGGGAATATGAACTAGTGGATGATGGATGGTGTTTGTTTGAATTCCTCTTGAGAATAAATGGAAGCAATTACAAAATCATTTATTTTCAATCAAATAATGTTCATTTGGGGTGAAAAATTGCAATTACAAGTAGGAAAAACATGATTGAAGCAAGGTTAATGCATTTCATTTGTTGGTATAATTAAAATTTGTGATATATTTAATGTTTTGAAAACGCGCTGCTATCAAATTACGAAAGTTCATTTCCGGATTAGTTTCATATGGCTGTCACGTTAGTTGATATTCTCGATTATGTTGGAGATAGTGTCCGGCCAATTCGTGAAGGTTGCGCTGTATTCGATGTAAGACACTTCTTTTGTATCGGATATACAGAGAGATCAGATTGCGCTGTAACTTACTGTGGCTATATTCTGTAATCAACACATCCTGGTCAAATTCCACTCAAAACGAGTCCAACCATATCAGTGTATGTATCCCAGTGGGTGTGTATTTCTCGCTAAATCGTTTTTTTTTTTCTTTAATTTTTGGGATTACTAGAACTCAATGATTTGAAAGCATATTCAATATTACAGATCAGAAAACGTGTCGTATTTATCTATCGTATAGACTATGGAAAATAACAAACTGATGGAATCATTCTACCGGATTTGAATGGGTGAGTAAGTGAAAAAATACAAAATTTATGCTCATGGGATTCAATATTGTTTCCTTTTATAGTGGCCAAAGAATCTGCCATCAGTAAACATCGGTTGGGAAGGAATCTTAACATTCCTTCAGTAGATCCAAATCGAGCTATACAATGTCGTGGTAATAGAGACTAATAGCATAGAGGTAACTCTAAAACCAGAAGGTCCCGAAGAAACGTGCTCAACTTTTTGGCTCAGCTCTGGTACTATCTTCGGTCCCAAGCTAATCGATGCACTCCTCGAAACATAGGAAAATCCACGAACCCCTCATTTTATCTGCCAAACTTTCATAGCGAATCAAAACAAACATAGTGCAGTACTAGAATTTTGACTAGAATGGGATACGTTAATCAATTTGCTTGGAATTTATAGGCTTGTCAAGTGGTGAGCCAATTTAAAATCATTAGTTTCCACCGGTTGCTAATAGTGAATTCGTTTATTATTCAGTTCCAATCTGGATGGGGTATCAAGATTGGGTCTGCTTTTGTTCTGACAAATGTCATTTTGATCGTTTGTTTTTAAAACCTACCTCAGGTTGAGGTTCACACTGACAAAAAGTTCGGTTTCTTCGCACTGGGTTGGAAGTGGTTCCAACCCCGATTATAAACGAAATCACTATAATTCTGTACAAAATATGAGTTGAGAACGCTGTTTGGTATTTGGATGTTTTGATATCAAAAGCTGTATTTGAATCAACTGTTGAGAAGACTTGGTACTATGAAAACGTGGAGGCTGAGAGCTCGTGTTATCAATTATATACACACCAACATTTCGTCTTTCGTTCCAGCAAAGCGATTTGCTGGTTGTAAACAGCAATATACTTTTTTTGATGAAATCCAGCAAATGTTAAACATTTTACTGAAAACCCAGTAATAATGTTTATCTGCCAAATAGAAGTCACTCATCAGCGAAGTACAACACGCGACAGAAAGTTGGTTTGATTTGTGATTTGTGAGTTTTATTTATTTATTTCCTGGTAAAATGGATTCGGATCTGTAGTCCATTATTGAAGCACTAAAGTTGGAGAGCTGCTATGATTTCGAAGAATTGTTCGGTAAGTGAAATCTCATGCAAAGAGCTGTTTGTTTTGGTAGGTTGATGCCAACAGGACGAGGCGATGTGGATGTTTTTTTTTTGTTAATTACTTTATTTGTACAGGCTCATTCGAATAAACTTTACAGAGCCAAGTTATCATTTTCTTTATACATTATAAATGTCTTAAATCTAAAATTAAAGGATTGGAACCGATTACTCGCGGTCTTCTCGAGGTTAGTGGATGACAATTGTTTGGATCGGGAGAGGGAAAAGGAGATTTGGAATATGATTTATGATTCAAAAATTTCACTATTTCTAAAACAAATACTTAATCCTATCGACGTTATATCAACTCTGTAATTATACAATTATTACAGAAACAAATCTACAAAAAAAAAATACACACACACATACAAAACACAAACTAAACACAAGGTTAATCAAACTTACAATCTATGGTTAATATTCTTCAAGAAAACATATATGAGTTGCATAAACTCCAGATCGCGTCTAGCCAAAATATCCCGAACTGGAACATTAGGTTGTCTACCTCGAGCCCGAAGGGAATCGTACAACTCGGATCTGACTCCACGGTGCTCAGCACATGACCAAATAATGTGATCTGCGTCCTGGTAACCTTGTCCACATTCACAGAGATTACTGTCCCCCAGCCCAACACGGAACAAGTGAGCGCTTAGTGAATAGTGATTGGACATGAGGCGAGACATCACACGAATGAAGTCTCGACCCACCTCCAAACCTTTGAACCAAGGACACTTCGACACCTTAGGAATAATTGAATACAACCATCGTCCCAAACTCCCTTCACTCCATTTATTTTGCCAGCTGGCGAGTGACTGTTGACGATAAATGAAGAAAAATTCGTCGTAGGCGATTTGTCGATCGTAAATATCGCCTTCCATAGCGCCCACCTTTGCAAGCGAGTGCAAAGGTGATGACAAAAGATCTTAAAGATAAAGCACTTAGAAGCTCTCGTATTTTCATGAGAAAATACGAGGAGTGCTTTACCGGCCTCATGGAGCGAATAGCCTCGACAGAACTGAGACTATCCGTAAAAATAAAATAATGATCTGGTGCAAGTGAGGCGATCGTTTCTATCGTATAATGTATTGCCGCCAGTTCAGCAACATATACGGAACAAGGAGCATGAAGCATTCGAGAGACGCTATGAAATTCGTTATAAATACCAAAACCAGCGGACGCCTCTATTAGTGATCCATCTGTGAAGAACGATCTTGCGGAATCAACTTGGCCAAACTTTGCAGCGAAAATTGACGGAGCAATCATGGAACGATGATGCTCTGGGATTCCGCGAATCTCTTGCGTCATTGATAAATCAAAATGAACAGAACTGTCGAAGTCGGAGAAGCAAACACGATAGGGATTATGCTGCGAAGGGCTGACATCCTGTGTTATGTACACGTAGTACAATGACATAAAACGAGTTTGAGGGTTTAGCTCAAGAAGCTTCTCAAAGTTTGCAATCACCAGTGGGTTCATAATTTCACAACGGGTGAGGAGCCTGAGGGATAATTCCGAAAACCGATCAGAGAGTGGCAACATGCCCGCTAACACTTCGAGACTCATCGTATGAGTCGAGTGCATGCATCCTAACGCGATACGAAGACAGCGATACTGGATCCGTTCCAGTTTGATGATGTGAGTTTTAGCCGCCGACTGGAAACAAAAACTACCGTATTCTAAAACCGATAAAATCGTTGTCCGGTACAACGTTAGAAGATCTTGCGGATGGGCTCCCCACCACGTTCCGGTAATTGTTCGGAGAAAATTGATCCTTTGTTGGCATTTCCGCTTCAGATACTCAATGTGGGATCTCCAGGTGCATTTTGAATCGAACCAGACCCCAAGATATTTGAAGGACATAGAATGAGTGATCGGTTTACCCAAAAGTTGAAGCTTTGGTTGTGCTGGGCTATGCTTCCTAGAAAAAACGACCAACTCAGTTTTCTCCGTGGAGAATTCGATACCTAGCTGGATAGCCCAAGTAGACAAATTGTCTAAGGTATCCTGTAAGGGTCCTTGCAGGTCGGCCTCTCTGGGTCCTGTCATAGACACTACTCCGTCATCTGCAAGTTGTCTCAACGTGCAGTTGTCCCTTAGACAATTGTCAATTTCTCTGACGTAGAAATTATACAGAAGGGGGCTTAAACATGAGCCCTGGGGGAGACCCATGTAGCTAAATCGTGAAGCTGTAGAGTTTCCATGAGAAAAGCTCATATGTTTCTCTGACAGCAAATTGTACAAAAAGTTATTAATTAATGGAGAAAGGCCACAAGCGTGGAGTTTGTCTGAAAGGACTTCAACCGATACTGAATCAAAAGCCCCCTTAATATCCAAGAAGACAGAAGCCATTTGCTCTTTATTAGCAAAAGCCAACTGAATTTCAGTGGAAAGCAACGCGAGACAGTCGTTCGTTCCCTTGCCCCTACGGAAACCAAATTGAGTATCTGAGAGTAGGTGGTTCAACTCAACCCATTTGTCCAGGCGAAAAAGGATCATTTTCTTCAACAATTTTCGAATACACGATAGCATCGCAATGGGACGATACGAGTTGTGATCTGACGCGGGTTTTCCAGGCTTTTTAATGGCTATAACTCTCACCCGCCTCCAATCATCCGGAACAATATTAAGCTCCAGGAACTGACCAAACAAGTTCAACATGCGCCTCTTAGCGACGTCTGGGAGGTTCTTCAACAAGTTGAACTTGATTCTATCAGCCCCCGGAGCCGAATTGCCACACGAAAGGAGCGCGAGTGAGAGCTCCAGCATTGAAAAAGGCTGGCTGATCTCGTCTACCGAATCCGTCGTTTCGCGAGGAATCATCTGTGCCGGCACAGAATCAGGACATACTTTTCGCGCGAACTTGAGAATCCAACTATCGGAGTACTCCTCGCTCTCGTTGTTTGAAGACCGGTTACGCATCCTTCGCGCCGCATTCCAAAGCGTATTCATCGACGTTTCGCGCGATAATCCGTCCACGAATTGCCGCCAGTATCCGCGTTTCTTGGCTTTGATGAGGCTCTTGAGTTCGCGTTCAAGAGCCGAGTACGCTTCGAAATGTACGGGTGTTCCACGTTTCCGGAAAAGCTTAAACGCGTCGGACTTTTTACGATAAACCTCAGTGCATTGCTGGTCCCACCAAGGGGAAGGAGGTTTCCTACGGAAAGACGTTCCTGGAACCGGCCGAGTTTGAGCTTGAAGCGCGCTGTCCAAGATCAGATTGGAGAGGAAGTTATATTCCTCCAACGGTGGAAGCCCTTCTACCGACGTTCGGGCATCTTCTATCACATTCTTGAACTTTGTCCAATCGATATTACGGGTAAGATCGTACGCGACGTTAACGGGTTCCGACGGATTGAACCCACTGGCAACTGAAACTTTGATCGGCAAGTGATCACTACCGTGGGGATCTTGGATCACATTCCACGTGCAATCCAACGATAATGAGTTAGAGCAAAGGGTGAGGTCTAATCTACTTCCATTCGAGGATGGGCCAGCCAAACGTGTTACTTCTCCATTGTTAAGAATTGTCATATTAAAGCTGTCGCAGAGGTCATATATCAAAGTAGAACGGTTGTCATCATGCAGTTCCCCCCAGCCTGTACCGTGGGAATTCAAATCTCCCATAATCAACCGTGGAGCAGGAAGTACCGAACAGATATCTGAAAGTTGTTTGCGATTAACAACGGCTCTAGGAGGAATATAAACAGAAGCAATACAAAGGCTCTTACCTTTAATAATAGCCTGACATGCAACAACTTCAATACCTGGAAATTGTGGAAGATTCACTCTATAGAAGGAATGGCACTTTTTGATCCCCAAAAGTACCCCTCCTCCACGCGAATCCTCACGATCCAGTCGAATAATGTTAAAATCATAAAAAGGAAGATCGATATCTGAAGAGAGCCAAGTTTCACAAACAGCAAATGCATCACAATCATTATTGTGAATTAAAAACTTAAAAGAATCTAATTTAGGAATGAGACTTCGACAATTCCACTGTAGAACAGTGATCAAATCCCCGACCTCGTTTGGAAAATTATCCATCGAAGGAAATGATTGCTGCAATGAGGGGCCACTTCAATGTCAATTGCTTCAAGAGGGTCTTCACAGAAGGAAGCATTGCCAGAACAATGCTTTTGAGAGGATCAGAAATATTGAGGTACTTGAGAATATCATCCACAATTTTATCAAATGAGAACAACCCGGATGAAGAAGGGGCTTCTGTTCTTAAAAATGGGCCATCAGGGGTTTTTGATGTCCCCGGGAGAGATGGAAAATTCTGGTTATAATCAGTTCTGCGGAAACCAGGAGGAGTTGAAACTTCCTTTTTTCCATCACTCCTTGATTTGGGCAAGCTGATTTGGGGTTCCTTATCTGCAACTTTTCGCGAACGGATGCGTTTTCGTTTCCGTGCAGAACCTTCCGGAAAACTGAAAGAAACTCCCTCCTCAGCCAAGTCAGACTCGGCATCAGACAAAACAGCAAAGGGATTTTTGTCGTTGGTTGATGGTGTGGCTGTTTTTAGCATTGCTGCAAAAGACTGCCTGGAACGCTCCTTAAGAGAGCGTTCTAGTTTCTCCCCGCGTTGTTTGTGAGAGACCATGAGGAGTTCCCTTACAGTACACGCATTTTGGTGCAGTGACTGTGCAGGCGCCATCCTCGTGCTTCTCCCCGCATTTAGAACAGCGTGCCTTGCTGCCACAGTGAGAGGCCGTATGTCCCAACTGTTTGCAGTTTTGGCAGTTCATGACCCGAGGAACAAACAAACGCACAGGTAGCCGAAGTTTTCCCAACTCGATGTAGTGAGGAAGGGCTGAACCAGAAAAGGTCACTCGAAACGAGTCTGTGGGGGTAAAGCTCTTTTTACCCTCGCTAAAAGATACTGAGTTCAGCTTCTGGACTTCCAGTATCTCAACCGTGGGAAGCAAGGGGTTTTTGAAACGGCCAACCGCTTGCTTCGCCAAGATCTCGGGGTTCAGACTCGCTTCGGTGACCACACCTTCGATCTCCACATTACGAGCTGGGATGTACACTCTATACTCGAGTGTAAAGAGCTGGGAGGCAGCAATCTCGTTAGCTTGTTTCAGGTTAGAGACGACAACGCGAAGTTTATTGTACCTCACCTTCGAGATTTCGGTCACGGCCGAGAACCGCTTCGTCAGATCATTAGTAATTTGCATTACATTCAAAGGTTTCTTTTTGGGCTGAAAGTAAACAATCCATGGGCCAGTCGAGTCTTCTGGGTAGGCTCGCGATCGGGGGCTTATCTGTCCCTGCCCATTACCAGACTGAGATGACGAACCAGGGATGACATCATCTGATTTCTGGGATGACAGACGTTTTCGACCCTTCTTGCTATCGCGTGGCAAAGTGGTGTCATCTTCCGACAAAACGTCCATTTCGTCTTCCGACAAAATGTCCATTTTGCCGTACTAGTGGGAGCGAAAAACGCTCTACCACTGCAACGATAATCAAAATTACTCGGACACAATACACGAGAAAAAAAAATACAAACACAGAAACACAAACTTAAAATTTAACTGATGGGAGAAAGAAAGAAACAAGAACAAAAACTTATCTGATAATCCTATACTACTACCACCGAGCGTTTACACAGCAGCAGCGGAGCGACGCGCAGCTTTGATGATCTTCGATCCGCGTGTGCGGGCGGTCTTCGTTGGTGTGTGCTTGTATGAAGCTCGGCACTCAGCTGAACACACGAGATGGATGAGCGGTTTGAATGTGGAGGCAGATGCTGACACTCGATGACGATGATCCGTGTGCACAGGTATGCGTGACCACGCACCGATGGTGCGCAAAATGGTTGGCGAATTGGCAATCGCAAAAACAATTTTCCTTCCGATGATGCCGAAAACACACTTTCTTCTCAGAAAAAAACTCACTTTTTGATAAATTTATCGGGAATTATGCCAGGAATCACTAAGCGAGAAAAAACTGATTATTTACGTCAGATAATAGCGAGAAAACTTCCAAATTAACGGAGCGCGAAACAAGTCGACCGTTCTTCTTGCTAGGACGCAGTGAGATGGATGTGGATGTATTGAAGTGCTTTTTTGCAAGCGACTTGTGGAAGGATACGTGGATGGTTTGAAGTGGCATCTGAACCACAGACAAACAGACATAACACATTGAATATTTCTCACTTTAAAACATCGTCGCTAAAACATTACCGCCATCTGTTGAGCACACTGTGGTAGGTAGTATGCTGAACAGATGGCGGTAGTGTGTAAACGTCAAACGCAAGGGAATTGACTATGTGCGCCACAGGTGGCGGTACTACCAACTACGATACTTTTAAATTGTCCGTTAAATGCTTGTTCGATGAACAACTTGCGAGAGTTATGTCTGTTTGTCTGTGTCTGAACTATCATGCTTATAGAAAAGATTTTAATAAAAATCTCGTGCATTTCACCTGTATGAAAGGTGGGTGCGAAATGAGTTACAAAATGTCTAAAACTCTTCTGGAAGAGATCGTCGAGTGGATAAATGTATATGAAATGTATTGATATGTTTAATACACCTTTTTACTGTTTTTAGCCGGAGGATGACATCAATTAGTATGTCGTGGGCTATAAGAGCACCAAAAATCCCAGGATGATCATCAAAGCACAGTTGTACACCTCTATGGTTGTACGCTGAGGGCGAGTGTTATATCCGCATCGGAAAACTATTTTTTCAGTAGGGTCCGAAATTGAGCAACCGTTTACCACATTGATCAAAACGCATTAATTTGTGAACTCCAAGTTTTAACCCGCACATGCGGTTTTTTTTTCTATTTTTGTATGGCTTTTTTGGACGTGACCAAACACTCAACGACCATAACTGATTTTCTCGTTCAGTTGAAGTTAACTGATATTGTTGTACTATATGCTTTACTTTGTTTGTACAAGGTATTTGTATTCGCTTTTGTTTTTTGAACATTACTTCGGTTTTTCAAAGAATGAACAGGATTTACATGTTTTGATGGATCAATAATCAATATTTTAGGTAATTTCTTCAGACATGTGCCGTAAAAATTGATACATCAATCAAAGTTTAAATAATATTAAATCTCTTGATTGTACTATTCAATGCATGTCCGAAAAAGTTTCCTTAATCTCATATTTATTTATTTATTTTTATCCCAAATCTTTTTGGTTTATGCTGTGCAAATTAATTTGATTGTGGGTTTGCTGATCGTTCAGCAAACCAAAATCCATTTTGCTGAAACTACAGTTCAGTGCTGTCAGTTTCATGAAATTTAGTTTTGCTGGAAGACAGCAAAATTTATTTTACATGTATTGCTGGTTTTAAATCTCAGCCAAATCCAGCAAAAAAATAAAGTGTGTATGTATCTTTACAACGCTAAACCTAACTAGGACAGAAAAATCAGCCACTATTGGAGCATTCCGACTATTAAAACTGCTGCCATTGAGTATGGAAAAGATAAAGCCTACGCATTTATAAGCGAAAGCGTAATCCATTGATAAAAAAAATGTGGATTGGTAGGAAAGCCTGGTAAGAACTAGTTTTCTGCATCATCGGATCGTGTTGACTCATCGGAAAACGTCATCCTCGAGATCAAATGCCAACGGCGCCGGTGGTGTAGTGGTAAGCGTGATTACCTCTCACCCCAGCAGGCCTGGGTTCAATCCCAGCCGGCGCCGCCGGGATGTTCTGAGGCATAACATCTCTGATCACGCCTTCCTTCGGATGGGAAGTAAAGCCGTTGGTCCCCGGTTCATGAGTTGATGGGTCGATAGGTAGGGTCCAGGTGTGGGAGCTGCCTTCCTGGCACGTCGGTAGCATTGGTGCTCAGCACGGAAAACAAGATCGACGGGAAAAAAACAAACCAAAGGAGATCAAATGCCCTGTCGCAGGAGAATCAGGAACAGTAGTAGACATTGTGAATAACGGAACCGTTAAAAATATGTTAGACACTGCTAAAGCTGAACAACAATCATTCTTATTACTGCCAGGTTCAATTAAACATGTGGGTTCTAAACTACCAAAGCTGTGATTTTGTGCTGCATTCTGTCTAGAAAATGACTTTTGATTGATTTTAGTTGAGTTCGATAAACTATTCGTGGAAAATGTAATAAAAATGGATTAAAAAAGGGTTGTATTTTACACGTATGTTACCAAGTTAAAGTTTGGTTACTCACGACACACCTCAAATCAGCACTTAAGATTTATTTGTATCCACGTAAATTGAAACCAAGTGAAAAGTGAGAATTTAAATTACATTGAAAGCTCATGTTAAATAAAAACCAATCAAGTGTATTTATTTTCATTAAAAACAAGTAAGAGGTTGTATCCAAGACATGATCGTAGATTTGACATAGGATTACGAGCTTGGTATCAATATTCGGCGACTGTGTTAGGGAAACCACTTTTCCCATCACGAAAGCGCCTCGTTTTCTGATGACAAAATTACGCATTTTCGTGCACAAAACGCACGGAATTTTTGGTTTATACGAAAGATAACAAAAAAAGCAAAAAATTATTGCAGGAATTTCTTGCTAAAATGTTCCAATCGCGAGATATTGGCGATCAATCATAAAAATTCGAGATTTTTTTATGCTTTTTTTTTTTTTTTTTTTTTTTTTTTTTTTTTCCTTTGGTTTGTTTTTTCCGTCGATCTGTTTTCCGTGCTGAGCACCAATGCTACCGACGTGCCAGGAAGGCAGCTCCCACACCTGGACCCTACATATCGACCCATCAACTCATGAACCGGGGACCAACGGCTTTACTTCCCATCCGAAGGAAGGCGTGATCAGAGATGTTATGCCTCAGAACATCCCGGCGGCGCCGACTGGGATTGAACCCAGGCCTGCTGGGGTGAGAGGTAATCACGCTTACCACTACACCACCGGCACCGCTTTTTTTTATGCTTTCTCCTAGCGTCCTGGAGAAAATACTACTTCGAAGTGTTTTTTATGGACCACTTCAATACTGTTATGCATTTGACCACAAACGTTTGAGTACATCATCAAAGATCTTTGGGGCTGATGTGGCTAGCAGCAAGGCGAGCGAATGTTCAATGAAAATTAACTCTTAAGCAACAATAATTTATGGTGGTCCTGAAAAAAACCGTTTTGTCGTGATGGTTGAGTAATGCTGAGCTATTAGGGTGTTGTTTGGAACGAGAGTGACACGCTTGGCATAAATGGAGCACAGCGGCTGTTAGGTAAAGGGCTTTCCTAAAGCAATTGGTGATAATTTTAATTATCATAGTAACAGTTGCACATTCGTACTAATTTCAATAGTAATCTTTAGAAAATTGATAAAGTCTCAAATTTGTAGAAAAATTTCCAATCGATTGGCATATTAAGAATAAAAATCCATCATCTCTGGATCAAAATCAGACCACTTTCATGCTGCGATCGACTTGAAATTGTAAACCCAATGTTGCCTCAAAAAGACATGGTATGTTAGATTTAAATTTATGGGAACTGACATCCAATTGATGACCTTGTCAAATGTCTGGAAAATACACTTTAATTTATGGTGGTCGTGAAAAGGCCCGTCAACACAGATGAGGCTGGCGAGCTGTTTGTTGTTTGGAACGACTGAACGAAACAGAAATAGCACATCAGTTTTCCATTATAAAAGAGCAGAAAATATGCCATTACTAAGTGAGTCGTTTGTGGATCACAATTTAAAATGAGTAGTGAACAGTAATGCAAAATATCATGACACTCACGTGACACTCGTCTACGCATCAACCGACTATCGCTGACAGAACGTTTTGTTACGCAGTGA